>NC_133111.1:6283189-6635080 GCF_022965805.1 Primulina eburnea
ATCTACCGTTTACCTGGGTTTGTTACTTTAATGGACTTGAATTCCACATCCTTAGGATCTTTCAAGTACACTCTACGTGGATCAATGCTTACAACCACAGCCTAAAACACAAAAAGGAAAAAAGAACAAAGTGAAAACACATTTGGAAGCGAATATGGAATGGGAAAGTTGAAAATAGACGACATATTTAATTGCATACTTGAATTGATATTATGAACAGGAAAATCAATAAAATTTGTTTGGTGCAAAACTCACTTGATTTCCATAAACTCTGGAGATTTGCTCTAGGCTGCTTTTTCCTGTTTTTACCTAGAGGAAAATCGCATAAACTTCACAGTAAAATAAAACTATCACAAAAAGGCAATATGAGAAAGGAGAGTACATTGGTTTTTAGGTACTCTTCAGCAGCATAAACTGCATCACTACCAATAGATATCTTATCTGCACCAGATCGGAAATATTCTGAAGCAACTTCCAAACTCGAGTAGTACCTGAGGAATATGCATTGCATAAACACCAATAACAAGTAGAACTCTCACTAAAAAATTATGGTGCTATATAGCAAGTCTTGTAGCACAATTACAAGAACGCAAATTGAAAAAAGAAGTTCTCTTCACAGAGTCAAAGACCTAACGTTAAAAAGATAATTACCTGCCATTGGAATCAGTAAAATCTCGAATACCACCTCCAACTGTTAATGGCACAAAAACATTCTCCGATGCATGCCTCAATACCTATGAGGAAAAACAGAACTAAGTTGATACCAATGTTGTCAAATCTCCTGCTGACAGCCACTATTATTTAATGCTTAAAATAAAAAGCTCCTGAATCCCTAACAAGGAAAAGAACAGAGTGCACAAGCTAAAAAGCCTGCAAACTACAATGTTCCTGTTATTCAGATAGAAATACAACAATTGAAAAAACAAACCTGCAACATTGGCAAATCGCCTAGAGGGAAGTCGCGAAAACCAGTAATATTCAGAAAGCTAATCTGAAATAGCATTAAAGAGAATATTGAGTCATCTTCGTCAGTCTGGATTTTCTTTTTAACATTTCCTTCTGGTTTACCAGTTCTGTATATACATGCTCCATGGGAAGCATTTTTTTTATGCATGTTTATCAAACTGCAATGTCAGTACAGTTGTTTATTGCCAAAGGGTATGGCATTACCTCATCCGCCCCATCTTTGTAATACTGTCCAGCAAGATCCACTGGCTTGCCAAGGTTTCTCACCTTTAAAAAGAGCAAGAAAAAATGTTAAACAGATCTTGCGCTAACATCAATTCTATATTGATTTACTCTAAAGGAAGACACTGAATTTCATCATTTGAACAGGAAAGAAGTTGAAATATCAATCAACTTGAACACATGCACTTCCCACATCAGAATAATATGAAGGCCTGAGGATCTAAATTATAATAAGATATTTTAACATAATGTAAAATCTAGATTAAAGATGATCAAAGAATGCTCATTGGCAACAACCAGCTTAGAGATTATGACTTCTAGAAAATACTTGATCATAACATTTTGTTTTTATGAGAAACAAAAATTTTATTAATATAGTTCTTTTAACATTACAAGAAGTGGACTAGCAATCCACTGAAAAACCATCTAATTTTAACAATACACATAGGACCAATCCCTTAATATGTCAAATGTAGAGACTCCATAAAAGTTTTTATCCGCTCCAATCCAATTGGCTAACGTGAACTTGACTTTTCCCCAGATATCTTCCGTTGTTTCTTCTAACTCTTGGAAAATTCTTCTATTCCTCTGCAACCAAATTTCCATGTAACTCCGTGGATTACCATTCTCCAAAAAATCTTACCTTTCTTACCGAGCATATGGCCAAGATCCGTATTAAACAAATCATTAGTTGTCCTCGGCACAACCCAAATCAGTCTCAATTCCACCAAAGCCTTGGGCCACAATGCATGAGTGAATTTGCAATGAATGAACAAATGATCTTGTGTTTCCACCTCCTGACGACACAACACACACCAGTTTGGACAGAGAGAACAATTAGGATATCTCTTTTGCATCATCTCAGCTGTCGGTAATTTAGCAAGGATTATTTGCCGTCCATGAGAATATCTGAACCTTAGAAGGAATAGGCACTTTCCAAATGATATTGAAAAATTTGAAATCTTGAGCACCATTATCATGCATGAAAAAAGATTTGACCGAGAACCTCCCGGATGGATCCCCCTCCCACTGCTGAAAATCATCAACTCCTTCCACTAATCTCACCCCCTCTAGAATGCTTAATAGTGAAGATAACTGCCTGACCTCCTCCTCTCGGAGTGGTCGACGGAAATGAAAGTCCCAAGAAAAAGCATTTGTGGAAAAATCAAAGTGAGCAAAATAAGAGATAGGCAAATTATGAACCAAGGAGACACGAAACAAAGATGGGAACAACTCCCGGAAAGATGAATCTCCCAACCAAATATCCTACCAAAACCTGATTTTTGTCCCCCCTCGAACCACTAATCTCACTAGTCGGTGATAAGTCGGGTATGATTTTGAATGAACTTCCACGGACATCTAAAAGTCACATTCTTAGCCAACCCCGCATCCCATCCATTTTCTTGTATCCCATACTTGCTCCTTATTATTCTTTTCCACAACGACTCATTTTCAACATTAAACCTCCACCACCATTTTCCCATTAAAGCTATATTTCGTAAACAAATATTCCCAATGCCTAATCCCCCTTTCTCCTTCGGTCTACAAACTTTTTCCCATCTAACCATGTGACAATGTGATTCGCCCTCATTCCCATCCCACAAAAAATCTCTCATTACTTTTTCCATCGCCCCCGCTATTCCTTTTGGTACCTTGAAAAGAGACAAAAAGTATATAGGCAAGGTAGTCAACACCGCGGCAATCAATGTTAGTCTCCGCCCTTAGACAAGAACGCTTTTTTCCATGATGCTAATCTTCTTTTTATCTTAATGACGATAGGTTCCCAAAAAGACGCTTGTAATGGGTTACCACCGAGAGGTACTCCCAAATATTTTATTGGCCATTGTTCCCTGCGGCAACCAATTCCCCTCGCCATATCTCCCTTTCTACTTCATCTTGATTTAATCCCAGCAAGGCACTCTTATCCCAGTTGATCCTCAATCCTGACATATCACAAAACACTTTCAAAATTCTCAGCAAAAATCTCAAGTGATCCTCCCTCTGAACAAAAAACAATGTATCATCCGCAAACTGTATATGATATACTTCCACCTTTTCTCTGCTCACTTCGCATCCTATGATGAATTTCTCTTCTTTTGCTTTGTCAACTAGTCTACCCAAAACATCCACAACCATGTTGAACAAAAAAGGTGATAAAGGATCTCCCTGTCTAAGTCCCTTAAATGCTTTAAATTTCCCCCTCGGTCTCCCATTAATCATGATTGAAAACGATACATTAGACACGCATCATCTTATCCATCCTCTCCACCTTTCCCCAAACCCCTTCTTTTTTAAGACGAAATCCAAAAAATCACATTCAACATTGTCATATGCTTTTTCAAAATCAATTTTCAAAACCCATCCTTTCTTATTTTTCTTTCTCCCTTCTTCCACCAACTCATTCGCAATCAAACAACAATCCAAAATTTGCTTACCCTCAATAAATGCATTTTGAGATTCGGACAATGTATGTGACAACACCTTTTTCATCCTTGTAGCCAAAGCTTTTGCAATTATCTTGTATAAGCTCGTAGTGAGGCTAATTGGCCTGAAATCTTTTACCTTTAACGAGTCATGTTTCTTAGGTATCAAACATATATACGATTCATTGGTCAACCCATTAATGATGCCCCCTTCATGAAATTCTGTGAATACCTTCGTCAAATCCCCTTTAACTACATCCCAACAATCCTGGTAGACCGCCATAGTATAGCCATCGGGCCCTGGTGCTTTACACCTCTCACAAGCAAACACCGCCTTCTTGATCTCATCTTCACAGAAAGGTTGTTCAAGCTCTACCCTCATATCATCGTCGATAGGTGTCCATTCTACTCCTTCAATCCCAAATCTTTCCACATCTGTCTTGCTGTACAATTGCTGAAAATATTCAACAATGAATTGAATTATTTGACCCTCATCCTCTATGACCCCTCCATCATCCATTTCCAACTTATTAATCATTGCCTTTGTTTTTCGGTGGTTCAACAATGAATGGAAGAACTTGGTGTTGCGATCTCCTTGTTTTAACCATTTAATCTTTGCTTTTTGATATAGCATTCTATTTCGCCGGCACACCAATTCTTCCAATTCCCATTTTAACTTAATTTTTTCAGCCACCCCTTCCGCATTCTCCCTCCCCTCACTCTCCTTTTCATCCAATCTCCCAATTCTGTTTATCATTTTTCCCTCCCTCATGTCAATCCTCCCAAACTCCTCCTCATTCCATAATTTGATCGCTTCTTTAATGTACTTAAGTTTTCTCATAAACTTATAACCCTCCCATCCTTGAACTTGTGTGCTATTCCACCGCATAGAAAATTTATCCTTGAAAGCCTTATTTTGCAACCACGTGTTCTCGAATCTGAATGGACAGGGCCCCCATTTAATTTTCTGTGTTTCCAATACAATTGGGAAATGATCCGAAGTAATGCGAGGTAAAACAATTTGTTTATGATGTGGAAATAGTTCCACCCATCCTCCCAAAAATAAAAACCTATCTAACCTGCTACAAATAGGATTTGCCCTCAAATTTGACCATGTAAATTTCGCATTCATCAGAGGTGGGTCACACAATTCTAATTCCTGAATCAACATATCAAAACAAGCCATACTTGTTGTTTGTGAGTGGCTGTTAATTTTCTCATTCAAAAATCTCACAACATTGAAATCCCCTCCCAACACCACCTATCCCCACACAAAACTCTCAAGCCCGCCAACTCATCCCAAAATCTATTACGCAATGTTGCTGTGCATGGACCATAAAATGCCGTAAACCACCAAAAATCCAAGTCATTATTTTTATCGATGCAGACCGAAACTGTGAATTCCCCAATCATATTATCCGTGATGGATACCACTCTCGGATCTCACATAACCAAAATCCCCCCGCTGATCCAATTGAAGGTAAATGAACCCAATCAACAAACCTTGATTTCCACACGCTGGATATAAATTTTCTATCAATCACTTCCTGTTTTGTTTCTTGCAGGATAACTAAGTCGGGTTTCTCCTTTCGTAACATATCTCTAATGAATCCTCTCCTCGTTGCCGACCACTCTCCTCTTATATTCCAAGACAAAATCTTCATGGAACCACCTCCTCTCCCAAATTACGCAGTCCTTCTCTCTTCAACTCATCCCCGATCTCTACTCTTTTAACTCCCATCATCTTCAAACAACCATAATCTCCTTCTTTGTTTGCCAATATCATCAACCCCCTACTATCCCTCTCACCCTCGTGGTTATTGATTTCTAACATACCCAACTTATCACCAACCAGTAAATCTCCCTCAACCTCCGTAATTCTCCCCTCCCCAGATTTGTTTTTGAAAGAACGTTTGGAAGAATGAGATGAATGATTGGAAGAAGGAATATGGGAAGCAGTAGTTGTGTGGTGTACCTTAGCCGAGGGTGATGCGAAGAGATCCCCTATGTCCTCCAAACCCAAGCTGGTGTGTGTCGTCGTGTCTGAGGTAATGGTTATATGAGTCCCGGCATCGCTGAAATCACTATCTTCTTCAGAAACGTGGCTTTGATCCTTCATGAAATCCATGTCATCCCATGTGGTATCCTGTTCCTTATGCAATAATTCATCATCCAGCAACTGTCTCTTGATCTTTGTTGTTGTTTCATCCTGTGCATTAAACCAAGCAAGCTTTTTCCCTGATTTCCTTCTAGTATAAACAATCTGATAATTCTTTTCTTGTTTACTGATGTCATGTTGATGATCGCAGCGCCATGTATGCTCACTCCTTTTGTTGCTCAGAGATTGAACTATTCCTCTGTTGAAACCATGTACTCCTTTCGGACTCACCCTTTTGAGAATTTTGAGATGTTTGCTCCTTCTCGCTGGTTCTGATCCCAACACTTTAGAACCCTTACCCCCATCCCTGCTTGAGGTCGGATCACCATCCTGTTTTTTGCCAACAAAGACTTCTATCCCTTGAACAATCTTAGTATTGCTGTATTCCCATGCTTTGTGTTTGAAATGGACCTGTCCTTCTAATACCTTTTCTAATCCAGTAAGTTTTTGTTGTGTATCTTCACCAACACTTGTATTCTGTTTGTATGCTGTTGTTACCATCACCTCCCTCGCATCTCCTGCTTGTTTGAAATTTTCAGCGGTTTCCTCAATAGGTCTTTTCACTCTGACCCAACCCGCTATCTTTCTAGCCCCATCAACTACTACCTGAGCGTATGATCTTTTTTCGTAGATTTCATACGCAGATTTGTTGATTGAATCAACATAAATGCGCACAGTCAAAGGTCCACTAAGTGTCTGAATTGTCAAAGAGCTATTAATGAAACCCCCTTCTAGCCCCACCACTTTAATCTTTGCAGCTGCTAAATCCTTGAGCATAAATGTATCTTGACTAATATCCACCAATCCCCCACAACTATCCCCCACACTTTTGAGCACATCTATTGTCCACATATCCCATGGTAGTCCAACAATCCTAATCCAACTATTGCAGCATTCAAAAACTTCTTCATCAGTGTTGATGTCACTCCTCCAACTTTCAAAAGTCAAACAAATACTCTTCTCGAAAAAGCATCTCTTGATTTTCAGATAAAACTCGAAATCCTCTCCACTATTCGGCCACCACATTGCTTTATTTGCATTGAAAGGGAATATCTCTATCTTCTTGGCAACCGCTTTGCCAATGGCTGACTTTACCATCTCCCATGAAATATTAACACATTCCTTCGTGACTACCAAAGCTTTGTTCCACTCTTTGGTCAAGCACTGGCGGAATTCTCTGTGGGCATCAAAGTTCCCTGATTCAGTGGGTTTTGAATGAATCTTTCCACCAAACAAGGATTGTCGATGTTGTTGGTTGATCTTCAATGTTCCTTTGAACTTACTGTTGTTCAAAATTCTTTCAATATAGTACACCAAACATTTCCAGCCCTCCTCATATCTTCCGCTTGGGATAATAATTCGCTGCTTCTTACTGGATCGCTCAAATTTTGACACCTCAATGTAGCTTCCTCGGCTGTTAACAAACTTTTGCACCGAAACAACTGCTTCTCCCTTTCTGAATCTGTTAAAGGTATTTTGTGATTTAGGATTTGTAATGTAATCCCCCATAATTTTCCTCATCCAAGCAGCACTGTCACGATCAATATCCAGCATATAACTCGCATTCCGAGTTCTCTCTGTGATATTAATGAAGTCTCCCCCCCTTCTGCCCAGTGAGATTAGAAATAATTTTTGCTCTATTCTAACCTCCTCTACTGCCTCAGCAAAATTGTAATTGCTAGTCTTCCTTGGTAACATCTCTGATGGTGGTGAAGGCTTCAATATTCAAAGTGGTTGACAATGTTCGGACCAATAACTGAGGAGAAGTATGTATGCTGAAAGGATCGAGTAGTATATATGTTGGGTTGATACAACAAACGGCCACAAATCGCTTGAAAATGTTCGACGATGGAGGAAGAATAATCGCCGTAAAACTAAATGGTGGATGACGGAATGAATGGTAGACTAAGTTGGGCAATGGTCGGAAATGGTTGGTGATGGACGGCGGAGTAAGGCGAAAGTCAACGGATATGGCAGCCTACTAACGTCATGTGAGGGCAACACATTTTGGTCAAAAGGACAGAAAAAATATGAGAATAAGGTCGCCGGCGGCCGACGGCCGTCGCCGGTGACTGGGAAAAAGTGTGACCGACAAGACTCAGTAGATGGAGATGCTGGTTGGAAGAAGGAAGGAACCGGTTGTTTGAACGTTGGAGAAGGGAGGGAGCATTTTCAAAATTTTCTCTCACTAGGGCACAGCACCCGTATATCTTATGCTCTTATTTTTTATCATAACATTTGAAATACATGCAAAATAACTAAGTGATTTTAAGACGGAATTTTTATAACAGTCAAACACTGAAGAATTTGCTTGTTCATTTTTAAAGGCTTGTTTACGCAAAATTCACAAAAAAAAAAACGAGAATCCAAAGGGTTTGCACTTGTTTATGGAAAGAATTTCCCTGCTCACTCACTAATCAAAGGTTTTCCACATCAAAAGGTAACCAACAAAGCATAATTCTATGACATAAATAAAGTATAAATATGAGAATAACTGCAGTATAATCACTCGCACATTCTCTATACCTCATTTTCCTTGGTGTGCTCCCTTACATCATATTGGTCGCCTTTAGTTACGACAAGATCACCTTTGTCATTGGTCCTCACATCAAGACAAGCTATTACCTGAACCAAGTGTAAATCAAACAAATAAATGTTGCTTTCCTACAGCTCGCACAATCAGCTCCAATAACTCTAACTGGGCAGGATTGCACACATTGGAAATTCATTAAGCAGAGTGCAGTGAAATAATTATGACACAAAAGTATCGTTCTGTGGCTGGATGCATCTCTGTTCAAAATTCTTGCTTTGGCTGGTTATTACAATTTGGTTTGGTTAGGACATCATCGAAAAATGATTTATACTTTGATTTTGGAACACGGATTTCATTCTCAATATTGTTCACAATTTAATTGCAGGGATAGTTTTCAAATTTTTTAACTTCCACACATTTATACGAACGATACTAGTTTTAATGCACTTTCAAATCTCAGACATTCAGGATTTTCTAATCCCATAAATCTGAATTCAAGTGGTGAAAACCAAACTATCAAACCAAGCTTTTCGATATCATGCTATCAGCATTACTCACCCTCTTAGCGAGCTTAGATGCTGTCCCTGGGACTGGCTTCTGTCTTCGCATGAAAATTGTTATTGGTTAGGTACCGTGTCAAATAACCACAGAAAGAAAGCATCATACTGGAGCAGGTGTCACCTTTGTTATCTCTGGACTGGGATACAAAAACCTTCTCAAAACAGAAAGGCCAACATCTGCAAAACTCATTAATGTGATTAACCAGCTGAATAAATTCCTGAACAGGACACTATAAAACACAAAGAGACCGGTTCAATTCCCTCTATTCCGTCAACAAGGATCTGAGAAATATTCTTACCTCCACTCTTCTCTGGGTGAAATTGAACCGCATGGACATTTCCTCTTCTTACTGAGGCTATAAAATTGTCTCCATAGTTGCATGTAGAAGATACCCATTCACGGTTATCATCTGACTGTAGAAAATAAGGAGAAATTGGCTACTTGAGATGTGATAGAAAGAAATGAGAAATTGGAACAAATGGTGTCATTGGATATGTATTGAGAAAAAATGAGAATTTACTGGTAGTGCACGGTAAGAATGAACAAAATAAACATGGTGGCTCCCAATGTCATCCAAAATCTGTGATTCTTTAGTAATTTGAATAGCATCCCACCCAATATGAGGTACTCTGAAACCATTTGATGAGTCAAAACGACCTACCACCCCAGGAATCAAACCAAGGCCTTTCACTGAAAAAATGGCATGAAAAATTAAATTTAAAAGACAAAACCAACATTAATACTGAGAATGACCAGCATTTTAGTAAATGAGAAAATAATTAGATTGAAAAGGCAAACCAAATGAAAAAAAAAATCAAATTGAAAAGGCAGTAATTAGATTGAAAAGGCAAACCAAATGAAAAAAAAAATCAAATTGAAAAGGCAAAACGGAATCTTAAAGTTTTAGAGCATTGAAGAACTAAAGCTGGAAAACTATACAAATCTATTTTTTGAATAATCGTCTCATAATATAATCATAAGGAAACATTACTCTACAAATTGAGCCAGAAATGTATGTAGACTAATTTTTGCATCAATCATTTACCTGGCCCATTTTCCTTGCTTGATTCAAAAAGTAGCTGCAGTCCAAGACAAATACCAAGAAATGGGCGATCTTGCTCAATGTAAGCACAAAGTGCTTCAGCCATTCTACAGATATGACATAAAGTTGCATGACATTTTCAGTCACTTAACAGATTACTACAGTGTAAAGATTCCTTCCACTTAACTGCTAAATCAATCAAACATGTTCTCAATCGGAAAAGCCAACAATAAATGAGAACTACCTTATAATGTGAGAGAAATGGAAAAATATATGAGATAAACAATAACACAATGGCTTTCCTTATTCAACATGCAATCATTCTTAATCTGTTGGATAAAATTTTCAGCTCCTCAAACTACTCAAATTGAATTTTTCACTTCAAAATCAGATCACAATCAAAATGCACAACATAAAATAAAGAATGCAGCATAAGGAGGCTCACCCCTTCTTGTTCAGCACATCCATGGCAGGTGCAAAGGCCCCTACACCAGGAAATATAAGACGTTTCGCATTCAGAATATCTTCTGGCGTTTGTACCTACATCACAGTTAAACTTCAACAAATTAGAAAACACCCTTTTAAAAATAAATAATAAACTCGATTCTATCCATTTCAATTTCGGTTTCCCTTCATGCGGGACTACACGACTAACTTGTGAAGGAAAAACAAGAATTGAAAGATCGAGCAAAAAATTACATCTTTGATATCGAATCCAAGAAACCGAATAGCGTTTCTGACACTCCGTACATTTCCAGCTCCGTAATCAAGCAATGTCACCACTATCACCAAAAAAAAAATACAAAGCAAATTGAAAATTACAAAAAGAACACAGCTTAATCAGAAAAATTCAGGAAAACTACTCATGAATCTACAAATACACAACTAATACTTTCCACGCTATCCCATCATTGCTTACGCATCGCTCACATTCTATATAGGTATTTAAGAGTACCAGAGTCATCGGCAGAATAAGCAGAAGCGCGAACTGAGAAAGCTCTTGAAGGTCTGTATTTGAGCCGGTGAAAGCGAATGAACTGTTGCGAAAGACGGCCAGAGGAGTACGGGGGGCAAGAGGATTTTGCTGTAGGTAACTGTGACGCATAAGAACCCGCCGCCGCCATTTGAGGTGCCGCCATTTGAGGTGCCGCAAATTGCGCCATCCTCGTCCGAGCTTTTGTAGTTCGACAAATACCGCTGCTCCGTTTGGCGTCCAACGATGTAATGAATATATTTTGGGCCAAAATCCTTTTCAGTAGCCCAAAAGTGAATATAAATTTACCTGTGTCACGTATCGTATTTTATTAGATGAAATATCTATGAAAAATATCATTTTTTATATAAGAGTATTAATTTTTAGGTAAAAACTTATGTGAGACGGTCTCTCAGATCGTAATTTGTGATACGAGTTTTTTATTTGGATCATCAATGAAAAAATATTACTTTTTATGCTAAGAGTATTACTTTTTGTTGTGAATATCGGTAGGGTTGATCCGTCTCACAAATAAAGATTCGTGAGAATATCTCACAAGAGACCAACTCTATTTTTTATTGTGAATATCGATAGCATTAACACGTCTCATAGATAAAGATTCATGAGACCGTCTACTAAGAGACCTACTAAAAGCGATAAACAAAATATAGTTGAATTTAATTATTTTTAAATGAAAATTTCTCAAATTGACCATTTATTTGAAAAAAGTCAATTATTTATGATTTGATAAGTAATATTATTCTTGGTTTCCAAAGATTATAAAAAAAATAATGGGGGAAGGTAAATAGATTGTTTTTTTTATATAAAAATAACACCTATATAAAAGAACAATTTTATTTTCTAATATGCATATAAGGTGGAGTTATTATAATTACATTCTTGATATATATTTAAGAATAAGTATTACATAAAAATCATATGATACGATCTTATGAGACGATCTCATACGTCAACTTTGTGATACGAAAATGACATAATAGAATCATTGAAGTTATCTAGCAATACTATTCATAAAGTCAACCGTGCAACATTTGATTCGGTCCTTGTTGGAAAATGAGTCTGAATCACTCACGTTTACCGTATTAATAAAAAGCTATAGTTAGTACAATTCAAAAATATGTTTATTATATAAGAATTTTAAAATCAGGTTGTGAATCAAAAGCTATAAGCCTATAGACCATAACTTTGGACATATGTCTACGTTACAACAGCCAAAAAATTTAAAATTTTTACAATTATTATGATTTTTTTTAATGACATGAGAACTCACAATCGTTATTTTTTCAAACGCGATAGCATGAAACCACGTTAGTTAGGTAAACCACACTGAACAAGTTTTGTGTGTCAAGCTGGCTCGAAAAAATGTTGATTTAAAAATCGATCTTCTGATCATTGATCAAATATTCACACGCCTTATTAATTCGAACATCTCATTTGAAGATAATTATCATAATTTTCTGTACGGGCAATAGTAATAGTCAAACAAGCTTGCCAAAACAATAATTGCACCGTATTTCCCTCTTGCTATACTAAAAATAAATTAAAAACCACGTGAAAATGGATTAGTTTAATAAAAAAAACGTGAAAAGAGGACAATAAACTCAATTAATTCTCCCACGTGCCTAGAAGTCAATTCCAAATTAAAATTAAAAAAATGAAATATGAATATAATTTTTTTTAAAAAAAAAACTATCCATTTTATATGGAGTAGTTCTAGGACTTCAAAACTACTCGAAAAGACCACATTTCGTTCTAAGAAATCGCGATTCTTTTATTTGGGAAAGTTTCCTCGTTGACTCGAATTGTTTCTTTTTTAAAAGAAAATTTGTTTTCTCAAAGTTTCATCCTACAATTACAATGAAGGGTATAATAATGTGAATAAAACATGTATATTTTGTAGGCAAAAATTTGTGTGAGACGGTCTCACATGTCGTATTTGTGAGACGGATCTCTTATTCGGGTCACCCATAAAAAAGTATTACTTTTTATGCTAAGAGTGTTACTTTTTATTGTAAATATTGATATGGTTGACCCGTCTCACTGATTATGATCCGTGAGACGGTCTAACATGAGACTCACTCTATTTTTTAAAACTTCAAATATAAAACAATGTATATTAACATAATCACAATCAAATTAAGGAGTTTTTGCAATAACTAAAAAAAATGATTATTGGTTTTTGATTTTTTTGATCAGTGAGACGGTCTAACATGAGACTCACTCTATTTTTTAAAACTTCAAATATAAAACAATGTATATTAACATAATCACAATCAAATTAAGGAGTTTTTGCAATAACTAAAAAAAAGTGATTATTGGTTTTTGATTTTTTTTATAAAAAAAAATCAAATTAAACAATGTTTGCAATAACTAAATAAAAGTGATTATTAGCTTAAAAAAGTGGTTTTATGCGTTTTTTAAATCCAAATTATGCTTTAGCTGAAGTTTAATTTAATTGAAATCCAATAGCTAGTGATATGCTGATTTTCTTCTATAAAACTTATTTTAATAACAAGTTAATAACATAATCAATTATTTATTAAAAACTACTATATTGTTAGATGTTCTCATAATTTATCTGTGAGACGGGTCAACTCTACCCATATTCACAATAAAAAGTAATATTCTTAGCATAAAAAATAATATTTTTTCATTATTAACTCAAATAAGAGATCTGTCTCACAAACTAGGAACCGTGAGACCGTCTCACACAAGTTTTTGTCTATATAAATTTAATGACTTCTTAAAAAATAGAAGTTGTTTATTCAAACACTTGGTTTACAATTTAATCACTTCGATTGGTTAACATGTCCAAAATCAGCGCAACTAACTGTGTTTGTTCGGGTCAAGTATCCATTACTTAATTCTAAATTGTTGATACGGGTGTTCTAAATTGTTTCTAAACTAATACAATGTACTAAATTAATACGAATTAATATATAATAATTATTTTTAGCTATGGGATCTTCCCGAAGTTCTAGGGATTTTGATATTTTATTTGGTCAATTTCGAAATTTGATTAATCATTTTTAAAATGAAATATTTTAAACTGTTTTAATATATATTTTGTTTATAGTTATTACGTGGACTCATAAAATTAAATTTATATAATATCAATATTTTTGCAAAAAAATTGTAAAAGTGTAACAAAAACAACTTATTGTACTAATGCCAAATTTTTTTCCGATTAAAGGACCAAATACCCAAATATGCTAACTTAGAAGACTTTTTTTTTTCCTAATTATTTGCCTTGATGATTCAAGATTGCCCGTCTTTAAAGTAAGAATGCTACATGCAAGAATAAGCCTAATTTAATAATATACTATAGTATATATATACCTTCTCGTATGGTAGAATCGAATATTCACTACTTTATCAAAAATTATAGCTGATAGTAACGGGAGCACTCAAATTTTTCAAACTGTCCAACAACTCAAACCATATATCTCAAGTACCACATTTGAATTGATCTGCCCAGTAGAGACCATTATTGCAGCCAACAATCACTTTCTCAACAATTGCACTCATTGCAATAATTGATAATCGAATCAATGATCTTAGCTCTTATTAAAACTAGTATCTAACCCGTGCGATGCACGGGATAAAATTAATTACTATGCTAAATTTTACAGAATTTAACAATACAAAAAAAATGCTTATAAATTAGATAATTATCACATATCAAAATTTTTAGACCTTTAGGGTTTGTAACTCTGGATACAGCGACATACAACTGACCATGACTAAAAACTGGTTTTTTCAAAAGAAGTCCTACGTGAGATAAAGACTGCCCCTGGCTTTTGTTGATTGTCATTGCATATGAAACAATCAAAGGAAATTGTCTTCGTTGGAATTTGAAAGGAAGTCTTGGATCAGAAGGAGTCAATGACAATCTTGGAATAATAATTTTATGACCCGCATTAGTCCAAGTTAGAATCTTTCCTTCCAAAACATAATTTTCAAGTCTTGTCAAAATCAATCTAGCTCCATTGCATAGTCCAAGAGAATGATCTATGTTTCGTAGCTACATAACCGGAGTTCCTACCTTCGAGTTTAACTCGTGATTTGGTACTCCAGAACACCTTATTGCATTTAAGAACTCGGGGGTATGCACATCATGTAATAAGTCACTATTTTTATCGGAATGACACGTTGTATCAGAACTTAGATACAATCTTCCCTCTGAATGGTTCATTGAAATCATGTATTCATTTACTGACTGAACGACATCAAGAGTCGGGGCCAATATAGCTCTTTGCTGGAAATATGTTGCATCATTGACATTATTTTGAAACAACGGATATGTGCTTTCAACAATTGTTGCAATAGGATCATTGTAATCTTTCAACAAAAGTTCATCTTGAATATCAATTGTCGCATAACCATCATTTGCTTCTCCAATTTTTCCATCTCCTAAATTAGCAATCCAATCCGAAAATTTTTTCATTTCAGCATATTCTCGATCAGAACCCAAATTCTGCAATATCATGTTTTTCGTCAATCTCAAAACTTTGCAATGTCTCCAAAGGTACGGTGAATTAATAGTGGCAATAACAATATCTTGTCTACTACCTTTTGGAATTACAGGCAATATTTGTCTAAAATCATCGCCGAGAACAACTGTTTTTCCTCCAAAAGGCATATGAAGGCTTGAAGGATTGACGAATCTCATTATATCTTTCATACTTTTATCCAGATCTTCAAAACAAAACTTGTGCGTCATTGGAGCCTCATCCCAAATGATAAGTTTAGATTTTACTATAAGTTCTGCAAGAGGACTTCCTTGCTTGATATTGCATGTTGATTCCTCGGTAGGATTAAATGGATTTAATTACTAAAAGCTTTTTTATTCATTTTTCATTTAGATCTAAGCCTGGAGCTTTATTTAAAGCTAGTCTCAACTTCAGATCTGAGAAATAATATAATTTCTTTTCTTTTTTTTAACTAATCGGTTTTTTTAAAAAAAATAAAAGAAATGATTCATTTTTTATTTAGATCTGAACCTGGATCTGAATTCTGGAGCTTTGTTTAAAGCTATTCCAGACTTCAGAACTGACAAATTATTTGATTTATTTTATGTGGTTGGACATATTTTCGTTTTTTTTACGTTTGTAATTTTTTAGTGTTTATTTCATCTCGAGAATAAACATTTGTTGACAACGTGATTAGTAGTTGGATCAACAATTGTAATTTTTTATAGTTTCAATGATTTCTTTTATGTTGTTGGATCGTTTTCTCTTTTTTTTTAATTACTAAAATCTATTTTATTCATTTTTCATTTAGATCTAAGCCTGGAGCTTTATTTAAAGCTAGTCCACACTTCAGATCTGAGAAATAATATAATTTCTTTTCTTTTTTTAACTAATCGGTTTTTTTTTAAAAAAAAATAAAAGATATTATACATTTTTCATTTAGATATGAACCTGAATCTGAACCTGGAGCTTTGTTTAAAGCTATTCCACACTTCAGAACTGAGAAATTATGTGATTTATTTTATGCTGTAAAATATGAAAATGTTCTAAAAAAGAATACAAAATAATCAATTACAAAGAAATTAAAATATTTCTTTAAAGATGCATCCAAGACCATTTCAAAGGCTATTTTTCCTTACGTGAAAATAGTTTTGGAAAATATTCTCATCAAATCCGAGAATAAAAAGGACAAAGAGTTAAATTAAAGGAATAACCAACCTAAAACTCATGGTCAGATGTCAAGAACATCTAAATCTGGTGATCTTCGCTGCCTACAGACAATATTCCCTAACCAGGAGGAAACATCAACAGATAGATGGGATAAATCTGTTGATCAAGAAACAGTTGAACACTCAAGGGAATGACAGTAAAAATTCAACTCAAGTAGTGAATTGTGTGCGTGTTATGAATAATCATTTGTATCATCATGAATCTTACTAGGAGAGGGCTAACACTATTTGTCAATAAGTAAATATTGGTGTAAATGCCCCGAGGTACAATCATCTAAGGAGGAGTTGAAAGAAAATATCATTGTAAGTACCACCATTCATTTAACCATACTAGTATGGTACAATGTGTGGGGCCCTTAGCTCCTAATCGTTATTACAATGCAATCTGATTAGGGTTAAGTAATTAATCACAGCGGAAAACGATTTTAAATTCCTTTACAACGAGCCCAAAACATTTATTCTAGTTTTATAATACTAAAAATAGTATTTAATCTCACGTCATAAACACGCCCACACGTAATCAAAACCAATCACATACAAACAATTCATATCCTCGGGAAACTCTCTTATTTCTGAGTGAGACAAAAACAAGAGAGTCACGATGCAAACATTGGAAACTTCTTTGGGTTTTACTGGTTTTTTTTTGTGGTGGAGTGTAATGGGAATAGTGGGGTTCTTGCTCTGCTTTGGAAAGAACCTCTTGATGTACTCATTAAATCTTTCTCTGTTGGGCATATAGACTGTATTGTAACTGTTGATGATAGATGCTGGAGATTTACAGGATTCTATGGGCACGCGGATTCCGCTCAACGTCACTTTTCTTGGGACCTCCTTCTGCATCTCAAAGGCTTGACTGAATTCCTTGATTTACCATGGTTAGTCGGTAGTGATTTTAATGAGATTTGTTTTGATAGTGAAAAATTAGGTGGCATAGGAGATATTCTACTAGAATGCAGGCATTCCGTGATACTCTTGAACTTTGTGATCTCCAAACTCTACACTGCCGTGGGGACTTATTTACTTGGGTGAATAGACGATCTATGGACAATATTATCTTTGAACGACTCGATAGATATGCGGGGAATCTGAGCTGGAGACTACTCTTCCCGGCCGCATATGTATAATCTCTTGACTTCTATCATTCAGATCACCGACCTCTTTGCCTACAGTTGAATGGTACCGAGTCTCAGTTTCGGGATCGAGGTGGGTTGCAGCAAGTTTTGTTCCGATTTGAGAAATATTGGCTCTGTGAGGAAGATTGTGGGGAGGTAGTTAAAGCAGGGTGGGGCACCATTACCGGTTCTCGGACAATACATGAACGTATCTTGAGTTGCCAACGTGAGCTTGGAATCTGGTCTAAAGCTCGATTTAAATCCTTATCCAAGCAGCTGCTGGAGAAGCGTTCGAAATTAAACAATCTTCGACAAAGCTGGAATTGGAGTTCATCTACTGCACAGATCCGAGAGCTAGAAACTGAAGTTGAAAGAATGGCAACCCAAGATGAAATATATTGGAAACAACGAAGTCTTGCTTTATGGTTAAAGGATGGCGATCGGAATTCCCGATATTTCCAAATCTCTGCATCTAGGCGTCGGGCACAGAATTCAATCAAGGGTTTGGTTTCCTCTCATGGAGATTGTTGTTCGAATAGCACTGGTATGGCAGCTCTTGTTCTTGAATATTTCAGTAACATGTTCACTTCTGGCTCCCCTACTGTAGCGGATATGAATCCTGTCTTAGACACTTTGTCTCCAGTTGTAGACGAGCTTATGAACTCAGTCCTTTGTGCTCCATTTACAACCGTGGATGTCCGGAAAGCCCTATTTGATATGCACCAAGACAAAGCACCAGGTATCGATTGTATGTCTACGCTCTTTTACAAAAAAATTTGGCATATTGTAGGAAATGATGTTACATATGCTGTTCTGCATGTCCTTAATGAAGGGGCTCTTCTTGATAAATGGAATGATACCATGGTCACTTTGATACCAAAGACAGCTAATCCAGTGCTTATGAAAGAATTCCGTCCAATTAGCCTTTGTAACGTCTGTTACAAAATTGTGTCTCATACGCTAACTAATCGCCTTAGACTGGTTATGACAAAATTGATTGATGAATTCTAGAGTGCTTTTATTCCGGGCAGGATGATCACAGACAATATCATTGTGGGATATGAAGTCATCCATTGGATGCGCTCCAGAAAATCAGGCAGAGCTGGGTATGCGGCGCTTAAACTTGATATGAGTAAAGCGTACGATCGAGTGGAATGTGATTTTTTACAGGATCTAATGATTCAATTGGGGTTTGCGACAGAGTGGGTTGATAAGATTATGAGGTGTGTGCGGACAATGAGATAATTTTTCCGTATTAATCAGGAAGTGACTGGGCCTATTACTCCAAGCCGTGGACTTCGTCAAGGAGACCCATTGTCGCCTTACTTGTTCATTTTATGTGCACATGGCATGTCTAGACTCATCACCTCTTACGAGTCTAGGGGGCTGATTCGAGGAGTGAAGATTGCTTCAACTTGTCCAATAGTGTCACACCTCTTTTTCGCAGATGATAGCCTTTTATTCTTCAGGGCCACGATGGAGGATGGGGCTCGGGTTAAAGAATGCTTATACCTCTATGAACGAGCTTTGGGTCAGTTGACTAACTATGAAAAATCGGATCTCTCTTTTAGCCCCAATACTCATCCGTTAGTAATGGAGACGACTGAATCTATTCTGACCATTCCCATTGTTCAGAGGCATGAGATTTACCTTGGCCTCCCCACTTTTTCTCTATATAGCAAGCGTCTCCAATTCCAGTATCTTGTGGAAAGAGTTGTGAAGAAGATACAAGGATGGGGACACAAATATTTCTCTAGTGGAGGTAAAAAGACTTTGATTAAAGTTGTTATACAGGCTATCCCAACATATGCGATGAACTGTTTCAGAATTCCCAAGGCTATTTGTCTTGAGATTGAGAGGGAGTGTGCTAACTTCCGGTGGGGAATGGAAAATGGGAAGAGGAAAATATACTGGAAGACATGGGATTTATTATGCAAGCCTAAAGTGCATGGTGGTATGGGTTTCAGAAGAATGGAGGACTTTAACTGAGCTCTTCTTGCGAAGCAAGTTTGGAGATTGATTAGATTTCCAGATTCTTTACCCTCACGAATTCTTAAGGGGCGGTACTTTAAACATGGTGATGTGTTGAAGGCGGGCTTGGGTAGCAACTCATCTTATATTTGGAGATCAATATTCTGGAGTAAAGGGCTTCTGGAGAGGGGACTCCTTTGGAGGGTTGGTAACGGTAAGTCCATAAGAGTCTTCGATGACAGTTGAATACATAGTATGGTCTCGAAGTTAGGGAGGATGGATGGGATAGACCGAAATGATTCCACATTGGACACATCGATAAAGGATGGAGATTGGGATGTGGACCTTTTATCTAATAACTTTAACCCATGGATAGCTAAGGAGATTTTCAAGATTCCTCTGCCGACTAGGAACTATTGTGATACAAGGTTTTGGAGATTTTACAAGACAAGGAAATATTCGGTTCGTGATGGTTACCGGCTACAAGAAGGATTATTTACACAACCAGCCCACGCGATTGGTGCTCACGCTCCAAACGTGGTGAACATTTCTATGGGGTCTTTCTATTCCGTGGAAGGTGCGTATCTTTATTGGCATATTTCCTATGATATTATACCCACTAATCTCAATCTTCTAAGGCAACATGTCCCGACTTCTGGAGCTTGTGTGCTTTGTTCCAACCCACAAGACACAACATGCCATTCTTTATTCTTTTGTGCCACATCTAAGCCAATAAATACTGAATTCTTCTAGTCCTTAGATTGGCGAACAAGAGCAGTACTATTGATCTTTGTGGATGGATGAGGGATAAATTATTAAAAGTTGAGTTTGAAAAATTTGCTATTCAAACTTGGGACATATGGAAAGAAAGGCAAAACATGATTCATGACACAAGCAGAACTAGCATGGCAGAGGATGTCTCGTGGAGTTTGACCTTTCTTTCAGACTTTCAGCTAGCTAAGGCCCTTGATTATAAAGAGGTCGCATCTCATGGTGAACCTGCTAACAAGAGATGGAACAAACCGGCTACAGGTACCTACAAACTAAATGTTGACGCTTGTGTTAATGAAAATACTAACCTATACAGCATAGGTGGTGTTGTTCTTACAGACTTTTAGGGGAGATTATTGTTAGCATTTGGTAAGAAAATCTCTCAACCTCTGTCTGTTGCCCATGGTGAACTACTGGCTATTCGGGAATGAGTTAATTTGTTCTATGAAAAGAACTTTCGGGATGTCCTAGTCGTTTCTGACTCTGTATTGGCAGTGCAAGCAGTCAAAGCCGTACATGACAACCTCGATTATATTGGAGCATGTGCGTCTGAAATCAATCTATTGGTGCAAGATCAATTTATCTCTAACATAGTTTATGAGCCTAGATTGTCTAATAATGTTGCTCATAATTTAGCTAAATTTGCTTCTTTTTCCCCTTCACCCTTTGTTTGGTTGAATGAGGATTTTTCTCATTGGTTGGTCGAGTTTGTAATGAACGATTTATCTTAATTTAATTACAATCTTACCTTTCAAAAAAATTAAAATTTTTAAAGCAGAAAAATTTAAAACAAAATCTTAATGAACATGTTAATTAAAATGAGAAACTAGAATTAAAATTTGTTGACAATGGAAAGTCATTAATATGAAAAGTTGACAGATTGATTCATAAAATATGAATGAATTTCCGAAGATTTTAAACTAAGTGGAAATTTGTAAACGCTCCCTTTTTCCAAACTCAATTTTCTCCTTTCTCCCTACCCATCTAAAACTGTTTTAACTCCCTAATTTTCTAAAATATTCAAAATCATCCTTAATTCTTATAATTTTTTTGCGTGACATTATTATGTCTATCGATCTTGTTCTTGAAGATATATAGTCCCAAGACATATAACTACGCAAGGTTTCCAGCCTATATATCATTATGAAATGATCGATTTAAAAAAAATAAAAAATGGCCCATCATGCTTTCGTATAATAGATCGAACTATTTATCTCTTTGACCAAAGTGCCATCGGGTTGTATCCACTGGTTTTTACGGACTGCTCCTCATAGCCTAACCACGCAGTCGCAACAGGTGGTTCCTGAAGTATATTTCTTCAACAACACCTAGCACAACCCTGTTTCGTTTCATACATCATGGTGTATAGTAAAGTAGTTCAATAAGAAACTAATACATGAGAGGGGCAAAAGCCTTGGTTCTTTTATTCAAACATACCAAATATTATTACATAGTAACCTCCTGTAGAGGAGGTGAATCTTGTTTAGCTACTTATATTAGCCGATGTGAAAACACACATAAACTTGAAAAATATTACAATGTTTGAAAGAAAATGAAGAGGTTGAATATTGTCTTCATCTTCCTTCTGCCTTCTTATTTATAGAAGCCCTTCGGATTTGATTTAGGACTTCAAATTCTTGTCATAGTTTTTCTTTATTGCCATCCAGCTGTGTTTGGCATTATCTCTTGAGTGGGTTGAGTGGGTGATTGAATGATCCCTCCACATTTTCTTGATTTGTCTCTTTTCTAGATCATTAATCTAGAAATAGCTTGTTCTTCTGATCTTATCTCCTGACATAACCAGTAGATATGTTTTTGTATCATATCAGCTGAGATCTTGTTCCCTTATTCTTTTAACAGTTTGTAGAGATCTTTAAAATTAATCAGCTGCTTTCTTAATGCTTTAATCCGTCTTTTAGAAACCTTAAGATATGTAGCGTAGATTTTCTTTGGTTCTAATATTCGGTTTAAATCTTGTGTGATTTTCTTGTTCTCATTTATTCTTTATTTATATTTGTTTGGGTCCAAGTTTTCTTGGTCATTTAGTGGGTTTATCACATGTCCATTATCTTCTGTCGAGGAATCTTTTAACTTTTGTAATCCCCAAGGAAAAGTGATGGTATTCACATGTCCACTTATTTTTGTCGAGGAATCTTAAACTTTTGATGTCCCCGTGAAAAACGTGGTTGTGGTCTTTTACCACTTGATCATGTCTCTGCAAGATGCTTTCTATCCGACCGAGGTCTGAAACACTTGCCAAACTCTGGCTCCTTATGATTTCGGCATTTTGGGCATTACCATCTTCTCCCATGAGCCATATTGCAGAATTTACGACGAGTTTCTTTACTTCCCGCAAGCTTGCTGTTCTACAAAAGATTTTTTTTTTTTAATAAATCTTCTGCAAAACTTGTTGTTTTTCCCATAATGGTATTTAACAGGAATGATTCGTTTACGGAATTGTGACAAAATTCAAACGGAAACTTGAACTTGTCCATCTCACTTAGACAGACACATAAAATTCATGCTCTTCTGGTTGAAATGTCATCTTCAGTTATTGAAGCAATAGTTTTTTTCTGTCGGATGATCTTTGATAAATTTTTGAACATTATCATCTGGCCTCCTTAACTCGATTAAATGAAAGGCTTCGTTAGAGCCTTTTCCTGCTGGTTCTGGTGCTCTACTGAAAATTCTCATGTAGACAAATAGTCGTTATTTGCTCATGTTTCATGCACGGCTTCCTGAATCCATTTAGGTGGTCCTGAAATTTCTGGGAAGATTGGTGATGTGGTATAAACTGAGGCAAGAGCCCCGAATTCATACCATGCTTTAAAATATGAATTTGGTTTCATCCACACACTAGGATATTTCTCTAAAACATCAACCCTGATTGTAGTTGGGTTAATGCCTACTCTTGTTTTAAATTTCTCCAAGATTTGTCGGTAAACCTGAAATGGAGAAATTGTAGTTCATTAGTATCAATCATAGATTTACCCTTGTCAGTATTAGGTCTAAGGTTTATCTTTCCCTCTTCGATCCCCGAGGTGAAGATTTGACTTGAAGACTCGAGATAAGGATCTGTAGTTTCAATTTTTGTTTCAGCCGATTCATCTGGAGATGATCCCGACTTAACACTTGTGCTAGGGGTATTTGAATCTCCTGCTCCAGGTATAGAGTCATGTACTCGAAAACTCTCCATTTTGAAAACTATTGGCTTCTCAATGCTTTGGAAGAGAGGCCTTTGTATTACATATCATAACAGAGTATAAGCCTGTAAACATCATGTGATTCGATCAGAGACAATTCTCTTATCGGCATATTGTATCCTGAACTCGTTTTGAAGCATTTTAAGGTGTTCCCTTAAATGACTTCTACATTTTTATGATGACATCAATATCACCGATGTCCATCTCTTGTTAAAAAATTTGCAAGAATATTTTCATGAGATTTTATAATCACAATATCAAAATTATAATTTTGACATAACACTTGCCATCTTAATACTCTGGCTTCCTCATGTTTAGACTATATTCTATTCCTCAAGAAAGCTTTCACCTGTGTATTATCAAGTTTTAAAGTAAATTTTCTTGCATGTACAGATAATGGCTATTTTTCAAAAGTCTTTTTTACTGCATAAAATTCTTTTTCGTTGATATGTCATCTTATGGGCTCCGTATCTGAGAAGAGTCCATTGCAATATCTGCATGGATGTTCTCCTTCTGGTGTGAGCTTGGTTAAAATACCACCCACCAATGATCACTGGCATCCGTATATTATACCAGATCATCTTCATCCTGTATAATAGCCATTTTCAGAAGATTTTTACAAATCTCCTTTAGTTGACTAAGTCATTGTGTATGTTCTTTTGTCCATATAAATTTTGCATCTTTTTTCAGCAATGGGCTAAACATTTTCTTGTGTATTGCTAGATTTTTAATAAACATTCCAGCAAAATTAACAACTCCTAGAAAACTTTGAAGTTTTTAATTTTTTTTAAGCTAGTTTGGTTAAAATTTTGCACGTTTTCTACTATATGATCATGCAAAATTATTCCAGATTTATCGATTTCTATTCCGAGGAATTCAATCTTTCTTGTGGCAATGACTGCTTTCTTTTCTGGTAGAACTAGTCCTTCCTTTTTACAAACATCTGAGAAAATCTCTAAATGATTAATATGTTCTTCTATATTTTTAGATGCGATTAAAACATCATCAATATAGAAAAACATAAATTTAAAATAATCTTTCAATAGATTATCCATTTTCCTTTGAAATATCTTATGTGAATTAGCCAATTCCATTGGTAATACTTCCCGTATATAATGTCCTTGTGGTGTGGAGAAAGCTATGAATTTCTTGCTTTCTTCCTGCATCCGAATCAGATAAAACCCAGATTTACAAAAGAGAATATCTTTGCATTGCGTATGTAACTAATCAGATGTTCTCTAATAAGTATAAAATACCCATCAAACTCCAAAATTTTATTAAATTCTTGATAATTAATAACTAATATGGGTTTGTTCCTTTTTATATCACTGTGATTTCTTACCATAAATCCGTATGGTGAAATTCATGCTTTGATTAAATCAAGGTCCAAATGTTCCTAAATTATAATCTTCATATTATTTTGATCCACTATGTTCATTGGGATATGTTTGCAACAGACAAATTCATACTATTTACCTTCCTTAATTTTAAGGCAAGTTTTGATTTGATTTTTATCCCACCATGCCAAATGATCTTCATTATAATTTTCTTTGATCCTTTTCTGGACATCCTGTAATGATACTTTTGATTCAAAACCTACCTCATTCTGATGTAGAGATATCTTAAGGCATTATATTTCTTCTGGTTGGAGAGGTTTATCTGCTCTTAATTGAATCATTGTTTATCCAAACCTTCTAGAATCCTTCATTTTTGGGTTTATAAGTTTTCCTTCATCACCACGCTTGCAGCGAAACTGAATTGACAATTTTCTATAAAATGCCTCTCGTAGTCGCTGGACTATGATTTTATGATCACAAGGTATCGTAAACACTAATCTTCTAGTCTCATTTTCTTTAGTAAATGATTTAAACATTTGTAGGAAATTATTTCCTAGCAAAATGTCAGCTCATGTATCATGAAAATAAATCGGTGGTGTTTTTACCTTATACAAAGGCGTTTGTCCAGCACCTCCGATCACGATTTCAGTCATCTTAATCCATTTACATAAGATTAATATTCTTCTGGAGAAATCCCTTCCAGAAATCTTTGGTAATTCTTCTTCCAAATTATTTGGAAAAACTCCTTTTTTTTACTGTACAGATTCTAGTACCTGAGTCAATATAAGCAGCAAAATATTCTGATTTATATTGTTCATATAACATCCCTACTGGAATGTATATCGAGAATGGACTTGTGGTCGTTGGATTTTCCACATCCTATCTTCCCCCATAAACTTCATTCCATATTCTAGAAGTTTCCAAGGTTTATGTTTCTCGAGAAACTCTAGTCCAAGAACCAATCGATATGGTTCTTTCCCTGGAATTTATTTGATATGAACTTTCAATTATCTGATATTGATCATTCCTTGGTAAGTTCCTATAATAGGTTGTTCTAAATAGTATATGTTATTACAAGGAAATTGATTCCTTTGTTTCATAATATCAAATATTATTTCTACTTCCTTCCATCATTCTGGGCATCTGAACTTTCCTATTGTAGAAAATATTTTTAGCTCCTGTTGGGTTTCTTGAACATGTGCTTTTTCCCACCTGTACCTTGTAATTCTATCTCCATGAAAAGATAGTCTTCTTGATTCCAATCTAAGACTTTGATTCCTCTGTAGAATCGGTTTGTCTTGTATTTCGATGTCTGTTTCCTGTATTAAGGGAAACTTAACTCTTTCTGGATAAATTGTCTGAGCAACTTTTCCAAATATCTCAGGTATTTCAATAAACTCATTTCTAATAAACAATTCTAAATGATGTGTATTAGATAGAGCATATGAAATCTGATAGGTAATCAAATATGGTCTATTACCTTCTTTCAGCAGCTTTTTTTCCTTTAAATTCTGATGTAATGTCAAAGATCGGCTGAAATCTCGATCTGCCAGGTTGTATGCTATTTTTGGATAGATTACTCCTACAATCTTTCCCGCGCAGAGATTGCACCTGATGAAGTGGAATTGGATCCTTCTATTTCCTATGTCGAACAACCTGTTCGCATTATGGATCGAAAGGAGAAGATATTGAGAAATAAATCGATTCCTTTGGTACGAGTGCAATGGACTCGACATGGTGTTAAAGAATCGACATGGGAATTGGAGAGCAAGATGCGAGATTCGTATCCGCATTTATTTGATGCTAATCCATCTGTTCCATTGTATTCGATGTGTTTTGATCCTTATTCTGATTTTAGTTTTGATATGTACTATAACTGGTGACATATGTATGTTTACCAATGTTATGTATATAGAGATGTTTGAGATTTCGAGGACGAAATCTTTTAAGAGGGGGAGAAATGTAAGGACCGTGTACCGTGTTATCGTAAATCTTATGTGATTATCGATAATTAATGAAATTGGCATGTGATTATGTATTTGATGTATGGCGTGACAATGAATTGAGAAATGAGTATTGAATATGAATTGACATTGTAAGAGCTCGAGTGGAGAGGCCGGACGCCAATTTAGTACAAAATTGATATTTTGTACAGAACATGTGGCGCCCGAGCGGTAGGAAATTACCGCCCGAGCGCCAGGGTTGAAATTGCCAGGGCCGCCCGAGCGCGGCATAAATGCAACTCGGGGACAGAATGTCTCGCGCTCGGGCACGAGAATTCTACCGCCCGAGCTACCGCCCGAGCGCGAGAGCGGTAGGGATAAGTGTCCGCTTTTCTTTCTTTTCTTCTTCATTTTGTTTGTAAGAAACTTCAAGAGACACGAGAGATTTTAACTTTCTTCCGTCCGAATCGACTTCGAAACACTGTCTAAACGCGAAACAAATTATATATTTTTGATCGTCGCGTTGAGGGCTTCTGACTGAGGTAATTTTCTTCTGATTTCAGCAGCTTTAAATATCAAAGTGCTGGAATAGCATGTATTTGAAGTTGAATTTCTGATATGTAGTAGAATAACCGACAAGAAACTTATATTCGAAGTCGGAATTGAATTAGGATATGATTATGATTTGATATGAATATTTGAAGTTTCAAATGATATTTGAAACTTATATTAATAATTTTGGAATATGTTATTGATTGGAATGAGTATGTTATTGATGTAGATAAAGTGTAATATCAGTGTCTTCAGGCTACATCAATTGAAAACGAAGAATTGAGGTATGTTGCGACCGGGTAACATACGACATGTATCTGTATTTTATGATATATGTTGGATTGATAGGATTGATTGGAATGAGATTATGTGTCTATATGCCTTAATTGTTGATTGATGTGGCATACATGACATTGAGATTGAGATATCGATGTATAAAATAAATGTTTTGTTAACACAAATCATTTTATGCATACATCGATACATGACATACACGTTGAGCTATGATCCTTGGATACCCTGATATGATTTGATTGGATTCCGGGGTTTGTGAACACAATCGCTATGCCGGTATTATATGACCCGTAAAGCATAGACAATTGTGGCCCCATATGATTGGATATGAGATGTTGGGTTTGATGGCGCTTTGCCGACGCTATCATACGTGTATTCCCATATCAGCCGGTGTGCCAGCTCAAGCATTGATTTGATTTGATAGCGATTCGATTGATTCTGACATGTGCTCAGTGGATGGACATTTGACCTGATACCTCAACGACATACATGCATTGCATACCATATATCATTGTTTAGATATCTGTGGTATATATGATTGTTTGTTCCATACGGAGCTTTGCTCACCCCCAAGAGGGCTGTTGTTTTCTTTATGTGTGGACAATGGCAGGTACTCCAGGATATCAGGAGACCGGAGAGGGTACTTCTGAAGGGAGCCACAGCTTGGGCTGAGGTTTTATGTTTATGTCTTGTTCCTAGTATATATGTATATGTATCCTCCTTATCTGTACACATAGGACTCATCCTTCCCAATTTCACCTTTTTTTTAATGGGCTTGTATGCTCATGTGATAAACTGTCGTTTTCAGAGACAATTATATGTCAATTAGCCAATTCAGGATATAGCTGCGATTTCTCAACAACCCGAGCCTTACCGACTTCTCTAGCCCTGCGTTTCCACTGTCTTGACCCGCCAACTGTTAGGCTCGGTGCTAAAGGAGCCTTACCATGCATTTTTTCTAGAAAAGGAATAGACTCAGGAATCATCAAATGGGTTCAATCCAATTCAATAGCAGAATGTCCTGAACTACAAGGGCCTGGCTTATTGATTCCGTATTGTATCTATCAGTGGTCTCATGGTTCTCAGCTTCATCATTCAAAGGGCTATCTGGAGGGATAGAGGATGATTTCTCAGTACTGGACGAACTTTTCCTACTACTGCCAATGTGAGATGATGCACGCATCCAAACCCCGTAAGCCATTGTGATTTTATTAGCCTCCTTGTCGTCACAGTCGCTGACCGTATGCCCAATTCTCCACAGGCATAGCATAAGTCCGGTAGCCTCTCGTAAACCAGCAGAACAATAATGTCTTCTTCTTCCCCATTGGCTTTAATCCGAATGAACTTCATCAATGGTTGAGAAATGTTTATTCTTACCCGAATTCTCACGAAACGACCCAAGAACACCCCATTTTCTCCTGAATCCACTTCCTCCACTTTGCCAATGTGGCGTCCGACTTTGTTTAGCAATTTTCCTTGCATGAAAGCTAATGGCAGGTTATGGAATTGAACCCAAATCCCTAACTCATTGAATACCATATCATTAGGATTTTGCCAACCCATCGGTTCTTTGAAAATCACCAAGCTTTTGAAGAAATTCCAGGGTCCCTCTGTAAGGGCCCTGTTCCTGTCTCTTTGGGATACAAAATCACAAACAAAAGTATTGTCTCCCATAGCCTCGATGTGTGCCTTTCTCGATGCTTGGAGGATGCGTGGCATTTGGTGATGGAAAGTTTCCCTATTCATAGCTTTTGGGGAAAGAATCTTCGCTACCAAGCAATTATTCAAACGCTCATGTCCGATTCGTGTCTCTGAATCATCTAAAATAATGGTGTCCTTCTCCTTTGGAGCTGAGAGTCTCATCTCCTCGGCCAAACGGGAGATCTCATCTGGATCCATAAACTTTGTGACCACCCAACGTTCAATTCGAAGGATAAGGAAGAACGAAACAATCCCGCACAACGCAGGTTCCCAGCCCTAAGAGTCAAAGAACCCTAGAGAAAAATTCCTTATAACTGAAAATTGTTGCGAAAATTTAGTCCTTGCTTTAAAAATTTTAATTAAGTAAGAACTCTTTCCCTTTATTTATAATATCCTTACCATCTATGTTTTTTTCTCCCTCCATCAATTCTTCCGGTCAACTATTCACTTCGATGACGACAACTTTCCTCTACCGATGAGATCATTAAGAGAGTTTGAAGATATCTCTCATTTCTAATTGAGGGCTTCATCTTTATAAAGCGGTGAACAATTTCTCCTTCCAACCCTAGGTTTTTTCTTCTAAATCGACGATAAACTTCTGGTGGTTGTTTCTAGATCGGTAAGGCAAACTTCTAAATATGTCTAATAAATAATAAAATTCATTACGCTACCATTAACTAATTTAATCTCATTAATAATAAAAACCAGATCATGAGCTTCGTTTTGGATCTGTGGACTGTGAATGACAAATGAAGGAGGAAAACATGAGAAATTCTTCCATCAACGACATGTAAATAATTTAGTCTTGGATCGACGACATGTTAATGTATACATTTGAGCTTCGTTTTGAATATTTGAGCTCGTTTGAGCTTTGTTTATGCATATTAGAGTTTTTTTCCCAAAAATTTGTTGAAATACATGTAAGTTTGGTGGTTGACGTTTTGACAATGATGTGTATTTTTTGTGTCATCTCGATCTATAATTTTTAGAAATTTTCGATTTTTTTTCCAGATTTTAGCTCAATATTTATGTGTGTGCAAAATTTGATTCGAGAGCTACTTCGTCGAGATTAAACGATACATCAAGCCCTTAAGTTTTAAATTTTTTTCTTGTATTAACCATTTTAGATTAATTAACCATCCAGGATCATGTTTCCTTCCACACTCACCATCAATATCTATGTTCTCTTGTCTGTCGATTCTCCTCTTTCGGCATTGCACTCCAGCGACTATCCTTTACCGTCGACAGTAGAATATTACTATCGTAGGTCCAACAAATTTAAGAGAGTTTGGAGATATCTCTCATTTCCTGCCGAGGGTTTCGTCTTCTAAAGCATCGAGCCATTTCTCCTTTCCAACCGAGAGTTTTGTCTTATAAAGTGGCGAACCAAACTTTCGGCAGTCCATCCGCGGCGACCCCTTTACATGGAACTATAGGAATTATTGCAACATAGACATTATGAGTGCACACATTGTCGCTACCATCCTAATAGACGAATATAGGTGATTGAAAATGGATTTAGAGGAATAAAAATTCTGAGATAAGGCATGTTTAGGTGGAATTGGTGGAATTCCTATTGTATTTTTTTGAATTGATACGATATTATGGTTGATGACAAGTTTATGTGTATATTAACTATATTGGTACTGCAAATAGGCCTAATTGTACCATATTTTGATGCAACGTAACAATGCAATTTGTATTGAACATATGTAAACGAACCAAGACCATGTTGTTACACATATATGTAGATATACCAAATTTTAACTATATTAATATTGCAAATATGTCGCATTGTGTAAGGACCGTGTACCGTGTTATCGTAAATCTTATGTGATTATCGATAATTAATGAAATTGTCATGTGATTACGTATTTGATGTATGTCGTGACAATGAATTGAGAAATGAGTATTGAATATGAATTGACATTTATTTTTACGTTTGTAATTTTTTAGGGTTTATTTCATCTTGAGAATAAACATTTGTTGACAACATGATTAGTAGTTGGATCAACAATTGTAATTTTTTACGGTTTCAATGATTTCTTTTATGTTGGTGGAATTTGGAACGATTTCTTTTTTTTTTAATTACTAAAAGCTATTTTATACATTTTTGATTTAGATCTAAACCTGGAGCTTTATTTAAAGCTAGTCCACACTTCATATATGAGAAATCATATGATTTCTTTTATGTTTTTTTTAAAAGTTTTTACATATAAAATAAACCTATCAGAATTTTTTATTCGGATAGATTAAGGAAAAGTCTTTTGCATTGATGTTCTCGTAATTTTTTTTTCGAATGTAATAATTAAATTTTATACATATTATTGTCGGATAATCGAAGTTGGTATGATTTAAATTTATATTTTTGCAGTTGTTAAACATGGAAAATGTAAAAATCTCGTTTTATATGTATATATATATATATATATATATATATATATATATATTTTTGCAGTTTGAAACCTCAACTAGAAAGAAAACATTTGGGATTATTTACACAAAACAGAGAAATATAAGGTAAATTTCCTGACCATAATTTATAACTAATATAAAGTCAAATACCAATTCATGAGAAACATACCGTTTGCCTGGGTATTATTCTTGGTGCGCTTGTTATTAATAACCGTAGATCTTGTCAATCTTTTCATTTTGTATATGAATTTGTGAGATGTGTTTCTGAAAGATGGTGGAGTCAAACTTTTCTCTATTTGTCCAGAAAATCTGTCAAAAAACATACATAAAATTAAGAATGGATACGTAAATTTATTTCATTCAAAAAGTAGTTTCAAGTTACAAAATTGAAAAACATACTGTTTATCTTGAGCTTCTGAAAATTTTGTTTTTCTACTTGTAACTTGTAAGAGTAAAAGCTACTTTATAGGAGCTTTTTTTGAAAAAAGTTGCTCGTGCTTGGGGGTTGTGCATATGTGGTTGGCTTGTGTAAATATTTAACATTGGGTTGTGTTTATTCTTTCTTCAATGTATTGAAACTCTAAATAATTTAATGAAATAATTATAATTATTTTCATATTATTTTATTTTTAGTATGTAATTATTGATTGATTTATTAACCAAAATAAAACCTAAGTCCATGATACAAACGTTCCAGTAAAAACTATCTTCCATTTTTTTCAATTTCAACTAATAATTATTGAATGTATATATGATTATTTATAATGTTCACTTCAAAATCTTAAATAACTAATGGGATAATTATTTATAGTATTTTTATATATTATGGCTTTTAATATTATGTAAGAACTTAATTAATCAGCCAAAATAAATTAGTTTTCAAAATCTCAACTTTCGTAAAGTTAGTTTTCATAATTCTTATACATGTACCACTCATTTTTTTAAAAAAAGTTGCTCGTGCTTGGGGTTGTGTGATGTGGTTGGCTTGTGTAAAAATTTAACCTTGGGTTGTGTTTATTCTTTCTTCAATGTATTGAAACTTTAAATAATTTAATGAGATAATTATAATTATTTTCATATTATTTTATTTTATAATATGTAATTATTGATTGCTTTATTAACCAAAATAAAACCTAAGTCCATGATACAAACGTTCCAGTAAAAACTATCTTCCATTTTTTTTTCAATTTCAACTAATTATTATTGAATGTATGATTATTTACGATGTTCACTTCAAAATCTTAAATAACTAATGGGATAATTATTTATAGTATTTTTATATATTATGGCTTTAAATATTATTTAAGAACTTAATTAATCAGCGAAAATAAAGTAGTTTTCAAAATCTCAACTTTCGTAAAGTTAGTTTTCATAATTCTTATACATGTACCATTTATTATTGGTTGTATGATAAATTGTATTTTTTCTTTTTATTAGTAACTCAAATATAACCATAATAAAAATTATAATTCCTTTAAAAAATTCTGTTGGAATAATTTTTTAAGATTTTGTTCCATTGTATTTTACTTGTATGCCCATGATTGTTTTGGGAATAGACATAATAATGGTGATGTTAGAATTGGGTATATGTTGTATTGGTAAAATATAAAATCAAATGCAACTATTAAAAAGGAAATTCTTATAAAGACAACAATCCAACAATAATTAAAAAAAGGAAATTCTGATAAAGACAACAATCCAACAACCAACATAGCTGTGAAACATATCTTGAAGAAAAATAAAGCATAACGATAACTTCAGATAGCAAATCCGAACCACTATTCTTAATTCACTGATCAATGGAGGCATTTTTTAATCTGAGATTTGAGAATCGTGAGATTGATTTGGACAGAATATGTAAAAATGACTAATATTTTATCAAATATTTATACACGGTTCGGTCTTCATTTTAGGCTCTTGGGCTTCCTTATTTGAATTCAAATTCAAATTCAAATAAGGCTATGGCAGCCCAAACGACTGGAATTTAGACTGTTGTCTTAATTTATTGATTTCTTATTGAAAAAAGATATTTAGTCAGACTTAATATATTTAGCAATGAGAATGACAAATCATTTACTAAACAGCCGCACCGACAAGTCAGTAGTTAAACAGCAATTAATAAATTAGAATCTCACTTTATTTCCTTTTTTAACTAATCATTTTGGCGGGATATTTCTATATTTGGCAGAACTGTGCTTTTATATATAGATAGATTGTAAGATCAAGTGTTTGTCGTTTTACCAAAAGTTATAGTTGATGATAACCGTACAACTCACATCTTGATTCAGAACGGGAACCAATCTGCTCAGATAACATGATCTGATCAGCCGGACTCCAATTTGGTTCGAAACATTTTTTTGAAATAGTTTGAATATTTTGTTATTTAATATGTGTCACATTGTAGTTCTACATACAACAAAAAGTATATTTAATTTTCGGATATGTTGGTTGATAAATTACATTTTTAGGTACATATTGATTTAAGATAAACAAAAAACAAATATGATTTCAATCCGACCTCAACCCGATCCTACATATTTATGATTTGGTCAACATTCCGATCAAATTGGTGCAACCCATTTCATTTTGACTCGGTTTTGGATTGGATTATATACTCAATCCAACAAATCTGGATGTTAGGAACGAAAAATATTTAGAAGAATGTGAATAAACTATTGTAAAATATTTTTAAAAACTCGAGTTGCTCTTAATAATTGTTAATGTGTTTCTTGAATGGCTAAAGATAACCAGATCACTTAAACTTGTTTTCAAATGCAGAAATGGTCCAGCTAGATTAATAATATGTATTCAACAATAAACAATCTTTTAACTCAACAACTACATATATAAATTAAAGCTGATAAATAAATGTAGTTTATAAGTAAATAATACACAGATCTACGGATGTTCGAATATAAACATCTCTTACGACAACATTTTTTTAGGAAGTAATCTATTAAAAAAATTTAATTAATAAAACTTTTGTACAAACTCACTTCGACTAATACTTATGACATCATAAATCAAAATTCTTAGTATTACCCAAATAACAATACAACAAGTCTGGTTGTCTATGGAACTTTTGGTTAAGATAGACAAAACTTCAAATTTTTTAACAGGTAGCTTGAGCGGCTCGAGTTACAAATGTAACACAGATTGATCATTGATAGTATGATATAGAAATAAATGTGTGCCATAGTGAACGGCTTTGAGGAAGAAAGATGTAAAATGCTCGAAATCTCAGAGATAGTTGATTAGATATAATCAATAGTTCGTTTCCCATTGTTTTTCTTCTCAATCTGAATCTGCCTGTTTATACATTATTCTCCAACGGTATACGATCATCAACGTTCATGTGTACTGGCTTCTGACATAAAGTAATTTTACTCTGGTTTCCTTTCTATTCATAGTACAACGTAATAAATGCATCAATAAATTCTTCCAAGTACAGTAACCAACGATGTCTGAAAAGTTAATCAGAAAGAGAGACTTTGCACAACATTCTTGTCCTTTTAGAGAACGTTCTTGTTAATTAGACAATATCAAAAAATGTATATTGACAAATCAGAAATACTTATAAAGTTGATGTGATAGGGGTCAGATAGACTTGAATGCACGAGCAATATCTGTTGGATCCCGGTTTTCTACACGCCCAAACGCAGCGGAAGTTTTAAAATTTTTATTGTATTTTGACAATCAAAATAATTTTCTTTTGGGCGCTCGTATGATTTTAACAAACATTCATAGGATGTTAGAAAATTATACCTTTTGTGAATTAAATCACTTGGCTCCAACTATTCCGGGATTAGCGGAGATAGCTCTTCATGAATCCATACGAACGTTCTTCGATCTACTTCGAATTAGGTCCACGACTAGATGGTTTATTCCTCTTCCAATTTGCACTAGAAAATTGGAAGATATTTTACGTTGAGATAAAAACGAGAGACGACTCAAACTTTTCTTCAAAAGAAAGTGGCCGAAATTCTTTGATAGGAGAGGGGAGAGTTTTCGAAAAATCCTTAGGAGATGCAGGCTAGGGTTTTCAAAAATTATGAATGAATTAAATTAAACTATAAGCCTAATACACACATATATAAGCTTAGGGCCCATTAACTTAATTAAATACTTAATGGATTTAATCAATTAATTATTCTAGTCCAACTAGTTTAATTAATTAATTAATTTTTTAAAGTCCAATTAAGAACTTTAATAATATGTATGTTGATCTTGTACTCCTACAAGCTCATTATACGTATACCCATTACATTTAATTTAATTCTTTTATAAATTCAACATTTGAATTTAATATTTAAATTATAAATTCAACTCCTTGAATTTATCACCTCCAAAATTTAATATTTAATAAACTCAACTTTTGGGCTTAATAAATTAAATCCTCAAATTTTATAAATTCAACTCCTTGAATTTATTCTCTCCAAATTTCATAAATTCAACTTCTTGAATTTACTATCTCATAAATCCAACTCTTTGAATTTATTTTCTCAAAATTTAATTATCATAAATTCAACTCCTTGAATTTACTATATCATAATATAAATTTAACTGCTTGAATTTATTCTCTCAACGGGAACAAACGATCCAGTGCTTGTGTGACCCTCAATGGTTCAGGGATACAGCTAGCCGTGTGTTCACAACTCTTTGTGATTCAGGACATAATCCTTTATTCGGGCTTACCCTAGTTAGCCCCATTCTTTTCATCAACACCTTGATTAAGAATGTCAGAACTCATTTCTGATTGCACCCATCGGATCATGGTAAGAGCGTCTAGTAGCATCGCCCCATGATCCCCTAGGTATCACTGATAGTGCCTGCAAGAACCAGTCGATTATGATTAACGTATAGTACGGTCCCTTCATCTCATATATCCCGATCGAATCTGCAACCATTGGTTCATCGAGGGTTGCATATTAATTCGATAACTATGTGATAACTATAATAGTGGCATCGCATGTACTATTTGGAGAACTCCTTCTCCAACGTACATCTCGTACTCTGGCCAGAGATTCCATGCACTATTATTTCATTAGATCACATAGGATATCCACACCCGTAGGTGAGCGGTGAATCCCCGACTACAATGCACTGGCTCCTATATGTGTCGCAACTGTACCCAACCTCGCCACCTGATGACTCTCCTGGAGCCGGTAAACGAGTCAAAGCACAGCCCTAGCATATAGAGCCTCAGTGTTGTCCCGAGTCGTAAGGACTAATGGTGTACAATCATAACCACGAACTTATCCTCTCGATGAATGATAACCACTTGGAAAGTCCGAGGGAGGGTTGTTCGGTATAATCATCATATGACAACCCATCTGTATGTTTGGACATCTCTATGCCCTTACCAAGAAACGCAGTACACAACATCACATATGCTAGTCTCGAGCTCAAGCGACCTTTATCTATGTTTTAGGCGGCTGAATCGACTAGGAACGAATTTAGAATATGCAGTGTTTACAAATGAGTTTCAACATCGAATTACGATTCATTTGTATTAAAGCATAATCAAGGACTTTATCTATGCTGCTTGCATGGGTATACAGATAAAGTATAACGAAACCATTAAAAAGTAAATTATATTAAAATAAAGATTGTTTATTACACTTGAGTCAATAAATTCCCTAGCCAACCGTTGGCTTGCAGGGCATCTACTCTAACAATATCAACTAAAGATCAATTTGCGGCAAGAATATCTAATGCGGTCCAGTTGGAGTCTTGAACGCAGCTTGAACTGAAACTAAGCCTTGTCTGACTTGACTTTATATTGTTCAGCTAGAAACTTGTAATACTCGTAAGTAGTAGCTGGAACATGAAATAACTCGATATTTTTTGTTATCACAAAAACTCCCGACATTTTCAAACTAACACTAGAACTAGTTTAATTCGGTATGCTATCGGATTGAATTGGTTCTAATACTTTATCATCCAAAACTGCTTAAATTTGGTTTGGTTCAGTCCGAATCCGATAATGTCGGTAATATTCTATTTACAATCATAAATTTTATTTAATTTAATATTTTAAATATATATTCACGATATTTAATTTAATATTTTAAATATATATTCATCGTGAATATATATAATGAATAGTAAATAAAGTAACCAAAAGTACAACAAAAAAATTGTATCTTTGAGCTTCCAATCCTTATGGATTATTTTATATAAAAAAATTCATTTCTTCCAAATTTTTTATAAAAATCCAAATTATCAAAAATAATTTTTTTTATTTCAAATATAAATATGATTACTTGATTTAAAAAAAAACTCTGTAATGAATTTTTTATTTTAATCGAGTTTGGAAATTTAATAATATTAATATTTAAGAAAATATAAATTTATATGTGTAAAAATTGACACAAAATTAATAATTCAATTAACAAAATTAGTATCTGTAACGCCCCGAAAATTTTAAAGTCTACGCAAACCACATGCATGCAATTATTAAATTCCCTTGTATTTTAATTAAATGTTTTAATTGCTAATTAATTATGTGACTTACTTGTTTACTTGCTAAATGGGAATTAATTGTCATCATGCATAAAATGATATTTAAAGGGTATTCAAATGACGATCGAGGAACGTGGACCGAGGGCTGAAGAAAATGTAAAATATTTTTATTAAATGATTATTTTTTAACGATTTAAAAGATGGTCGATATTCTAAGCATTTTCGAAAATAAGGAGTTTTGAGATGATTTTATACGCCGGGACGTAGATTTTATCGGTGTTGGTTTTTCAAATAAAATTCGAGCTTTCGGGCATCCCGGCTATTAAATTCACATTTTTATTTAAAATAAAACCTTGTTTCTATTTTATTTAAAATCTAATTAATTTAATTGGGCTTTAATTTATGGCTTAATAGGCCTAAGCCTATTTAGATAATTATATTAGTATATAAAGTGTATTTTTGCTACAATTCTAGAATCACCTAATCGGCCACTCTATTTTATCTTTTAAAAACTCTCTCCAACACAACACCACACACGGCACTCTTTAATTCTGGAAAAGAAAATCGGCAGCAGCCTTGGGAGGGCTTTCGCGTGGAGTTCTAGCCTTGTCATCTCTCCTGTTCTTCGTCGTCGTCGGTTATTCGAGCGTATATAACGCAAAGGCACGCCTTAATCTCCTTTTCTCATCCATCATATCATATTATTGTTCGAATATTTGAATGCATGAAGAACACGAAAATCGTTTTCGATATTTACGGTTTATGGCATGTACAAGAGTAAATTCATGTTCCTATGATCTAAACTCATGTTTTATGTTGTGAGGGGCTGCCATGATGTTAAAAAAATTGCTAAATAGACGTCTGTACACGTTAGAAGAATTCTTAGACACAGCCGATCACCACCGAATCAAGAAAACAAGAAAACAAAAAAAAAAAGAAAACCGTTCTTTGCTGTCATGGTTTGGGTGATCGGGTTCCATGAAAAAAAAAAGGATTTGGCTTGGTCTTGGCTTGGGCCAGGGCTCGGCTAGAGTCGGTTAGGGGTCAGGGAGGAGTCCTAGTCATGCTAGGACTCGAGTCGTGTGGGCTGGGAGGAGGCCTTGCCAAGCAAGGCTCAACCCGAGAAACACTTCTGCCTTGCGCAGACTTCAGGGTTTGCGCAGGAGACGTGGGCTTGGCTTGGGGTTCAAGGGCTGGGTCAGGGTACATCCTAAGAGTCCTAGACGAGTGTTGGAGGGGTAGGTTAGAGGTTCAAGTCGTGGGTTAGGGTCTAGACATCAAAACATAGAACCCATGCAAATAGGTGTTCTCGGCCAGCACTAGCAGCGGGTTGGGTTGTCTCGTTTTTGGGTTTTGGGGGGGTTCCTTGTCGAACTTAGAGTCCAGTAGGTAACTTTGACATGTTGGGCAACTTTTGGCTCGATATGGTTCGGGGGGTAACTCGATAAAATTAAGAGATGGCTCGGGGTTGAAGTTTAGGTGTCAAATTGAGTTCTAAAACAAAGAAAAATTGGAAAACGACTCACGGGGGTCGAGTCGTGATCCATAAGGGCTAAAATAATATAAAAAGACTAAATTTAGAATTTAGGAATTTTATATTAAAGTTTGATATTTTTCGGGATTAAAACACCGTTAAAATAATTAAGAAAAGATAACTGAAAAAGTCTAAGTTTTAAGCCAAATAAAATTACGAAAAAATTCATATAAGCTTAAATAATTATTTGGGACATGTTAGAGTCATGAAATCAAGAAAATAATTGAAAACGAAAAATGTCGAAGCCAGGGGTAAAACGGTCATTTTATACCGGAAAATTAGTAAAGGTCATGGCAGTGCCCGAAATGCTGTTTTATGTTATTATGATGATTTTGAAATGTATATGAATTTCGCATGATTAAATGCTGATTTTTAAATGTCTAAAGAACGTTTATGATTGAAGAAGACATTTAAAATACATGTTGCATGCTTGGTTTCAAAGGAAATGAAAATGTTATGTTATGCACGTTTTTATAAAGTGATGTGAATGAAAAGTGTTGAAGGATGTGAAGTGATTGTGACTAGTTCGTTAATGGTGGCGATATCGTGAGGGTGATGGTCCCAGTGGGAGCCCGACGATCGTGTTTCCATTATTGCGAACAAGAGGTTATAAGGTTTGAGGTTAGGATAGGAATGTCGTGAGGGGAAAGCCCATTGGGAGCCCCGACGATCGTATTTCTATTCGATTCATGTTAGGCCAGGGCACAGTTGACCGGTGAGAGTGTTGCTGGTGTCCCCCGCCGCCCAGTACTGTGGTTATATTTCTGATGGATCCATCGAGAGGTCATGTCATGAGAGGAAAGTCAAAATTAACGAACTGAATTCAACAAAGGAAAAGGAAAAAGGAAAAGGAAAATGTTTATGATCATGTTTAAATGTTATGTCATGTTGAGGAAAAAGGAAAAAGATTAAGGTTTATTTATGCATGTCATGAAAATGTTTATGTTTAAAGTTTTATGCATCATGAAAATGTTTACGAAATTGTTTATGTTTATGCATCTTCATGAAAACGATATTTTAAGTACAAATATTTTTCACCGTTATATGTTGACTGTATTACGTATTACTCGTTACAAAGATTATGGTGTGTTGAGTCTTTAGACTCACTAGGTGTGATGGATGTAGGTGGTTCTGAGGGAGGACTTGACGGGTGATACTACTGGACTGAAGGTGCACACAACCCGAGGACCAGCGCTTCTACTTTTCCGCATTACGCTTTATGATTTCTTTTAAAGATTTTAAGACTATTTATTTATGCTTTTGAGAGATTTTTGAGAGTTTAGTATGTGCTACACTTTTCAACATTTATTGCTTTTTAGGTTTGGTAAAACGTTTTACGATTTCTGGTTTGATTATTCATTTAAATTTTCAAATACTAGTTGGATGATTTACTTTAAAATGATGCAAGATTATTTTTATGTGCATGTGCATGCAATGACCGAAAATGTGAGAGATAAAAAAAAAAATTTCTAGTACTTTTAAAGCAATAAAAGATGAGGACGTTTCAGTATCTAAAAAAGAATTTTTTATAAAATTAATTCCATTATCTATAAATTTTAAATTTTAAGAATTATTTGTTAAATAAATTTCTACGTATAATATTTATTGATTTTTCATCCTCTTACACGATTTTTCTTGTGTGAAAAAATTATATAAAAATTAATACAATTTCATAGTACTTATATAATAATAAATATATGATAAAAAGATAAATTTACATCGTAAATACTGACTAATTTATTGCTCTTATAATAGCTATAATATTTTTAGTTTATAATATTTTATAAACTCTCTTGTCCCTAAAATTTATTAAGTATCACAAAATTAAACTTTACCGGTAAGTTTTACCATAAGTACTAATTACGTAAAATAGTTTAATTAAAGTGTAGAGACAAAAAGTGTGTGGTTGAAATGTTTACAAACTAAAAATAAAAATGTTTTAGTAGTAAATTGTAAGGACTAAAAATGTGTTTTCTCTAATGTTGCTTTTGAATGAGATGCTTTGATATGAGAATGAATTTTAACAATGAATTTGATTCGAGAAGAAATTTCATCCTGATTTGAAATAACTCACGTCACAAGATCATGTGAATATTTCAAGAGTGTGTCTTATGTGAGACCGTCTCATGGATCATAATCTGTGAGACGGGTCAACCATACTCATATTCACAGTAAAAAGTAATACTCTTAGTATAAAATGTAATATTTTTTCATGAGTGACTCAAATAAGAGATTCGTCTTACAAATACGACTCATAAGACCGTCTCACACAAATTTTTCCATATTTCAGATCTATCATAATTAACATTGCATCTGAATGCATTAGTAAGAGGTGAATTTGAAATTGATCCATATAAACTCATCCAAACATGGCAAAAACTTGTGTGAGACAGTCTCACGAGTCGTATTTTATGAGACGCGTCTCTTATTTGGGTCATCCATGAAAAAAGTATTACTTTTTATTGTGAATATTTGTAGGGTTGACCAGTTTCACTTATAAAAATTCATGAGACCGTCTCACAAGAGACCTACTCAACTTTCAAATGAATCAGTAACAAGACTAAATGCTTCAACAAGTGTCTGCCTAAACCTCACAAGATTCAGCCTCACATTCTGCATATCAAGATACACCTTTCTTGCAGCCCTGTATCCACCTTTCCTAAACAAAGATCCCTGATCTGTGAACACCTCATCATCCCGGCTGTATATTTTGGCCAACGAGCTCTCCTCCGGCTCGATCTTGTAGCGTAAATAATGCACCCCCATTGCACGTGCCGTGTCACCGTAGTACGTATTTGACGCCCACTCCGTGCCTAAGAGTTCCACCTGAATCATCACTGCTCCGGTGGGCAAGAAAATCTCATTAGTCAAACCTGCACCATGTGCCCCAACCAGGACACTGCAAGAGTTTATCATCTTAACAAATTTATCCAAATTCGACACGGTTTTCAATCTTTTGACAACGATTAGCTCGAATCCCAGTTCTTTAATCAGCTGGATCATTTCATCTTCATTCAAGAACCGTCTCGAGTTGGTACGGGACAACAGCATTAGCGTTGGTTTTGGTATTTGAGAAACATGGCTGAATTTCAAACTATAAGCTTTTCTCAGAAAATCCTTGAAACTAGTCATTGAATACCCCCCTGGAATTTCGCTTGAATTCAAAGCAAGATTGTCGTGGTATCGTAACCCGACCACGGAGCCTGGAAAGCAATGCACACTGCCGTTTATAGCTGGATTCAGCACCTGGTGCCTCGTTAAACTCGACAAGACTTTACCATATTGACTCATAAGTTTTGGATTATAATCCTCGAGTATCAAAACCACCCGGGATTCAAAATGTTTCGCTGTAATGAACAAAGGGATGATGATTTCATTCATCTCATGGAAAACATTTCCGATGGCTCCTGAAGAAAAAATCACAGCAGGGTCATGGTGCTCGAATTCGCAAACCGGTGGTGTTGAGTTGCCAATTTGAAGGACATGAACTGGTGTGATTCCTGGTGGAAGACCTTCTTGTCTTGCATGAGGACGGATAACAGTTTCTTGAATCCGATTTGGGGCCGACTGTGTGTAGATAGTCATGTTCCTGGTGTCGATTTTTACGGGCTGATTCAATACACATACCACAGAGTGATATGTTCTGTCACATGCAAAGCCTGTTGATTCAAGATTTTTTCTATCTTCACCTGCATCAATTGAGTTCTCTTTTTCAGCAAATCCCAGATCAAGAAAATCTTCTTCCTTAAAAAAAATTTACAAGGAAAAAAAGAAGATGAAGAATCGGGGGGGGACCTCTGACTAGTCTGGATAGATGAAACCTCATGAATTCTTGATCTTCGGCTGTTTGATTGATAATCTTCTCGCCCACGGAGCTTTGTTCTACTATACCAGAAAAGTATCGCATCCCTGACAAAATTTGTAAAAATTTCATTGCGTTGACTATGTTTTCAGATTTTAAGAATAAAAACAGAACTAAATTCAATGTAGAAATTGTTGGCCTACACCGATCGAAAGGGATATTATTTCCCCAAAAGAAATCAATCCCAACACAAATTAGAGGAAGCGCGAGCAAGAAAATTATCGGAGTGGCACCAAAAACAGTTCTTTTTGGCTCCATCTCTCGATGGTTTTGAAACCAAAACCAGCTCTCAAGGGAAGGTATTATTGTTAATAAGCAAGCAAATATCGGTAAAGCTTTGAGTTAATCTAATGGTTATTTTCACGCTTTCAACCTTAATATTAAAATATTCGTTTGCAATGCTACCATCCATATTTTTTTTCCAATTTCCTAAAATATTTATTTATTTAATCCAATTGTTATTATAACAAATTAGATTATAAAAACCATGTTTTTATCGTAAATATTATTTATCCCAGAAACTAAAACCATGTTTTTACAACAAGTTGACATTTCAATCCGAATATTTTTCTTCAAACTTGACTTTCAGGATTATTGAACTGCCAATTCAATGTGTATGTCTTTTGCAGGTCAAATTTTCTTGCTTAAAGGAATCGTACATCGGCGAGTTTCAGGATTATTGAACTGCCAATTCAATGCGTTAAGCATCCATGAGCTTCTTCAGTTTTGCGCTTCTCTTGATCCTGAAAATTACCTCGTTCCCATCCTGCAAAGTAGTAGTGGTCATTTAACAAGTTTCCAAGGCGGAGACAGTTTTCGTTGGAAGTGATAAAAGATATATATAACTTATAAGCTCAAAGTGTAAGACAAATTGAACATTTATGGTCCATTAGAAAATAAACGAAAGGACTCACCCCTCCCATAGTCCCATTCTACGCACAGTTTTGACTCCTCCATTCTGCGAATTAAATCAACCAACAACTCGAGTTCCGATGGAAGGTGGAATCGGGTTTTTGATAGTCTGATAACTGATTTTTTGTGTCATGTTCTGTTTTAATAATTACTAATTAGTCTGTACACGCGATGCATGTGTGTACAGTCTTTTTTATAATTATCGATAGACTAAAGTGATGTTTGACAAATTATAGAGGGACTAAATTGGTATTTGAATTGTTGAAATAAAAAAAAAAAGTATGTTGATTTTTTTTTTAAAAAAAATAAAGTTGAGAGAAAAAATTGATGTCCTTTTTAAGTAGTTATTACTATTATGTTCTCACCTTTAGTAAAATAGAATAGAGAGATATATATAAATTAATAAATGTTAAAAATTTAATGCAAATCACATATAACTAATAGATAGAGCTTTTGTATTCTAAACTTCATGATGGAGGTTCAATTGATCCATTCTTACTTTTTTCATACTATCTTTTTCTATTTATTTTTAATTCATATATCAAAATTACAGTTTAGTCTATGACTATTTCTTATCATTACATTTTATTTCTATTTATTTTTAATTCATATATCAAAATTACAGTTTAATCTATAATTATTTCTTATCATTATATTTTAATCTTCGTTTAAATATAAACTATATAAATTTAAAAAAAATTTATACAAACACACACTACGGTGGATTGTTAATTAATAATTGAAGAAGTCGATGCCCGTTGTAACAGGATCGATCTCCAAATAATTAATGGCCCACTCTGCATTATGAAATATTTTTTCTCGTACAAAAATGTAAGCTGAACTGGCAGATCTAACGTTTATATTTTCAGTAAAAGTTTCTAGCCCACTTCCCCACGACCCACCCCCACGACTCCTGTGTTCTCCCCTATTTAAGCCTTCGTGTGTGCACACAAGGGCGGACATTCAACAATGGAGTCTCCCAACCACTTCACCCACTCACTTTCAGCTTTCTTCTTCGTACTATCCTCTCTCCGCCTTGTTATCGGCGACTCCGGCGTCATAGGTATCAACTACGGCCGCTTGGCCAACAATCTGCCACCGCCGCAGCAGGTGGTACGGCTCCTCAAACTGCAAGGAATTACAAAAGTTAAGCTTTATGACACGGATTCCACTGTCCTCTCAGCCCTCTCCGGCTCTGGGATCTCCGTCACCGTAGCTCTTCCCAACGAGGAGTTATCCGCAGCCGCCGCCGATCTATCATTCACTGACGAGTGGGTGCAGTCCAACATCCTTACCTATTACCCGAACACGCTGATTGAAGCAATTGCCGTCGGGAATGAAGTTTTCGTGGACCCCAATAATACTACTCATTTCCTCGTACCCGCCATGAAAAACGTCTACGCATCCCTCGTGAAGTTCGGGGCCGCTTCTTCCATCAAAGTTTCGTCCCCTATAGCTCTCAGTGCACTCCAGTCCTCCTACCCTTCCTCGTCCGGTGCTTTCAAATCGGAGCTCGCCGAATCGGTAATCAAACCACTGCTGAAATTTCTGAAGCAAACCGATTCCTTCCTCATGATGAATGTGTACCCATTTTTCGCGTATTCTGCGAACGCTGACACGATCTCGTCAGACTACGCCTTGTTCCGCGATAATGCCGGTGTTGCGGACCCGAACAATGGGCTTGTTTACAAGAGCTTGTTCGAAGCTCAAATGGACGCCGTTTTTGCAGCGATGGATGCACTGGGATTCGGTGATGTGAAAATGGTGGTCTCCGAAACCGGGTGGCCATCGAAGGGTGACGGAGATGAGATTGGTGCAGGTCTAGAAAACGCTGCCGCCTATAACGGAAACCTTGTGCGCAGAGTGCTCGCTGGCAATGGGACCCCATTGAGGCCAGAGGAGCCTCTAAACGTCTATTTGTTCGCGCTTTTCAACGAGAATGGGAAACCCGGGCCCATTTCGGAGAGGAACTACGGGCTTTTCTACCCGAATGAACAGAAAGTCTACGATATCTCACTCACGCTGCAGAGTTTGAATAAAGGTCGAGGAGTTGGGCAGACATGGTGCATGGCGAACGGTGAAGTTGGTGAGAAGAAATTGAGAGAAGCACTGGATTATGTGTGTGACGAGGGAGGCGTAGATTGCCGTTGGATTCTGCCCGGTGGCGCGTGTTATAATCCCAACTCGGCGGTGGGTCAGGCCTCGCTCGCGTTCAACCGCTACTATCAGAAGAAGGGTCGCCGGAGTGGCACCTGTTATTTCGGCGGCGCCGCCTACGTGGTCACTCAATCCCCAGGTAAAATTTTCAGTCAATCTCAAAATCTAAACTAAAGTAGTAAAATTGTTGCGTATATATTACTTGTACAAAATCATAATAATTTCAAACATTAAATCTTATTTTAACTAAAATAAATAAAAGATCATCTTTTATGAAAAAATAAATATTTAAATATAATTTTTTTACACTCCTTATTTTTACTCGATTTTTTTAAGCAACATTTAATTGATTTGAAGACTAAACAAATGTTTAATTTTATATCTTGCAGAGTTTGGTGACTGCGAGTGACCCGACCCCTTGGAGACTCGGCTTTTCTCGATCCTTAGTAGTAGTTGGATTCTTAAATCATTGTTATTATTATTATTATTATTATAAATTATTAGTAGTTAATTAATTTGTCTTGTACTCTTTTTCTTGTTTAATTTTGGTGGTGACTTGTCTAGACGTAAATGAATATAATAATTGAAGTAAATAATTATGTTTTAATTTGAAATTCGAAAAAAAAATTCCTTTGAGCTTAAAATAGGATCTTAATCATGCTTATCATATTAGTAGTGTTATTACTCGTTCAATACATAACACGTATGCTGAGTGATGAATCATGATCACTCTTCCATACATAATTCAGATGATTCATGACTTGTTAATTTTATAATATATCAGTAATATATGCCAACTTTTAACTGTTAAACAACACCACAGTTTCAAAAGGTTATGCCAATGTAATATAAACAAAAAATAGTTTTATAAATTTTATAATTAATTTATAAAAAATATCTCTACTATTTAGTTAAAGTAATAGTCTAATAGAACTGTTTGACAATTGTACGATGTTACATAAATATCCTTGTCGGTTTTAACATGGCAGCAGGTAATGATGATCTGTAAGCTAAGGATAATATAGTAAAATCGGTGATCAACTTCCCATTTTCATATCGCGCAGTGTCTTCCTCCCCCCCTTCCTATCTTCCCACCTTGCAAGTTTTCCTTCGACTAAAAACTGATTAGGGTTTCATGCTCTCTGCCAAAGAATTTGTCTTCAAAATCTAATCGCTTCCGATCGAAAATGCCGCAGGTTTCTTCCATTCATTGTTTTTTTTTCATGCGTTAACTATTGTTAAATTTAGGTGTACATTATCCAAATATCTCCGGATTATTTTCTCTTGATCAATCAACTAATTTTATTATTTTGCCCCCCGTTGGTTTTGGGGATAGCATGCAGTCTTTAATTTTTCTTCTCTCGATTCTGATCTTCTCTTGATTCTGATCTCCACAGGGTGTTAGTTTCTACTTAAGCCTCTTAAATTTGGATCATATATGCATTAATATGTGGACTTTTTGTTGTTATCTAGTTAGACCAGATACATTTTTTTTCCCCAACGCCATAGTTCAAATCCATACTGCTTTTCTTGATTGATTTATGTTAACTGTCCCACATCGGTTGAATTAATAACCTTTGAGTGGTATATATATGATTGGAGAATCTTCTCCCTTGAGCTAGCTTCTGGGGTTGAATTAGGTCCAATTCCAATCTTAACATGGTATCAGAGCCCGGGTTTCACCGTTATGTGTTGGACTGTCTATAATTAGGCCACCCGTTCTGCCCATAATTGGGTCATTTGTAAACTCCACGCTCCAGATGTTCATTCCTGGGCGTGAGAGGGGTGGGATTGGACAATCCTCCCCCTTGAGCTAGCTTTTGGGGTTGAGTTAGTTGCAAGTTCCAATCTTAACAATTTCTCCATGGCTGGCCTTTCAATTAAATTTTTATTAATGCAGCCTTTGGGATATTATTAATTGTTATATATTATTGATGATGTTCTTCTCATATTTTATTGGCGCAGGTTGTAATTATACATGTAGCAAATGCCGTAACAAAGAAATAGTGCTTGAGACATAAAAATTTTCACCCACGTCTGAGTTTTTTCAAGCATGTCTAAGCTGGAATGACTTTCTTCAATTTTTGATTCAAGAGCAGAACTTTTTTGGAGTGTATCTAGCCATTTTTGATGTCATAACGAATGTTGCTCTACATATCTTTCATGGTAATTGCCTAATTGGTATTGTGTTTGTTTATTTCTTGAAGAAGCACATTTTTCTGGCCTGGACGCTTCACAGATAACTTAATATATATGCAATTTGATATCCATGCATGTTCTTTTTACCATGGTCTGTTTGATGTTGGCTCATGTTTCTTGATTGCCAACTTTTATGAAAATGTAGATTATCTCACAATTCAAGTCATTTTGTATCAGATATTTTTTCAGCAAAAATGGTTCAATCTAGAGTTTTGATGCTACGAAATCGCAATCCTATGGTGAACCAATGCCAACTTTAATTTAGACGACTTAAAATGCATGCAGGTTTAGACATGTATCATTCAGTTGCTGGAATTGGAACACAATCTGATAATTCAGATTCAGCTTCAAACTAGATATGATCAGTGCGCTATGCATGCTCCGATCCCCGGCCCCTTGGTGGAATGGTACTCATTCTTCCACCTACAATCTTGACTCTTACAATATATTTCATTGGATGCACCTCCACTGTTTCGAAATAAACTGAATGTGCATATATGTAAAAGTAAAAGACAATGAAACAACTGTATTGCTTGCAGAGGCGGAGCCACATGAAAGCCAGGGTGGCTCATTTTTTTTACAAAAAAATTATGTGTAAATTTTGTATAATTTTGAAATAATATGATATTAGTCCGAGTAGATCAATTTAAAATAATAAAAAATTATAAATTTTAAAATTCTAGTCAGGGAAGAGTCATATTTCTGACTCCACTAGTGATTGCTTGTTGTGGCGATGATAAGATTTCTCTACAAATCAGAGGCTTTGGCTATTTTGCAAAGTTTAAACTGTGACACCTCGACCCAATTAAATAAAATACATCGGAATTTAAAATTTTCTTACAACTGGAAGGAGTTTCAAAATACATTTCCAAATATCATCAAGAGTATCAAGATGATCAACTAAATGATACATCAAAATACAAAAACATCATTTTAATGATCATGTACAAAATATTGCTTGCAAAACAAACTTCTTCCTTCCAATCTTCGTATGCATATGACTCCAATCCACAGTCAACGTCCTGGCCCGTCACTCTTATCTGCATCACATAAATAACTGAAATGAGTATAAAACTCAGCAAGTGGAACTCTTACATAGCAATGAACATATCATACTCTGAAAATCATAGCTTTAAAAACATAAATACCATCAACTCTGAAATAAATATCATAGCAATAGCATAGCAATAGGATGGTATTTCTCTTTACTCTGGTATGGATTGATATCAATAGTAACTCTGTCTGTGGTGCTCGTATCCCATCGATATAAATCGACAACTCTGAGGGATATAAGCCTATGGTCGTTGATCAACTAATTGCATGCAATCTCTGACTATGCATCTATCAATCCATAAATCAATTTGAATTCTCTCTTTGGCATTTAAACAAACACTTTGTAAACTCTTTTCTCTTGTAGTCCCTTTTTCAATAATTGAGACATAAAATGACTCCAATATATATAACAAGTGTATCAATACATAAACATGAATCAAATGAAGGGAATAACACATTAAAACCATTGAAATACCATACATATATTATCATGGGAGCACAAGAATGAAATTCCACTTACAAACCACAAGAACACCTTGAATCTAACTCCTTGGTTGAAATCCTACAACAATAATCCATAAATAACACCATCATCAACTCAATAATCAAAAACTCATGCCAATTAATCCATAAATCCAACAAATACAACAAACCCATATCATCTCTCCTCCAAAACCAAGAAATAATACAACCAAAAGCTTACCTTAGCTTCCTAGCACCAAGAAGAACTTCAATCTCAACTCCAATCACCAACTAAAAGCTTGAATCGAAGATAGGAAGTGAAAGAAATAAGAAACCCTAGGTCTCCTTGAGAGAAGAAACGAAATGAAAGAGGAAAGAATGAGAAAAAGTGAGTCAAAACATCACTTAAAATCCCGAACATGCGCGACCGCGGGTGCGCTCTAACTCTACCGCAGGTGCGCCAAGCTCACGGCAACTCCACAAAATTCTGGAAAACGACGACCGCGGGTGCGGTCTGGCAATCACCGCGGGTGCGGTGCTGCACCGCGGGTGCGGTGTCCTCTATACCGCAGGTGCGGTGTCGCTACGGGAAAAACACCAAAATCCAAGAATTACGACCGTGGGTGCGGTCCTTACACTGAGCGCGGGTGCGATCTAGTCACGGCCAAGACAAAATATAATGCAACTGAAATCGAACCAAAACACTGAAACGACGCAACTACCATCAACTAACAATAACAACCACACCTCAAGACAATAATAACCAACAATACTATGGCCCAAAATCACAACTCTTAGCATCACAACTAAACTTAAACTTAATCAATAAATCCATAAACATACGAAAACTTAAACCGTACCGTTCACCAGACTCGGCTATTACAATCTCCCCTCCTTAGAGGAATTTCGTCCTCGAAATTGACGTCACTGCACGAACAACTCAGGATACTTCTCTCTCATCTCATCCTCTGGTTCTCACGCGGCCTCTTCGATCAAATGGTTCCTCCAAAGAACTTTAACGATGTCGATCTCTTTGTTCCTCAAAACTTTAACTTTGCGGTCCAGAATCTGAACCGGAATCTCTTGGTACGTCAAATTCGGCGTCAAGTCCAATGGCTCGTGGCGAAGAACATGGGAAGGATTCGCAATATACTTCCTGAGCATCGATACGTGAAAAACATTATGGACTCTGTCAAGATCTGGCGGTAGTGGCTAACTTGTAGGCTCGATCACCAACTCTGTCCAAGATCTCAAAGGGGCCAATAAATCTCGGACTCAACTTGTCCTTCTTGCCAAACCGCATCACACCCTTGAGAGGTGCTATCTTCAGAAACACGTGATCGCCAACCTCAAACTGTAAAGGCCTACGACGAACATCCGCATAGCTCTTCTGTCTCGACTGCGCAGTCTTCATCCTCTCTCGAATAACAGCAACAACATCAGCAGTCTGTTGGACCAACTCTGGTCCCAACGTCTTCCTCTCACCAACCTCGTCCCAATACAAGGGAGATCTACACTTCCTGCCATAAAGTGCCTCATACGGTGCTATGCCAATCGTCGTCTGGTAACTGTTATTGTACGTGAACTCAACAAGAGGCAATTTAGAATCCCAGCTACCAGAATAATCAATAGTGCAAGCTCTGAGCATATCCTCTAGAATCTGAATGACTCTCTCTCTGATTGACCGTCGCTATGAGGGTGATATGCTGTACTGAAAGCTAACCGTGAACCCATAGCTCTGTGCAAACTCTTCCAAAACTCTGAGGTAAATCTAGGGTCACGATCATACACGATCGACACAGGAACACCATGAAATCTAACAATCTCTGCTATGTAATCCTCGGCATATTGGTTCATGGAATACGTCGTCTTGACTGGAAGAAAGTGCGCTGACTTGGTCAATCGATCGACAATAACCCAAATGGAATTGAAACCCTTCTGCGTCCTGGGAAGACCAGTCACGAAATCCATCGTAATATGCTCCCACTTCCACTGAGGATTCGGCAAAGATAGCAATGTCCCAGCAGGTCTCTGGTGCTCAATCTTCACCTGCTGACAAGTTAGGCACTGAGAAATAAACATGGCAATATCTTTCTTCATACCTGGCCACCAATAAAGTCGACGAAGATCCTGATACATCTTAGTGCTGCCTGGATGTATCGAATATGGCGCGGTATGAGCCTCTGTCAAGACGTCTCACCGAATATCATCACCAGCGGGAACACAAATACGGCCTCTGAAAGTCACCAAACCATCTCCATTTAATCCAAACTCTGAGTTACCTCTCTCCTCTGCTCTAGCCCTCAACTCTGTCAACTGAACATCAACAGTCTGCTCTCTACGGATCCTGTCCGTCAAAGTAGTCCGAATGACCAACGCTGAAAAGCGAGCAATGGTTCCAGGGACTACCAAAGAAATCTCCTCTCGCTGCAAGTCCAACAACAACGGCTTCTGAATCATCGAACTCAAGGAAGAACTCGACTTACGGCTCAAAGCGTCTGCTACAACATTCGCTTTCCCTGGGTGGTAACTGATAGTCACATCATAGTCTTTAACAAGCTCTAACCACCTCCTCTGCCGCATATTGAGCTCTTTCTGGGAAAACAGATACTTCAAACTCTTGTGGTCCGTGAAGATCTCACACTTTTCGCCATATAAGTAGTGTCTCCATATCTTCAAGGCGAAAATCACAGCTGCCAGCTCCAAATCGTGCGTCGGATAATTCTTCTCATAGTCTTTCAACTGGTGAGAAGCATAGATGATAACCTTACCTCGCTGCATCAGAACTGCACCAAGACCCTTCTTCGACGCATCGGTATACACAACAAAATCCTCTGAACCACTGGCCAATGCAAGAACAGGAGCTGTCGTCAACTTATCTTTCAACTCTTGGAATGAACTTTGGCAATCAATGGACCACTCGAACTTCACAGTCTTCCTCGTCAGATTGGTTAATGGCAGGGCAATCTTGGAGAAATCTGAAATGAAACGACGATAATAACCCGCCAAACCAAGAAAACTGCGTATCTCTGAAACAGTGGTAGGAATCGGCCACCTCTGAATCGCCTCAATCTTCAATAGATCAACAACTATTCCATCCTTCGAAACGACATGGCCTAAGAAAGAAATCTGATCCAACCAAAACTCACACTTCTTCAGCTTAGCAAACAGTCTCCTCTCTATCAACAACTGAAGAACCACTCTAAGATGCTCTGCATGAAGCTCTATGGTCTTGGAATAGATCAAGATGTCGTCGATGAAAACAATGACGAAGCTATCCAAATACGGCTTGAACACACGGTTCATCAGATCCATGAAGACCGAAGGAGCATTGGTCAGACCAAAAGACATCACAAGAAACTCATAATGACCGTACCTGGTCCGGAACGCTGTCTTAGGGATATCAGACTCCCTAACCTTCAACTGATAGTAACCAGACCGAAGATCAATCTTCGAAAATACACTGGCACCCTGAAGTTGGTCAAATAGATCGTCAATCCGTGGCAACGGATACTTATTCTTGATAGTCACTTTGTTGAGCTCCCTATAGTCGATACACAGCCGCAACGACCCATCTTTCTTCTTGACAAACAGAACCGGAGCTCCCCAAGGCGAAGAACTCGGTCGAATAAAACCCTTGTCCAAAAGATCCTGCAACTGCGTCTTCAACTCCTTCATCTCGGTAGGGGCCATCCTATACGGAGCCTTAGAAATAGGAACCGTACCTGGAGCTAGATCAATCACAAACTCAACATCCATGTCCGGCGGCAAACCCGGCACATCATCCTCAAACATATCAGCAAACTCTCTCACCACATCAATATCATCAATATTCAACTTAATCATTCTATCCACATCCACAATAGAAGCCAGAAATACATCACAACCTCTACACATCAACTTCTCAGCCTCAAGACAAGATATAAAAGGAAGGACCAGCGAAGTACCTGCACTGGCGAGCATACCTCCCTTATTGCCATCATCTGCAAAAGTCACCGTCTTAGCAACACAATCAATCACTGCACGATAGGTTGAAAGCTAATCCATGCCAAGAATAACATCAAAAGCAACCATAGAGATAACAATCAAATCAGCAAAAACAACTCGTTCCTCAATACGAACAGGGCACGCGTAAACAATAGACGTCGGGCACAACACATCCCCCGAAGGCAAAACAACATTGAACTGGAGGGGAAGAACATAAGGAACTATATCCAACGATCTCAAAAACAATTCAGACATAAAAGAATGAGTAGCACCAGTATCAATCAAAGTCGTACCTACTCTGCCTGAAATTAAAATAGCGCTAGAGATCACAGATGAATCATGGTTTATACCTTCCTTGGTCATCGTAAAGATGCGACCCTGCACCTTATCATTGCTCGCTCCCCTTGGACAATCTTTAGCAATATGGCCAGCCGTGCCACAACGGTAACAAGTATGAGTGACAAATATGCACTCTCCTCGATGATGTCTGCTACACTTAGGACACAGTGGCTTCTCGGGATCAACTGGAACTGACGGTGGTCTAGGACTCGATTCCACCTTGCCCTTTCCTTTAAAACGATCCTTTCCTCTCTGATTCGAGCCCTGACCTCTCTGAACAATAGCTTGATGCCTCTCTTGCCTCTCCCTGGTGATATCCTTCTCGTCTTGTTCGGCCAACAACGCCTTCGACACGATCTCTTTGAATGTCACGGCCTTGGACATGTTGATATCTCTCCTGATCTCTGCACGAAGGCCTCGAATGAAATGAGCGCCTTTGTCCTTGTCGTTTGAAGCAATATACGGAGCAAATAGACAACCCTCCTCAAACTTGAGAATGTACTCATCAACGTTCATGCCTCCCTGTCGAAGCTCCAAGAACTCAGTCACCTTCCTAGCTCGAAGTGCGTCGGGAAAGTACTTGTCATAGAACAGGTCTGTGAACTCTTGCCACTTCAAAGCTGAAACATCGACACCAACCTTAGTGGCATTCCACCAGAAACGTGCAGCCTTTACCAACATGAATACTGCACAGTTGATCCTGTCTTTATCTTCATACTGGAGATGGTCGAAGATTGCTTCAAGCGCTTTGACCCACTCGACAGCCACTAACGGATCAGTGCTACCTGCGAATTCCGGTGGATCAATTCTCTTAAAAGCAGAAAAGACGGCATCAGTGCCAACTGCCTGAGCTACTTGGCCTCTCACTTGGCCTCTACCCTGTCCTGTTCCTTGCAATCGAAGCAGCTGCTGAATCTGCTCGCTATGGACTTTGGCCTGCTCTTTAAGCAACTTGCCGAACTCGTCGACAACTCTCGAGGAAGAACTATCCTCACCCTCTACGGCTTTCCTCTTAGGAGGCATACTCTACAATGTGCTCACAAAAAGTAAATCAATAGATAACAATGAATAGATGCAAAAGAAAACATACCCGGACAGTTGAAAGTAAACGAAGTCATATGCATTGGTCCGAAGAACGGTGCTCTGATACCACTAAATGTGACACCTCGACCCAATTAAATAAAATACAGCGGAATTTAAAATTTTCTTACAACTGGAAGGAGTTTCAAAATGCATTTCCAAATATCATCAAGAGTATCAAGATGATCAACTAAATGATACATCAAAATACAAAAACATCATTTTAATGATCATGTAAAAAATATTGCTTGCAAAACAAACTTCTTCCTTCCAATCTTCGTATGCATATGACTCCAATCCACAGTCAACGTCCTGGCCCGTCACTCTTATCTGCATCACATGAAATAACTGAAATGAGTATAAAACTCAGCAAGTGGAACTCTTACATAGCAATGAACATGTCATACTCTGAAAATCATAGCTTTAAAAACATAAATACCATTAACTCTGAAATAAATATCATAGCAATAACATAGCAATAGGATGATATTTCTCTTTACTCTGGTATGGATTGATATCAATAATAACTCTGTCTGTGGTGCTCGTATCCCATCGATATAAATCGACAACTCTGAGGGATATAAGCCTATGGTCGTTGATCAACTAATTGCATGCAATCTCTGACTATGCATCTATCAATCCATAAATCAATTTGAATTCTCTCTTTGGCATTTAAACAAACACTTTGTAAACTCTTTTCTCTTGTAGTCCCTTTTTCAATAATTGAGACATAAAATGCCTCCAATATATATAACAAGTGTATCAATACATAAACATGAATCAAATGAAGGGAATAACACATTAAAACCATCGAAATACCATACATATATTATCATGTGAGCACAAGAATGAAATTCCACTTACAAACCACAAGAACACCTTGAATTTAACTCCTTGGTTGAAATCTTACAACAATAATCCATAAATAACACCATCATCAACTCAATAATCAAGAACCCATGCCAATTAATCCATAAATCCAACAAATACAACAAACCCATATCATCTCTCCTCCAAAACCAAGAAATAATACAACCAAAAGCTTACCTTAGCTTCCTAGCACCAAGAAGAACTTCAATCTCAACTCCAATCACCAACTAAAAGCTTGAATCGAAGATAGGAAGTGAAAGAAATAAGAAACCCTAGGTCTCCTTGAGAGAAGAAACGAAATGAAAGAGGAAAGAATGAGGAAAAACTGAGTCAAAACATCACTTAAAATCCCGAACATGCGCGACCGTGGGTGCGCTCTAACTCTACCGCGGGTGCGCCAAGCTCACGGCAACTCTACAAAATTCTGGAAAACGACGACCGCGGGTGCGGTCTGGCAATCACCGCGGGTGCGGTGTCCTCTATACCGCGGGTGCGGTGTCGCTACGGGAAAAAACACCAAAATCCAAGAATTATGACCGCGGGTGCGGTCCTTACACTGAGCGCGGGTGCGGTCTAGTCACGGCCAAGAGAAAATATAATGCAACTGAAATCGAACCAAAACACTGAAACGACGCAACTACCATCAACTAACAATAGCAACCACACCTCAAGACAATAATAACCAACAATACTATGGCCCAAAATCACAACTCTTAGCATCACAACTAAACTTAAACTTAATCAATAAATCCATAACATACGAAAACTTAAACCGTACCGTTCACCAGGCTCGGCTATTACATAAACTTTTTGGTTTGTGTTGTGCAATTTTTGTAGACATATATTTTGTCACTTTTTATTTTAAAAAAAATACCATTTATGTAATTGTGGGCTTCAAGTCTTCAACACAATTACAGATTGTATTTTAAAATAACATTTTCTCTTATCCATATTATTACATTTTTTTCCTTTATATTTCATAGCTACCTTAATGAATATATGGGTATATTTCAAATGTTATCTATGCATTATATATTTTACACACGCATCACGTTTCTGCACCATAATTAATATAAAATAATTAAGAATGGCATACAGTTACTAGAGGAGGGCTTGGAGTTCATTTCACCATTATTGTGGGCTTTTGGGCCATGTTTTATATCAAATGTTTTCATAAAATTATATATAATTATCAAACCCTGTATATATATATTTAAAACATCATATGTAACTACCTCGCTAAGGGAAAAAACGACATTAACATGTCTTATAGCAAAAAAATCCTCCATCCCACCATAATGTTATAATAATAAAAAGAGTAAGTTTCTTCTGAGACGGTCGGGTCAACTCTACCGATATTCACAATAAAAGGTTAGCATAAAAAGTAATATATTTAATGGATGACCTAAATAAGATATCCGTCTCACAATACGATCCGTGAGACCGTCTCACACAAGTTTTTGCCTAATAAAAAATCGTAGGAAAATTAGAATACAAAGAGTAATTCATTAAATTTTAGAACAAGTGAGGTCATTCTTCACGCATCTTAGTCTCTTATTTCCATATAGCTTCTTTTCTCTTATGTCTAATCCACTTTACAATGACCAAAAGAATCGTCATATTCCTGAGTTGTTTTTCTTTTTGGTCCAGAATCTTCCCTTGATGTTCGACACAGCTAAGTGAATTGTCCAGCTCCACATCCTTGGTAATCAAGACATGAGACAGATCTGACTCTTACTTTCGTAACATAAATACATTAAACATATTATGTATCGAAGACAAAATTTGCTGCAAGCACAAACGATAAGTTAATGTGTCAATCGTCTCAACAATCGTATACAGACCAATATAACACGAAGCTAACTTTCTTTTATGTCTAAATCTCATAATACCAAACGGTAATACTTTCAAAAAAACATACTCGTCAACCTGGAACTCTACAGGCATATGCCTTTTATTAACATAACTTCCTTGACAACCCTGGACTGTTTTTCATTTTTTTTTATCAATCTAGCTTTATCTTTCATTTTTTGCACAAACGCTGGTTTAGAAATTTGTCGTTCTGTTACATCTTATCAAAAAATCGGAGTTCTGTATTTTCTACCATATAAAGCTTCAAATTGTGCCATACCGATCATTGCCTTAAAACAATTGTTGTAAGATAATTTGACCAGAGACAATGATTCTTGCCAACCACCACTGGAATCCATGACAACTACTCGCAACATATCAGTTGAAGTTTGGATGGTTCTTTTTGACTGATCATCTATCTGGAGGTGATAAGCAGTACTCATGGCCAACTTTGAACTCAAAACTGATTGCAAGCTACCCCAGAACTCCGAAGTAAATCTTGGATCATTGTCTGATACTTTAATTATAGGCACACCATATAGTCTCACCACATGATCAGTGTACAATTTTGCTGTTTTCTTATAAATAAAAGTAAGATCGTACGGAATAAAATGAGCTGATTTAGATGATATATCAACAATCACTCAAATTACAGCATAAATGAGCAATCATGATTGGAATGAGGTATATGTGTCACAAATCCATAACATTATGCATTCTGTCACTTTAAGACTATGTAACATACCACCAAGTCTCATTTTCTCGGCTATAACACGTTGGCATGTTTTACATTTGGATCATTCTTCATACATTCCCTCCAACAATGAGTTCTCAATATGTGATACATTTTTCGATTTCTTGGATGAATGTTGTCTACTACAATGTGCAGCACAATCGATTTTTTTAGAATATTTTAATTGATTTAATTATAATCTGAATATCACCGCTCGGACCAAGATTTTAATTTTTTAAAATTAATTAACAATATAAATTTCCATGCCCATGCCATGTCGAACGGTCAAACCCTGTCCCTTTCTTACATTTAATTAAGGTTAAGTTGAAAACAGAGGTCTAATGGTAATGATTAAACGAAGAATTGGCCTTGTTCCTTGTCATTAGCCAGCTGTAATTTAGTCTTTATTTGCTGGGATAATACCTATTTTCGTCCTTCTCGTTAACCGCTTTTCCCATTTCAGTCCCTTGTGATTTTTGACTGCTTAATTAATCCTTCATGTTTTCAAAATATTCCCGAATTGATCCTTACCGTTAGTTTGGCGTTAGGGGTAACGTTGACTTGACATTAGCGACGGTTTTATAAAAACCGTCGCTAAGTAGCGACGGATTTTCAAAATATTAGCGACGGTTTAATATTTTCATTAAAAAAAATAATTTTAATAATTTTTAAAAAAAAACTTAGAATCGGACTATGCTAACAATATTAATAATCTTAACACACACTTAAAAATTTACAAAAAATTAAAGCGAAAATGTTAACTTAAGTCGAAACTAAAATCGTGTGAGAGAAAAAAAATTTAAGTGTTGTAAAGTGATGTGTATGAAAATGGAAAGAGAGTATATTTATAGACAGTTTACGACGGGTTTTGGTAACACCGTCGCTAATAGTGACGGTAATATTATTAACCTTGAAGTATAGACGGTTTTGCAATCACCGTCGCTATTTTACCAAAAGCATAAAGCAAACTGTCTATAAATATACTCTCTTTCCATTTTCATTCACATCACTTTACAACACTTAAAATTTTTTTCTCTCACATGATTTTAGTTTCGACTTAAGATAAACTTTTTCACCTTAATTTTTTGTAAATTTTTAAGTGTTAGTTAAGATTATTAATATTGTTATCATAGTCCGATTCTAATTTTTTTTAAAAAAAATTAATAAAATTAATTTTTTTATTTTATGGAAATAGTAAACCGTCGCTAATGAGGGACGAGTTAAAACATTGTCGCTAATTAGCGACGGTTTTTTAAATGCCGTCGCTAAATAGCGACGGTTTAAAAACTCCGTCGCTAAGTAGCGACGGTTTCTCATAACGCCGTCGTTAATTAGCGACGGTTTAATATTTTCATAAAATAAAAAATTACTTTTATTAATTTTTTTTTTAAAAAAAACTTAAAATTTATTTTATGGAAATAGAAGCGACGCTAATTAGCGACTGCTTTTGAAAAACCGTCGCTAATTTCTACCATTTTTCACAAGTCAACGTTAACCTTAACGTCAGGATAACGGTAGGGATCAATTCGGGAATATTTTGAAAACATAAAGGATTAATTAAGCAGTCAAAAATCATGAGGGACGGAAATGAGAAAAGCGGTTAACGAAAAGGACGAAAATGGACATTATCCCTTATTTGCTTGACCAATTTTTTTTCTAATATCGTACGACTCTCATTCGGAAAATTCGATGCTATCTGTAGGAGCAGTGTCCCCACAAGATCTGGGTCATTGATCTTAAAGAAATGGGTAGACCCGCATATGTGTAGTTAACTTTGGACTTTTGATCTTTTCATGGAGCAGTGTCTTATAAGATGGGGTGAAATATTCTCTCTCATTGGGGGTAGAAATGTTGCTTTAAACACAAAATTCAAAAACTAAAAGGCTTTTTCTTTCCCTAAAAAAATTTATGGTAAGATCACAATTTTTAAAGTATTCAAATAATATAGAAAACATGTATAGGAAATCTAATCGAACTACAAAACTTAACCAAATTGAATGATTTAGATTGATTTTAAAATAAGCAAAAATTTGTGTGAGACGGTCTCACGAGTCGTATTTTGTAAGACAGATATCTTATTTGATTCATCCATGAAAATATATTACTTTTTATGCTAAGAGTATCATTTTTTATTCTGAATATCAGTAGGGTTGACTCATATCACAATCCACAGATAAAAATTTGTGAGATCGTCTCACAAGAGACATACTCATAAAAATAAGTCAATTCGAAGGTAAACTGAATCAAAACCAATTCAATCCAAACCTATCATATGGATTTAAAAAGACAATGTATTATTTTTTTTGTAATTAAGTGTGACTTTTCTATGATATAAAACATATTACAATCAAACATCTAAATATTAATTATAGAACCGAAGCTCGACTTGTCGGCACCAGACTTGATATATCGACTAGTTAGAAGTTTGCAACTTAGCCACAAAGTTGCATTCATACATCCGTGTCAAAATTCATGGCCAAGCCACGAAATATAGCTTGGGTGTCTGCTAATACCATGGTTGGATTCATTTGCCATACCGGAGGAATACCATATAGTATATAAGACGAAGAAATAAGTGTCCGAAGCACATGAACTTGCACAAATATATTTGTATATTTTTATGGTAAAAATCCATTAATTAATTTTTCCAATTAATTAGTGAAATTTTAGGTGAAATTACGATTATATTTTAACTTAATTTCCAACGAAACCAAAATATTATTCAAATTAATCTTCCTATTTGTTTAGACATTAGATGTTTTCTTATTTACTAAAGTAATACTAATTTTTGTGTCATTTGATTTTTTTTATTTACGAAAATTTCGCTAGTCTATGTAAAATAATAAAATTGATGTTTTTGTTACGTTTTGGTGACTATTTATTTACGAAAATACTATATTTATTACATTTTTTTTAAGATTTTACTATTTATTTTTTGTTTTTGTTTGAAAAACCAACTGTACGAACATAAATTTATATAAAAAAAATGCCAAGAAATTGTGTGAGACAGTTTCACGATGTCGTATTTTGTAAAACAAATATCTTATTTGGGTCAATCATGAAAAAATATTATTTTCTAAGCTAAGAGTATTACTTTTTATTGTGAATATTGATAGGGTTGACTCGTCTCACGGATAAAAATTCGTGATATCATCTCATAAGAGACATAATAAAAAAAATATACTTATGATTTGCACGAAAATTTCCCAAAAAATACAAGCAAACAAATAAATTATTATAGCCAATATAATATTTGAAAAAAAGAAAAAACTTATGTGAGACAGTTTTGCGAGTCATATTTCATGAAATAGATATTTTATTTGAGTCATTCATGGGGATAATGCCCATTTTCGTCCTTTTCGTTAACCGCTTTTCTCATTTCCGTCCCTCATGATTTTTGACTGCTTAATTAATCCTTTATGTTTTCAAAATATTCCCGAATTGATCCCTACCGTTATCCTGACGTTAAGGTTAACGTTGACTTGTGAAAAATGGTAGAAATTAGCGACGGTTTTTCAAAAGCAGTCGCTAATTAGCGTCGCTTCTATTTCCATAAAATAAATTTTAAGTTTTTTTTAAAAAAAAAATTAATAAAAGTAATTTTTTATTTTATGAAAATATTAAACCGTCGCTAATTAACGACGGCGTTATGAGAAACCGTCGCTACTTAGCGACGGAGTTTTTAAACATAGCGACGGCATTTAAAAAACCGTCGCTAATTAGCGACAATGTTTTAACTCGTCCCTCATTAGCGACGGTTTACTATTTCCATAAAATAAAAAAATTAATTTTATTAATTTTTTTAAAAAAAAATTAGAATCGGACTATGATAACAATATTAATAATCTTAACTAACACTTAAAAATTTACAAAAAATTAAGGTGAAAAAGTTTATCTTAAGTCGAAACTAAAATCATGTGAGAGAAAAAAATTTTAAGTGTTGTAAAGTGATGTGAATGAAAATGGAAAGAGAGTATATTTATAGACAGTTTGCTTTATGCTTTTGGTAAAATAGCGACGGTGATTGCAAAACCGTCTATACTTCAAGGTTAATAATATTACCGTCACTATTAGCGACGGTGTTACCAAAACCCGTCGTAAACTGTCTATAAATATACTCTCTTTCCATTTTCATACACATCACTTTACAACACTTAAATTTTTTTTCTCTCACACGATTTTAGTTTCGACTTAAGTTAACATTTTCGCTTTAATTTTTTGTAAATTTTTAAGTGTGTGTTAAGATTATTAATATTGTTAGCATAGTCCGATTCTAAGTTTTTTTTTAAAAATTATTAAAATTATTTTTTTTAATGAAAATATTAAACCGTCGCTAATATTTTGAAAATCCGTCGCTACTTAGCGACGGTTTTTATAAAACCGTCGCTAATGTCAAGTCAACGTTACCCCTAACGCCAAACTAACGGTAAGGATCAATTCGGGAATATTTTGAAAACATGAAGGATTAATTAAGCAGTCAAAAATCACAAGGGACTGAAATGGGAAAAGCGGTTAACGAGAAGGACGAAAATAGGTATTATCCCGTCATTCATGAAAAAATATTACTTTTTATGCTAAAAATGTTTTTTTTTATTGTGAATATCGGTAAGTTTAACTCGTCTCATAAATAAAATTCGTGAAACAATCTCCTATTATTGGAAAAAATAAATAAAATAAAAAGGTAACCCCAATCTTTTTATCTAGGCAAAAACTTGTGAGACATGGTCACACGGATCGTATTTGTGAGACAGATCTCTTATTTGAGTTACCTATGAAAAAATATTACTTTTTTATGATAATAGTATTACTTTTTATTATAAATATTAGTAGAGTTGACTAATCTCACAGATTAAGATCCGTGATACAATATCACATGAAACTCACTCTTTTATCTAAGTGCGTGGATGAAATAAAAAGTAGGAACCATCGATACGTGTGCCAATGTAGACTTGTATTCCAGATGCAACAATGGTGGAAAATTAAAAAATAATTCTTGCCCAACAGCCTACCCCCCCACCCCCTTCTTTTCTCTTTTCACGCACCACACGGTGGAGCGCGCGAATAAATGAGCTGATAATATTGCAATCAAATCTCTGAGCGTTGTTTAATCTGTGAAATTGTACATTTCGATAATTTTCGTGGGTTTTCTTTGGATTTGAGCTATGCCGAGAGGAAGAGTTGCTGCAAGGCAGACGGCGGCGGCGGGGAACGGTGGAGATGCTGACGGATCTGGAGGATCGAAGGAGATCAGGTTCCGTGGTGTTAGAAAGAGGCCATGGGGAAGGTTTGCGGCGGAGATCAGAGATCCTTGGAAGAAGACCCGTGTCTGGCTCGGCACCTTTGATTCTGCTGAGGACGCCGCTCGGGCTTACGATGCCGCCGCGCTCTCTCTCCGTGGGGCAAAGGCGAAGACAAACTTTGGCCCGCCTGATATCGGCAATGGTTACCCCGATTCCAATCCTCAAAACCCTATTCTAGCTCGATTCGATGCGAACCCTAATGATCCTTTCTCGAATTCACGGTTCTACCCTCGGGAGCACCAGATTATTGCTCAGCAGAGGCCTACCTTCAGTGGGATGAGCAGCACCGTGGAGTCATTCAGTGGACCCCGCCAGCTCCACCCGCCGCCGCCTCGGTTTGCACAGAGGAGAAGGAATCATTCGTTGCCGCCGATGGCTCCAGATGATTGTCGCAGCGATTGTGATTCCTCATCCTCGGTTGTTGATGACGCAGAATGTGACATCGCTTCTTCCTCTTGTAAAAAGCCCCTGCCTTTCGACCTTAACATGCCGCCGCCCGTGGATGCCTCCGCAGCAGACCTCGATGAGCTCTATTGCACAGCTCTCCGGCTCTGAGCTATGCCCGGCGATGATAATCTCGTCCTGTGGAAGAAATCCATTGGGTTTAAATTAAATTACTGAATTTTCTTTTATTTTTTTCCTTTTATTATTTGGGAAAAAAACGAAAAAAGAAAGAGAAGATATGAGAGAAGAGTGCTTGTAGAAAGTGGTGAAGATCAAGATGTTATAAAACTTGAGGGAGTTCTTGAGGTCTCGTCTTCTACGAGTATCTGTTGTTTGAAGAGAATTTACATGTTTTAATCTTATAAACTTCAATTTTATGATCCATATGCATAGGAGATAATACAATGTGCTTTCATTGTGCTTCTATATGATATTGTTAATCTGTTTTTGCCATCTTATGAATGTCAAAAAAAGCTTATGTATTTGAAGCTCACTTTTGTGAGCATATATGACTACGTGAAGAATCGATTTTGATCTGTTCCCTTGTGTGCCTCATGGCGTTTTCTTTTTACGTTGGTGTAACAAGACAAACTTTAGTCTACACCGCACACATATATTTCTAATCTGGTTTCATATTTTTCAGACTGTGGGATGTAATCCTGGTTCTAGAGTTTGTGTAATCATCTAGATGTATGTGTAATAGGCAGTGGTTTTGTGATGGTGAGTTGAAATTTAGGTTATACAATCATGCAAGCTCATTGTCATTGTTCAAATCACCAGTCTGCATTATTCATCATGTTGTCTAGCACCTTGTGCGTTCCTTGGGACTATCTCAGTCCAGTTTGAAGTGTACAGATTGATTGCGGAGAGTTAGTTATTTTTCCTTGCTTTTTTATGCATTGCACTTATGTTCTTGTCACATCTCTGATTAGAATTGCAGCGCCTTTTTACTTTGCGTTTGTGCCTGTATAACAAATGAGGTTCTCACAGATTCAGTGCATCTATGTTTACTTGGTTTGTATTTTACTTTTTTTTATCAATTATTATTCATCACTATACTGTAACAACCTTATGTTTGTTCATTAGATCTAGTGAACACTACATGTATGTATTAGGTGTCTCCCGAGATTGAGTCTATCTGTGTAGTGAAATTTTGTAAATGCTCGGGTATTGATGTATCAATTTAGTTTCTCAATGCATTTAACGCAAGTTACCTTATATTTGTACGACTACTTTTTCTTTCTTTTAAGATATTAATTTAAATTGGTTGTGAATTCATTTGATCAATATGTTGATTGTCGTTTTCTTGTCTTTTTGACACGTTTATAATTTTTTACATAACATATGAGCACAGCCATGCATACATTCTGTTGTGGATCTAAGCGAATTGGTAAAACTTTTGGGCAAGTTTGAGGAAGACTATACCTTCAAGTAGAGAGAAGAAGATAGCTCACTCTTTTAAGTTTTGTGACAAGCTTAATTATTCATGGCATTATCTGATTTCTTTCTAGTATTTGTGGTGCGACAAACTGTGCCATTTGAGCTGGAGACATGTATGTACAATGTCTCTGGAAAACTACCACTACTGGCCCCAGCACTACAATTTCAACTGTTCTTAAGGGCACGGGGAAACCATCATTTAATTAGAGACGTGAGGTTTTGCTTACGCACTCACTTACAGATTGTGCTCGTGGGAACGCTCCACGCACACTCACAGTTACGGTTGTTCGATGAAATTTGATAATCGATAGCACGGCTCCAGGTATTTCTGATTACCTGTTTTCTATTTCTCTTGCCTTGTGTTTTTGTTCTTGTTCTTTGCTGCTCAGTTTTCATACACGATTCCATTGTTTACAGTTGACCTTAGTTATCAACCGTCATGTTTGTGCAGTATAGTATGCCTTGCCATAACTTGTAAAAATGAGGTATTAATATGTCCTGGGCAAAGTAGTTTTTTGCTGCGAGGCATGTTATACTTCATTGTTTATTTGAATAATGAGTAGTAAGCTAGTTCGACATATGTGCCAGTGCAACTATAAATGAATCGATTATTCATTTGTGTGCATATATATATATATATATATATATATATATATATATATATGGGCTCTTTGAAGAAGCGTTCAAGGAGTGAGTGACACCTCATCGGTGCTCACAAAGATGTACACGGTAGGTGTTCAGCATATCAAAACTATATATATATATATATATATATATATATATATATATATATACTTCAAAGAGCCCACTTAATTGATTAAAATTTTATTTATTATTTCGGACAATCGGATCTAAATGTTCAAAATTCAACATTTGAATTTTTTCCCTCTGAGATTGCAATCTATGTGTCACCTGCTTTAAAAGATGAAAATATATATAGAGATACACTTCGAAAATTTGAGAGAGTAATAGAAATAGATGAGAGGAGAGAAGATATGAAAATACGTGATGTGAAGCGACAGAGAGAGAGAGTTAGAAGTTTTAAAAATCCATTCAAATCTTTGGGGTGAACCAAATACAATTTTTTACAATTTGTAGTTGTACCTTAGGCTTTAATGTTTGTATGTCAATGAATTTCATGAAGTTATTAAAAGTCCATGAAAAATTTGAATACCTGTAGACTTTTATAGAGTTTATAAAAGTCAATGTTGAATACCACTTGATTTTTTAAAACTCCATGAAAGTCTATTTTGAATACCACAAGACTTCTATAGAGTATGCAAAAGTCTTGATTGAATACCTCTAGATTTTTAAAATCTACAAAAATCATTAAAAGTCAATAAATTTCCCAATAAAATATTTGGATTTTGGTTGAAATAAAATATAATAATAATAATCTGGATATCATGACATACGATTCTTGGGTCAATAAAAAATATATGATATATCTAAAATTTTTAATTAAATAAAAGGGATTTTGACTTTTTTAAATCGAGGAAAGAGAGTCGAATTTTGTTAGTCATATGAGATCATTAATTAGTTCATTAATTAGTTAGTTAGACCCACTCTTCAGACTCTCGACTCAAGTATGAAGAACTCGACCCAAGTGGGTCGAGGTGCTGGTCGAACTCTTCAAAAGAATAATGAAAAATAAATAAATAAAAATAAAAATAAAAAATAAGAAGAGAGTGAGCTCGACCCACTCTTCTAATTTTTTTATTTTTTATTTTTAGTCTTCTTATTGTGGGTAAATGATTTCATAAATGATACATGTAATTTGTATAAATTTCATAATATGATTAAAAATAAAAAATAAGAAGAGTGAGTCGAGCTTTTTAAATAATAAATAAAAAAAAGAAGAGTGGTGAGCTCGACCCATTCTTCTAAAAAAAATTCTTTTTTTTATTCTTCTTATTGTGGGTAAATGATTTCATAAATGATCAATATAATTTGTATAAATTTCATAATTTGTATAGATCGACCCACTCTTCTTAATTTGTATAGATTTCATAAAAGATACATATTATATGAACTCTTAACAATTTTATAGAATAAAATAAGAGTGGGTCGAGTTTTGGGGTTGAGTTGAGAAGGTTGGGTCGAGTTAGTGGAGTTTGGGGTTTGGTTTAGGTTTTGGGTCGATTTTGGGTCGAGTGGATATAGTTGGTAGATTTTGATCTTTTGATATAATATATAATTGATATTTATAATGATCTATTTAAATATAATTAGAATGTATATGAAGTATATAAAAAATTTATAATTATGTAAACATTTTAGTACGGGCTATATATATATTATAATTTAAGTAAGTTGTTAAAAAATTCATAACAATATGGGAACCTTATGTGAAAAATTTATCATTTAGTCGAGCCATATGAGTGGAATATCGACTGAATGTTTAATGTATCTAAAATTCATAACAATTTCATCATTTAGTCGAGCTATGTGAGTTGAATATCAACTGAATGTTTAATGTATCTAAAATTCATAACAATTTCATAATAATAGTGGAACCTAAAAAATTCATAACAAATTTCACTCCAACATGTTCACTCGAATGAATGTTTAATTGATATTTATAATGATCTATTTAGATATAATTGGAATGTATACGTAGTATATAAAAAATTTATAAATATGTAAACATTTTAATACGAGTTATATATTATAATTTAAGTAAGTTGTTAAAAAATTTATAACAATTGTGGAACCTTATGTCAAAAATGTATCATTTAGTCGAGCATGTGAGTTGAATATCGACTGAATGTTTAATGTATATAAAATTCATAACAATTTCATAACAATAGTGAAAACTAAAAAATTCATAACAAATTTCACTCCAATATGTTCACTCGAATGAATGTTTAATTGATATTTTTAATGATCTATTTAAATATAATTAGTATGTATATGAAGTATATAAAAAATTTATAATTATCTAAACATTTTAATACGAGTTATATATTATAATTTAAGTAAGTTGTTAAAAAATTCATAACAACAATGGAACCTTATGTCAAAAGGTATCATTTAGTCGAGCCATGTGAGTTGAATATCGATTGAATGTTTAATATATCTAAAATTCATAACAATAGTGGAACCTAAAAAATTCATAACAAATTTCATTCCAACATGTTTACTCGAATGAATGTATCTCAATGGGTCGATCTTCCATGTTATTCGTGTACTGAACGTGGGTCGAGCCACCTCAAAAAACTCCACTTTGGGTCTAGCCACTCCACTCTGGGTCTAGCTCAACCCAAAACCCCAACCTGTTATATATCGAAATTTACACAACTCATTCAAAATTGAAATATACTATTAAGAAAGTTTTGGATTATAATCAATTGAACTTTTGAAAAAAAATTAATTGAAGATACATATTGATGCCACCCGGGTCAAACGGTCGAGTCGGGTCGGGAACTCTGCCGGGTAGACCATCAAAAATGTTGAAGGAAGTATGAGTCTGAGCGTGGAACTTTGGGTTATGACTCCTCGAGTGCTACGAAGGACCTGAGAACAAGAAAAAAAACCACGTGAATGGGCGCCGAGGGGTGTCCGGCGTGACCACTCCGATGCTTAAGTCAGCAGGTACCCAAGCAAGAAAACCAATGTAACCAAGTGATGGTTGTGGTGATTGGTGTGTAATAAATGAGAGTATTAAATGTTCATTAATATCTGAATGAATGAATAAATGCAGAACCTGGTATTTATAGTAGAGGAAGTAATGATGATCTCGATTTTGGGGGTGTGTGAGCATTAAATATAATAGGGTGGCTGATTGTACCCTATTGTTCTGCCATATCAAATCGTACTAGTCATGTCCCATCTGTCTTGTCACCCATTAATGTTAGCCAAAGAAGGATATGTCGGCCGCGTGCACTCTACTAATGTCAACGCAATTAAATGCTTCCCTCGCATCGAGATGTCAGAGGGGAAAAACTTCTTGGGTAATTGTGCCAGAACTCGGGCGCCAGGCCCTAAACCCACAACCCGGGATATGAGTGTTTGCTTCCACATTTAACTTTAACAATATTCTGTCATGACCCGGGCGCATTCCACATGTCCCGAGAGATCCTGGGCCCTAGCAACGTCCCGGGACATATCGGGGCATCACCACTCCCTCCTTAAATAGTCGGGCTAGAGTCTACTCGCTGTCCCGATTAGTCCCATGTGCCCGGTCAGGAAAGTCATTTTATCATACTGACTGTGCCGTACTGGTACCCCTACATTGCTGAGACATGCCCTATACTGCAACCCTATCCAAAGCGTTTCATGTTCTCGAGGATGATTTATCGCAATATTTCGATATCTATGTACGTCTTTTCAACTGTAGGGTACAACTTCCAATGCTTACCTTACCCGTCCACGTGGTAAAAAGATCAGCGGCTGTGATTAACTCCCCATCCCTATATATATATATCAGCACCTTGTCTCTAGAATTCTATCAGTTAGCCTACTACTCGAAGGATCAATATGGCAAGTTCGAGCATCCAGAAGGCTCTTGTCACGGAGGAAGTTTTGCAAGAATATTCCGAGAAGAGAAAAGCTGAGATAGAAAACGAAGTGTTCCAGAAGATTATTTGCTACCGGGAAAAACTCCAGAAATTACAACTTCTTTACGAATCCGGGGAAGCTACTGCTTCGAGACTGGTGGTAAAGATGGAGAAGTACCGTGATCGCCTAAATGTGACCGAGAAGGTGAACATTTTCGAAGGCGACTACGTATACCAACTGATGCTGTTCAAGGAGAGGAAGATCCTATCGACCATCACGGGCTCCGACAGCTTTCTCAAGACGTCTACCAGAGAGTTAAGAAAATGGAGGACCATGTGGACATTTTTTGTTGAAGAAGAATACTTCAATGTAATTCGCAGAAATGCACTTAAATAAATAAAATCACCTTTCCTGCTTTTTACTTTGAGTCACGTTATAATTTTTGCCGTTAAGTGCTTGCCAGTAATCGAATAAGATATCCGATTGATGATCGAAATAATTAATGACTAATTTTAATATCCCGGGTTTAGAACATCACGCCGGGTTCATATTTCCCGAGAAGGTGATGAGTCATTCGGGCTTTAGTCTTTCGTGTCAAGGCGGTCATAATTGTGCATGAAGGGTCATCGAGCCTTAGCTGGGAACCTTTCATATTCTGAGGCGCTTCGATAACGGCACACACCCTTTTACCTTCCCGATGCGACTTTCGAGGCACTTATTGATCATCCGCGTGTATGCATTTTAGTGGATTTGATAAATTCTCTTTCCAAATAAATGACAACATTCTTTTGATTAGCTATAGGCCTTTCGAATTCCTCCGTATTAAATGCCTCTTCCCTCCTTTCTTCTATAAATAAGTACGTGGGCAAGATGCATTGATAATAATAGGATAATGTCGAGTTCAAGCGATTCTAGCACTTGTAGTAGCGCCATCTCCTCCGTTGGCGTACAGAGTCAGACACCAGCTGAGTTACGTCCATACGTGGAGAACTTCAAAAGGACTATTGACGAGTACATCTTAGCCAAGGTCATATGTACTTGGCATAAACTTCAGTTCATCGGCCTTCTGTACCTGAACGGTACAGCTCTCACCCGTTCTCAGAGGCTGGTAATGAGAAAATACAGGCGAGTGCTGGGGGTAACTCGCATTGAAGAGTTGTTGAATGACCAGAACCTGCTGCATGCCATGTTGTGGAAGGAATGACATCATCTAAATAAGATTTCGAATACCGACTCCTTCGCCAGTCTTCCCATCCAAGAAGTCACCGATTGGATGGATGAATGGAAAGACCGAGTGGCCTCTGAAATATCTGTAATACGACGCCGACCATTTCCTTAATAAAAATTTCAATGATTATTTCTCGCGTCCTCTTAATTTTCTGCCAATGTCTTAACATAAAACAAACTAATCATCAGTTGAAAAGTTGAAAAGATTGGTTTAAAACAACATAAAACGCCAGGCCCTTATGCTGTCCTGACCCATTAGCTGAGTGCTGGGATCACCTATTCCCGGGTTATCACGTAGAATGCCGGGACTTCTTATCTCCCGGTCTGGAGTCTTGTGCTAATTAATGTTCTCGGATTTCGAGGTGCTATTATGATGCCTACTTGGCATTTATATCGCTTTCGTTGTTACATTTCCCCAGAATGTGACAAGTATGACATGTGGATATCTGAGTGTGTCTTTTCAATGACTCGGTTCTATTTTCGAGGTTTATCTCAATCGTCCGTGTGTGTAGATCCACGGCCGTGATTAGTCGCCCTCCTATACAAATGAGAGAACGTTTCGACTGATTCAAGACCTTCCGTCTTGCCCCACATTACACACCACTTGCCTATAAATACGAAGGTAAGAAGAGAAGTAGGTCATTAATTCAAAATGTCGAGCTCGAGTACTTCCAGTGCCTGCAGCAGCACACACGTCCTGGTGACTCTGGACATGCGTCCTCATGTGGAGGAGCTGAAGAAGAGAATTGAACAGCGCATATGGGCGAAGGTCATGGCTGTGCGAGATAAGGTTTACGACCTGGATACTACTTACCGTAACGGTCTTGATCCTACTCGAGCACATAGAGCAAGAGCGAGGAAGTACATCCGGGAATTTGAAGTGGCTCGAGTTACAGACTTGGCTACCGATCAAGTTCTGCTACACATGATGCTTTGGAAGGAATGGCATCAGTTGGAAGAAATTATGACCTCCGAGCCCTTCGTGAATCTTCGAATTCACGAATTAACTAACTGGATAACCGAGTGGCAAGACTCTGTATCTTCAATAATGGACAACTTAACTGTACGCCGCCTTCATTTTCGACCATAATAAAAATATTTTATTGGTGCACACTACCTCTTTACTTTTCCACTCTGGATATAGAAGAATAATCATACGATAAATTGGAAAGTCCCGGTCTTTAAATGTTTCCCGGGATATAAATAAGGCCGAGATCTTGTATTATCCCCATTCTCTCATTCGCTGCTCCAGTCAATTAATGCGCAGTCATAATGATAAAACTTTCTGCTGGTGTGTTGTCAGAGTCTGTACACATTCCCAGCTATCATGACGCCTCGATTTTGGCATCTGTCTTTTCAATTTTCTCACCGAATTATGCCGCTCAAATTCCAAGGCTAATCTGGCCCGTCCAATCTATTTCGGATCAACGGCATAGATTCCTTCTTTCCCCTATATATAGTAGTTCATCGATTTTTCCAAAAATCACTTGTAAATTCATTCTGCGGCGAAGCCCTGTCTGTTTCTTCTTTCAGTCTCTCTGTTACGTAGATCTTTCCGGCAACCTCTCCGGCTATCAACCACTACTCTCGCTTTTCTCTAGTAAGTTCTCCTTTCCTCGCATCTTATTTATTCCTTTTTCCATCATGTCCAACTCTACCTCTTCTACTTCATGTAAGAATGTTAGAGGTCAATCGGAGGACAAATCCCCTACCTCTTCCGAGCAATCTGCTCAAATTTCAAGGGGTGTTCCTACTGTCTCTTCTCGGCCCCTTCCCCAAAAGGTTGCTAAAGCGTCTTCCTCCCGACCTTTGGGCTCCCCGAGTAAGGGGAAAGATAAAATAACAGGGCCCTTTTGATTTTAAACGGTGACTTCCACTCTCCGTCCGGGTAGTTTAGGAGAAATCCGGTCTCTGGGAGCTATTCCCTCTTCTTATGACATCAGAATTCCCGGCCCAAACGACCACCCCGACACCCCTCCCCCTGGATACCATGCTTTCTTCATTGAGCAACTTAAGAGTGGTCTTCGTTTTCCGGTGCATCACTTCTTTGAAGGAATTGCTCGATTTTTTAATCTCCCTCTTAATCATCTTCATCCCAATGCCTTTCGTATTATGGCAGCTACCTTCGTTTTGTTCCGTATGAAGCTTATTCCAATTAACTCCTCCATCTTTCATTATTTCTATTCTTGCCGGTTTAATGATGGGGTTTTCTCTTTTATGGCCCGGATGCATTATCGGTTTTTAACCGACATCCCTTCCTCTTTAAAGGGATGGAAAACAAAATTTTTCTTCCTTCAATTTCCGACTCTCCCAACCTGTGCTTTGGGATTTCTTCCTTCCATGCCCAAACAACCCGAGCTTCCCCGAGATTTCAAGCTTCTTCCTCCTTTCACCGATGCTTGGGATGCTTTAGGAAAGCAATCCTTCTTATCTTCAGTGTTGATTGGGTCGAATAATCTGGCTTATTATGGGATCGGGTCTCGTCCTGAAGACCCTGTAGATCAGATTATAGATGAGTTTGATCAACCCAGGTCGCAGGCGGGTAAACTGCTTTTCTTGGTTTTCTTATCTCTCCCATAGATTATATTATTATTTTTTTATTCGCTATGTCTCTGTTGTAGCCGAAGAAGATATGATCAGAGCGAGCTTCCAAGAGGCTGTCGCTAAGAGGAAAGCGGAGCAAAAGAAAATTAGGGCGGAGAAAAGGGCTAGGGAAGCCCAAGAACAGGAGGAGCGTCGGGCCAGGGAGGCGGCCGAAGCTGGTGAAGCGGAAACACGTCGAGCCAGGGAGGTGGCTGAGGCCCAAGAAACGGAAGAACGTAGAGCTAGGGAAGCGACTGCGGCCCGGGAAGCAGAGATTAATGCCCAAGCGGAGTCCGTTCCTCCCCGTGAGGGGCTTATCTCCTCAGGTATGGAGGAAGATCCGACTCCTCTGAATCGTCGCAAGAGGAAAGCCACGATGGAGCCAAGGGTGGAGACGATAGTGGTGGAAGATGAGCTCGAGGAGATGACTCATTCTCCCTCTTTTGCTGGTTCTTCCGCAGGTGCTTCTGTGGAGAGGCCTTTGGTTCTCCCCAATATTTTTGGGGATACCATCAGTTCAGATTTGATGAGGGTGATTCGAAGCTTCCTCCGGCCTGACGAGGTGGCACATCTTCAGGGGATGCACCCTAATATACTTCTGAGCGAAGGAGCATCCCGGACTTTCTCGGTAAGTCTATTATTTTGGCTTTTTTCTTCGGTACAAGCTTTCCTGACTTCTTTTATTCCCAGGGCTTACAGATGTTACTACATGGGCATGAACGGGTGGCGAAGATGGCCAAGGGAGCTCATGCCCAAACCAAGGCCGTTCAGGAGACGCACGGCAAACTTCAGGAGGAAATCGGCCGGATTAAAGAAATCCACGAGAATGTTCTTGCCCGGGAGAAGGCCGTTTGGCAGCAGCAGATGGACCTGCTCCGGGCTGAATTATCTGATGCCCGGGTAGAGGCGCAGATGGCCAGGGCAGAGGCAGAATCCTCCCGAGCCCGTGCTGAGGATTTCGAGGCGTTAGCTGCTGAGGCTAGGGAGGGGGTGCTGGCGGCCAGAGAAGATGCAGAGTACCACCGGGTCAGGGCTGAGGACTTTCAGGCAGCTGTGACCCTTTTGAAGAATACTCAAGCAGAACAATTATCACATTTCCTGAAGTCCTCTGATTTCAAGCAAATGCTGGCCAGAAAGGCCTTCCCATACTTCGAACAAGGCTTCAACAAATGCTTGGAGCAATTCGAGGAAGCCGGTCTGGTTCCAGCCGATAGGGAGGATTTCCCGGATTTGGAGAAGGCTGCTGCATCCCTCCCAGATGATGAAGAGGAAGATACGGGCAGACAGGATCCCCCCGCGAATTAAATAACCCCCTCTTTTTTTTTTTTTTTTTTTTTGTAATCTTTTTCCCTTGATGAAATATGCACGCTTGTTTTCTCCTCTGATTTTGTTTCTTTTCATGCTAAAGTAAAATCATGTGATCTCGATTGCAAAATGAAATATGGTCCTTCCGGGCCAGGACACGGATCCCTGTTTTTAAAAGATAATCCGGGGTACGGGTCCCCGGGCCAGGGTGCGGGTCTCTGGGCTTCAAAATATAACCGGGGTATGGATCCACCGGGCCAGGGTGCGGATCCCTGGGCTTTAAAATATAACTGGGGTACGGGTCCACCAGGCCAGGGTGCGGGTCCTTAGGCTTTAGAATATAACCGGGGTACGGGTCCACCGGGCCAGGGTGCGGATACCTGGGCTTTAAAATATAACCGGGGTACGGGTCCATCGGGCCAGGGTGCGGGTCCCTGGGCTTTGAAATATAACCGGGGTACGGGTCCACCGGGCCAGGGTGCGGGTCCCTGGGCTTTGAAATATAACCGGGGTACTGGTCCACCGGACCAGGGTGCGGGTCCCTGGACTTTAAAATATAACCGGGGTACGGGTCCACCGGGCCAGGGTGCGGGTCCCTGGGCTTTAAAATATAACCGGGGTACGGGTCCACCGGGCCAGGGTGCGGGTCCCTGGGCTTTAAAAAATGTTCCTTTGAATAACTTCTCCATTTGATGCGATAATAGATACAAATTTTTCTAAACATAATACTTCTTCAAATGAAAGGCATTCCATGGTCTTTTGAGGGCACGTCTTTGAGGATCTTCAAGATAATAAGCTGTGCCCGCACTGATTCTCTTAATAACTTTGAAGGGTCCCTCCCATTTGGCTTCTAGCTTTCCTACATCACCCACTGGCTTGACTTTCTTCATGACGAGGTCCCCTACTTGAAATTCTCTTACCCGAACATGTTTGTTGTAAGATCTTAGTATTCGGCTGCGATAAGCTTCCATTCGAAGAGCCGCCCGATCTCTCTTTTCTTCAATCAGATCAAGTTCAATGGACCGAGTTTGATCATTGTTGTCCGAATAAGATTCTATTCGGGCGGAAGATGACCCAATTTCCACATGGGGGACTGCTTCTGAGCCATAAACAAGACTGTAAGGTGTTTCCTGAGTGGATGATCGTGGTGTGGTCCGGTATGCCCATAATACACTGGGTAATTCTTCCACCCAATCCTTGCTTTTCCCATGGAGCCGGGCTTTTAATGCTTGTACAATGATTCTGTTTGTTACCTCGGTTTGACCATTAGCCTGAGGATATGCTACCGAAGTGAAGGACTGGGTTATCTTCATTTCTCGGCACCAGGAAGTGATTTTCTTTCCTTGGAACTGCCTCCCATTATCTGAGATTAATTTTCTCGGGATTCCATATTTGCAGACAATACTTTTCCACAAGAATTTCATAACCTCGTCCTCGGTGATTCTCGCTAAGGGTTCAGCCTCAACCCACTTGGAGAAATAATCTACTACCACGAGGAGGAATTTCTTCTGTGCCCGGGCTATAGGGAAAGGCCCCACAATATCCAAACCCCACTGGTCAAAAGGGCATGATGCGAAGACTGGTTGCAGACTTTCAGCTGGGCGGTGGTAGAAATTAGAGTGATGCTGACAACCCTGACATTTTTGAACAAAATGAGCGGCATCTTGGGTCATCTGAGGCCACCAGAATCCGGCCAATATGGCTTTGCGAGATAGCGCTGTTTCACCGAGGTGTTCACAGCAGCATCCTTCATGTATCTCCCGAAGGACATAATCCTCCCCGCCTTCTACTAAACATTTAAGCAAGGGGCCCTGATGGGATCGTCTGTACAAGACATTATTTTGAAGAACGAACCTGGGTGCTTGTCTCCTGATTCTTGCAGCCTGGACTGGATCCTCTGGGATTTTTTTATGCTCTATGTATTCCATGAGAGGGGCCATCCATGAGTTTGCTGGAGGCGGAGGTGTTTCTTCTTCAAGAGATGATACTAACCGAGTAAAACAGAGAACCTCTCGGGTGCTGATTTCTGCCAAGGAAGCAGCCAGTTTGGCTAACGTGTCGGCCTCGGTGTTTTCTTCTCGGGGAATTTGTTCGATACTCTAGTCTGTGAAGGATGAAGTTTGAGAAGTAATAAGATCCAAGTACTTGAGCATCTTCTCATTCTTGACCTCGTAAGTTCCTTTAATTTGTTGGGTAACCAGCTGGGAGTCGGAATAGATAATGATTCGGGAGGCCCCAATCTCTCGGGCAGCACGCAACCCTGCCAAAACAGCTTCGTATTCTGCTTCATTATTCGTGACCCTAGAGTCAATCTTCAGATCCAATTTAACTTTCTCTTCTAGTGGGGAGACCGAGACAACCCCCACTCCACACCCTGCTATGTTCGAGGCGCCATCCACAAATACCCTCCACACTCCTTCTTCTTCAGGCTGAATCATTTCTGTTAAGAAATCTGATAATGCTTGTGCTTTGATTGCAGCCCGGGGTTTGTATTCAATATCATACTCCCCGAGTTCCACAGTCCATTTGATCATTCTCCCCGAGACTTCTGCATGAGTCATAATTCTTCCGAGAGGAGAATTAGTGAGGACCACAATGAGATGCGAGAGGAAATACGACCTTAGCTTTCGAGCAGTCATTACCAAAGCCAATGCGATCTTTTCTAATTCACTGTATCTCAACTCGGCTCCTCGGAGGGCGTGACTGACATAATAGACATGCTTCTGATCGGTCCCTTCTTCCTTGATGAGTACGGAGCTAACAGCAATTTCGGTGGCTGAGAGATACACCCACAATTTTTCTCCGGGCTCAGGTTTTGCCAAGACGGGCAGTCCAGCCAGGTGTTTTTTCAAATTTTGAAAGGCCTGCTCGCAATTGTCATTCCATCCGAATTTCTGTGCTTTCCTCAGAATTTGAAAAAAAAAAGGTAACTACGGTGTGCAGATCGGGAAATGAAGCGTGACAGGGCCGCAATTCTCCCTGTCAGTTTTTGCACGTCTCGGACGGACTGAGGAGAGGGCATGTCCACGATGGCTTGGATTTTCTCTGGGTTAACCTCAAATCCTCGATCCGTGACCATGAACCCCAAGAATTTCCCGCTTTTAACCCCAAACACACATTTGGCCGGGTTAAGTTTTATTCTGTACTGTTTCAGAGTGGCGAAAGTTTCTGACAAGTCATCAATAAAATGAGCAACTTCCTGAGTTTTGATTAGAATGTCATCCACATACACCTCGATATTGCGACCTATCTGTTTCTTAAAAACCAGATTCATCAACCGCTGGTACGTGGCCCCCGCATTCTTTAATCCAAAAGGCATCACAACATAACAAAAGGTCCCCCCGGAAGTAATGAAACTAGCTTTGTCTTGATCTTCTGAAGCTAAAGGGATCTGATGATATCCCTGATATGCATCCAGGAAGCTTAACAGTTCACATCCAGAGGTGGAATCGACTAGTTGATCGATCCGAGGGAGTGGATAACAATCTTTTGGGCAAGCTTTATTCAAATCTCTGAAATCAACGCACATTCTCCATTTCCCAGTAGACTTTGGGACGAGAACTACGTTTGATAGCCAAGAAGGGAAATGGACTTCCCTAATGTGCCCGGCCTTTAGCAATTCTTTCACTTGTCTTTCAATTATTTTATCTTTTTCCGGGCCGAAACGTCGCTTTTTCTGCTTAACTGGCCGGGTAGACTATCAAAAATGTTGAAGGAAGTATGAGTCTGAGCGTGGAACTTTGGGTTATGACTCCTCGAGTGCTACGAAGGACCTGAGAACAAGGAAAACAACCACGTGAATGGGCGCCGGAGGGGTGTCCGACGTGACCACTCCGATACTTAAGTCAGCAGGTACCCAAGCAAGAAAACCAATGTAACCAAGTGATGGTTGTGGTGATTGGTGTGTAATAAATGAGAGTATTAAATGTTCATTAATATCTGAATGAATGAATAAATGCAGAACCTGGTATTTATAGTGGAGGAAGTAATGATGATCTCGATTTTGGGGGTGTGTGAGCATTAAATATAATAGGGTGGCTGATTGTACCCTATTGTTCTGACATATCAAATCGTACTAGTCATGTCCCATCTGTCTTGTCACCCATTAATGTTAGCCAAAGAAGATATGTCGGCCGCGTGCACTCTACTAATGTCAACGCAATTAAATGCTTCCCTCGCATCGAGATGTCAGAGGGGAAAAACTTCTTGGATAATTGTGCCAGAACTCGGGCGCCAGGCCCTAAACCCACAACCCGGGATATGAGTGTTTGCTTCCACATTTAACTTTAACAATATTCTGTCATGACCCGGGCGCATTCCACATGTCCCGAGAGATCCTGGGCCCTAGCAACGTCCCGGGACATATCGGGGCATCACATATGTTAACCCAAATTGGAATCAATTAAACTTTACAATATTGCAATGTCCAGTCTTAATACCTGGGTCAAGCTCGACCCAGGTGTGAGTTGTGAAGAGCTCTTGGGTCGAGCTCTTCACAAAATGTGAAGAACTCGACCCAAGCTCTTCACAATTTTGTCAAGAGCTTGGGTGGAGCTCTTCACAAAATGTGAAGAGCTAAATATTACCAAATACCATATTTCTTTAATTTATTTCATTTACAACTCATATCCTCTGAATATTATCAAATACTCTATTTCTTTAATTTATTTTATTTTCGAATGCACATACACACACATATATACTTAATTAATTTCATAATGTATTATTTAATTAAACTTAATTAATTAGCTAAACATGACACGACTACATATGTATTCGACTCGATATATTTAAAAAATACATTTATTTTGACAATAAATTGCAAACAAAAGACTACATTCATCATACATATATAAAATACAAATCAAGACAAACATAAATGACACATATGATTAAAAGAACAGCACACGAATTGACCATTAAAATTACTAATATTCTGAATTATCGTACTCCTCTCACAAATGGTCAATAAGAGCATCTCGGAGTGCATAGTGATCCGATTTATCTTTTATTTTAAGAGGGCGTGCAATAAACTCTTGAAATCGGGCATGCTCATCACGTGCCATTTCAACATATGGGATGGGTGCCTCACGATATTCTGTGGCTGTCACATTTCATTCTCTTTCATCTTCAATAATCATATTATGCATTATAATGCATGTTGTCATGATATCATGCAGCACTTGTTTGCTCCAAACTCGTGTAGGTCCAGTGATTATCACCTACTTTGATTGCAGTACTCCAAATGCTCGTTTAAGATCTTTTCTACAACTTTGTTGTTGTGCTGCAAAATATTTATTCTTTGGACCATGTCGATTGTGAATTGTTTGCACTAGAGTGGCCCCACTTTCACTAGTAGAATTTCCTTGATTTACTTCGCATATTCAATGAAGTAATAGGTATATAATTGCCGAAGTAGACGCACGTGAAGTAATAGGTAATCATTTTACTTCGCATTATCATCGAAATCGTATCCAAGAAATTAGCGAAGTCTTTGGTCGAAATTAGATTGATGCTGAAGTAAAACGTCTTCTATCTCGTCGATTTCGTAAAGTGCAGAAGTAATAGCTTATATATAACTGCATAGTTTACATTGAATGACGGAGTAAATATGTTATATAAATTCACAGGTTTTGTATTTTGTGAAGTAATTGATGCGAATGACTTCGATATTATGGAACTACATTCTAATTAGCGACGGTTTTTGTGAACGTCGCTAATTAGCCACGGTTTAAATACAAACCGTCGCTACTTAGCGACATATTACTTTTACCGTCGCTAATTAGCGACCGTTAATCTCAAAACTGTCTCTAATTAGCGATAAAACCGTTGTTAATTAGCGACGGAATATTTCAAAATCGTCGCTAATGTGCGACAGTATCTAAAAACCGTCGCAAATTATATATATTTTTTTAAAAAAATTATTTTTATAATTTAATAAAAAATATTTAATTTATAATTTCTTATACATATTTTTAAATAATCTCCTCAACTAATCTAAATATTATATTTTTAAATAATATATAAAATTATTTAAATTGCGATAAAATAAACTAACAACAAAATTAAATTCTCGATCATAAATTAAAAATTGAAGCTAAAAAATTTATCTAGAGTGAAAATAAAATCGTTCTAGAGAAAAAAATAGACCGAAAATGTGAAGCGGTGCGGAGGAAAATGAAGGAGGACGGGGATATTTATAGGCAATTTGTGAAGGTGTAGAAACCGTCGCTATTAGCAACGGTTATATTTAAACCGTCGCTATTAGCGATAGTGTTTGCATTGTCGTCGATTCAATTAGCGATGGATTGTATTAAACCGTTGCAATTGAGCGACGGTTGATTAATTCCGTCGCTATTTGAATCGGCGACGGTGCAAAAACTGTCGCTACTAGCGACAGGTTAAGAAAAGCCGTCGCTAATGAGCGACGATTTTTCCAAACCGTCGCTGATACACCAACATTCATGTTTCAAATTTTTAAATGGCTTTGTTTTTTGTTGGTAAATATTTGATCTTTTTTTATTTCACAATTTATATTTAATCACGAAGTAGTAAATTTAAAAGACTTCATTTTTTGTATTATAGTGAAGTAATTAATAGAGAATGACTTCGCAGTTATTGAGTTGTGGTGAAGTAATTCTTTCTTTAACTTCGACACAGTTTTAATATGACGAGTTATTTTATATTTAATTACGAAGTAGTAGATTTAAAAGACTTCATTTTTTGTATTGTAGTGAGGTAATTAATAGAGAACGACTTCGCAATTGTAGAGTTGTGGTGAAGTAATTAATAGAGATCGACTTCGCAATTATTGAGTTGTGGTGAAGTAATTCTTTCTTTAACTTCGACACAATTTTAATATGACGAGTTATTTTATATTTTATTACTTCATCACTTAAGGGAAATAATTAAAATTATGGTTCATTTTTTACTTCACTAAATTTAAGTTTCAAATTTTTTTTATCTTTTCACTTCATTAAAACAATTCTGTCGAAGTAAAATGATACAAAAAATTAGAAGTGAAGCCCGTGTTTTTTAAATTATGAAGTAAAAAATAATGTTTTACTTCGCCGCTGTTATTACCGAAGTTGATTGATATATACTACTTCATAATTAATCATTGCCGAAGTAGCTAGTGGCGAAGTAAAAGCCAAAAATTCTACTAGTGTTTGGATATATACCATCTGCTAGGTAGTATTCCATGATGTATTATTTCCCTTGTATGACATAGTTAGCGGTGGGAGCTAGCCAAATTAACAAAGAAAGAAGATTTTAACAACAAATTAATGTCATTGTTTGAACCTGGCAAACCAAAGTATGCATGCCATATCCACAACTCGTAATCTGCTACGGCTTCCAAAATGATGGTTGGTTTTCCGCTACGACCAGCATATTGTCCAGCCCAACCTGTTGGACAGTTTTTCCACTTCCAATGCATACAATTTAGGCTTCCCAGCATCCCTAGGAATCCACGTTGTTTTCCAATAAGGAGAATCCTTTCAATGTCCTCAGCATTGGGAGACCGAAGATACTAGTCACCAAACATCTCCACCACAACCTGGAAAAATCTTTTTAAACTTTCAATCGCAGTAGGCTCCCCGATTTTAATATACTCATTCGTTGAATCTGCCGCCACACCATATGTTAAGATACACATTGCAGCTGTTATCTTCTGGTATGGGAACAACCCGGGGTCCCTAACACATCTATTTTCTGTACGATGTAATTATCATGTTGTTGAACGGATTCCATAATTTGCAAGAATAGCCGACGAGACATTCAAAAATGTCGCTTGAATATTAATTCATTGTACATTGGAGACTCGGAAAAATAGTTATTGTACAAGCATTGTTCAGCGGCTAATCTGTCTCGATTAATCACAACATGCCCATGGATCAAGCCTTTACGGTGTAAATTATCACATTATTGGAAGTAATTGGAGACAACGGTAGCACTGTTTATGAGTTGACTTAAAATCATTTGTTGTTCGTCAATGCGATTTAGCTCAATTTTTATGTTGGCACTAGGTTGATCTTGTTGGTTTCTCAAACCGAATTTTAAAAAAAATTATATTTTGCGGAAGCTTAGCAAAGATCGAATCGTATAAAACAACATTTTCCACCAAAAAGTTTAACGATCAATACCTATATTAATTTAATAAATAATCAACAACAGATAGGATATACCTTTGTTGAATGAAGTCGAAATACTTTGAGTTAAGACACCGTAATTCTTCCATGCTTACTCTCTCGAACCAACGAAGTGATGTGTGGGTGTCACCAAAATATTGCTCTTCTTTTTTCTTTTTCTCGCTTACCAGTACACTGATATATTTCTCTATTTATAAATCTCAACCATTGAGAAAAATCAAGAGAAAATATATTATTGTGTAGAATATCTCTCAATTTGTTAAGATTTTTTTATCCCAAAATCATATCTTCTATATATGATATAAAAACAAACTTTTTATTTAAAATCACTTCCCTCTTTTTAGGAGAGTGATTTATGTGATTGGAGTGGAGGAGGCAAGATCTCCTCCACTACTCCATCTATTATTATATTATATATAACGTTCCATATCCTTTTATATATATATATATATATATATATATATATATATATATATATATATATATATATATATATATATATATATATATATATATATATATATATATATATATATATATGGATCATCATGAATAATGGAAAAGATCTCATCTCCGTCATAATTCAAAAATTATTTTCTCAAATTTTTTTCTAATAAATATTTCAAAGAGAAAATAATTGATATTAATAATTCAAAATTAAATATTTGGAATGTATATCTTTTTGTGATCTCTACCACAAAATATTGTTTGACAATTAATTCAAAATTAGTTGATTGAGATGAGATAAATGTATTGCTAAAGATAAACATTTTTCTTTACGATTTTCCAAACAAATTGAAATTGAGCAATGACTTAAAATTCAAAAATTTTAAGTTTATAAATAAGTGTCCGAAGTAAATCGGAGATGGCATGGGGAACTATGGACATATAATTTCAAGCTTCAATAAAATTGATAATAAATTAAACTCTTTAATTTACATATATTAATTTTATTAATTCCAAATTTATTCCACTATAAACTTGGAATTGAACTCTTGAAAAAAAGATATAAAATTAGACAACAAAATGAATAGTCCATTGATATAGTCACTACATGTGAATCAATCCTCCATAAACTGTCCATAATTAGAGTTAGATAATTTTCGCTTAACCTTTTAAATTATATCTTTTTCCTTAAGTCCCATTGATTCTCTAATGAATAATATGTTTATGATCTAATCATAAATTGAGCGCTCTTATTATTCAAGTCCCGAATCAACACTTAAAAGAACCATTTATCTATCTTCTTTTACGAAGGAATGGATTTTCTCTTGTATATTAATATTCCCAGCTATTTATTTTATTGTATTTCCAATGTACCAAGAACTTTGACACCATATAATTTGTGTAATTACTCGATATGTCAAAAAATACAATATCGTAAATAGGAGTTTATTAATTACTCAGAATTAAGATTGACTCATATATGACCATCATTGATTAATATTGAAATCTCATGAGATACGGAAATTTAAAGAGATTCAAAATTAATCATGCTCCAATCCTATATAATCAAATTATATAAAGCGTTTTCATAATAATCTCATTAATAATAATCCAGATAAGATCATTCTAAAATGAACCACGCTAACAATTTTAAATTAAAGATCCCAACTTTAATTTCTAATTGCGGACATATTTAGATCATTATATTTTAAATATTATCCTCATGTATATAACACTTATATACAAATATTTAAAATCACATAATAATAATCTTGAGATTCCAGATATTTATAAAGTATCAAAAAATATGCATACAAAAAACAATATTGAAATACTTCTCACATTAATTAAAATAATTTGTTTTTGGGCACAAAACCCAACAGATCTTCGTCGTCAGATGACGACGATGACGAGTAAAAAGAAAAACTTGAAAGACATCCCTCATGAAAATTCATTTTTGAACAAGATGAGTAAATTATCAAGAAGCCACTAGTCTTTAAATAAGTGATTACTTGTTTTTGCATCGAAGCCACAAAAATTATTTTTGTTCTGCAACTATTGATTGGGCTGCTTTTGTTTTCGCATCGACTTGGTTTTGTTTACTGTGTTGAAAAATATTTGTCACGGGCTATGTAGTTCCACTAAAAGCCTACTAAGAGTTGTTTAGTCGCAGTCAGCTGTCACGTGTTGTCTAGTCGCAACTAGAGACAACTCATCTGTCAACTCTTGTCTATATACCAGCTGTCACGGGCTATGCATTTCCACTGAAAGCCAACTGAAGGATTGTCACGTTGCAGTCAGCTATCATGGGTTGTATAGTTTCTAGCAAAGACAAGTCATCTGACACGAGTTTTAACCCACTAATAAAGAAACTCTGTAATATATCAGAGATGGATTGTACATTCAAAACAAAGTTCTTTTAATAATGTAACGCTCCGAAAATTTGAAGGTCCACGCGAACCACATGCATACAAGTTATTAAATTCCTTGTGTATTTCAATTAATTGTTTAATTGAATAAATTAATTATGTTGTGCATATTAACATGTTTAAAATATACTTTTCTACGTGGTTGCATTAAAATATATTTTTAAAGGTAATTCGAGATGTGATAGAGGAACGGAGACCGATGGTTGAAAAATGAAAAATGTTTTTATTAAATAATTATTTTTAATTATTTAAAATATGATTGATGATTTTTATTATTTTTGAAAAAATAAGGGGTTTTGAGCTGATTTTATACGCCGGGAAGTAAATTTTATCATTGTTGGATTTTCAACAAAAATGCGAACGTATTGGTAACCTGGTTAATACACTCACAAAATTTATCAAGAAAAATATTTTAATTAAACATTAATGGGTTAAATGAGCCTAATTAACATGTTAATGGCATAAGCTAGCAATTAAAGTTTGGTTAGGATTTTATTTAATATAAAAAGTGCAAACCCTTCCCCACACCCATCACAAGTCACGGCCCCCTTCCCGAACAAATCCAAAACAATCCAAAACTCTCTCCCACCAGCAAATACACGGCACACACAATATTTTGAAGGGTGAAGCTTCGGTTTTGTCAAGGAGATTTAGTCAAGGTCGTTCGTCGCCGTTCTTCGCAATCGTCAACGTTTATTCATACGTTAAATACGCAAAGGCACGCCATACTCTTTCCTTTACTCATCGTCACACCATATTATGTATTTATTTATGAAATTGATGAAAACAAATTGCATCTTTGGATATTTTCGGTTATGCATAATATGTGAATTTTAAAGCATGTGGTTTCATTCCAAAACATGATATAAGTGTGCTTGAAGAGCTGTCATGATTAGTACTTGTTAGGTGCATGTTTTATACGTTTCTACCGTCAGATCATATCATTTAATTGAGACCGTTGATCCAAATTTCTTATCCAAATTATTTTGGCTATAAATTGAAGTATCATTCAAAGCATTGACACCACTCCTACAAATTGAATAATCATTTACGATCAAATGACTTCATCTAAACGTGGTGTTGCATTCTGAAGTTTTATAAGTGATGAAAATATGAAAAGTCGAAGGAGGTGAATTGATTTTGACTAATATGATGATACAATATTATGTAAGGTCAATGCTCAATTAACTGGTGAGAGTGCCAGTTAATACGAAAGTCACAATTGAGGATGTGTATTCAATAAAAAGGGAAACATATATGTATATGATGAAATGAAATATGAAACAATATGTTGAAAGGAAAACGTTAAAGTTTATGTTCATGAAAAGCTATTTTAAATAAACTTATTTTCACTGTTGCTTATGAATGTATATGTATTGCTTGTTAGCATGATTAAGGTTTTCTGATTCAATAGACTCATTAGATGTGATCGATGAAGGTGAGCTTGATAGTAATAGAGATCTTGATGATTGATCTTGTTGGACTGAAGATGCACATAATCCGAGGACCGTCGCTAGTTTTCCGCAAAATTATGTTTAAGATTTAAGCTACTTTAAAGATTTTATGACTTAGATGCTTTTGAGAGGTATTGAGAGGATGTTAGAGTTAAATTAATTTTTGAAATAATGTTAGTTTAGGTTGGTTGAAATTTTACGAATTTATGCTTTGAATTACTTACTTTTGGATTTTCAAATAATAGTTGGTTGGTTTATTTTTAAATGATGCAAAATATTCATATTTTAAATTCTTAGTCTTTCGGCCAAATGAATTAGAGAGAACAAAAAAATTCTAGTATATTTTAAAGAAAAACGAGTAGTGGACGTTTCAGATATAATGTTTTCAAAACATTTTTTAATCTCACGAGACCTTTTTTCGTATTGTTGATGATGTGAAAAATCGTGATCGTTATTTCACGTAATGGTAGATGTTCTCGGTCGACTTGGACTCTCAATTAATAAAAAAATTACAGCTGCAATACTGATGTTGGCATAAGGTACACCAGTGGATGTTGCTGATGAATATATTAAGATAGGGAATCGACTACAATTCAATGTCTTCAACGTTTTTGTCAGGATATTGTAGAGGTGGTTGCAGAGCTGTACCTAAGGTCACTTACACCCATTGATTGATAGACTACTCTTTATTGGTGAAAAACATAGATTTCTTGGAATGTTGAGAAGCTTGTATTGTATGCATTGGAGAAGGAAAAATTGCTCAAAAACATGGGCATGACCAGGGACGTAGCCAAAAAAATATTTGACCTAAGGCTAAATGACTCGATAAACAATAGTGACATTAACTAGATATAAGCTACTCCTCTGCGATTTTTCATCGAATAAAACTCATCGATTATTGAATCAGTATCTATCCTTACACTACAATTTCTTTCAATGTAGATAATCATATTATCTGTCAATAACTCTTCTTTCATCTTATTCCAGAGTGAGGTCTTAAGAAATTTTATAGCTGAGAATGATCGTTGAGTTATTTACGTAAAAACATGAAGCGTTAAAACAAGACAAATCAAATCTTTAAGAAAAATGCACCCTCATGCTAGGGCGGAAGATTTTCCCCGTCATAGTGCCCCGGCTGAAATTTTCTGCTCGATACTCGCGTTGGGACGGAAAAACAGAAAATCCACTAAAAATATACATCATACGGAAGTTAATCTCAAACTCTATACATACCAAAAATCTAATCTTCTATGACTTCATCACTACATAAGCTGAAAAATAACTACAAAATCAATCAAGCCGTAGTTTGAATCTTACTGCATAATGAATGGAATAAACTAATTAAGTAGCAAAAAACAATCATTTCACCTCATGCAAACTCAATCTAGGCCATCTTCCGCACAAGCTTTTTCAAATCTCTTACCAGAAATTCCTTTCAAATACTCACCCTCACAACTTTTTTCAATTCGAGGTCCTTGCTTACAAAATCACAGTTATTGATAGAGTAATTTCTCTTATGATTAAATGGGTTGAAAATAATTTTAATGGGCTAAGTTAGTAAATATAATTATTTTATGGACTGGATAAAACTTTAATGTAGGCTAAAACTACATATATACTATAATTACTAATAATTTTTTTTTTATCCAGGGCTGGAGCCCACCCCAGCCTTTTGGGTGGCTCCGTCCCTGGGCATGACAATATTCAGACTGTAGTGTTTATTTGACCATTATTTTTGGAGCGGTAGTTGATTATGATCTTTGGATATGACATGCATTTTTTTGGTATGTCATGGTCTAACAATGACATTAATGTTCTCGAGACAACCAATCTATTTTCAAATCTTGCACATAGTATCGCTCATCTGGAAAATTACTTTATTGGTTGGAAAGAGTATCATCAAGGATATTATTTAGTTGATGGTATATATCATAAATAGTCAACTCTTGTGCAAATTATTTAAGATCCAAGTGGTCCAAAAAAATATATTTGGCAATAAAACAAGGATCGTGTAGAAAAGATGTCGAACGCGCATTTGGAGTACTTCAATCACGATTTGCGATTGTAGTATCTCAGACACATGCTTCGCAGGAGAAATGTTTGTAAGATATAATGACTACATGTATTATAATGTCAATATGATTATTGAGGATGAGCGTGACTTGGATACATCAATTAATATGCGATGGAAGCACTGATTCCGAATATAGAAATGGTTACTGATCAAAATATTAGATTTCAATAATTTCTTGTTCGATATAAAAAATTAAAAGATAGATAGGCAAACTTCTCACTACAAGATGCACTCATCGACCATTTATGAGATTTATATAATAATTTAGTTAATTAAAACTTGTATATTTACATTTCATTTATATTTTATAAGTCTTATTTTTAATATGTTGTGTGTTAGTTATTTATATTCAATTATTTTTATTTGTGATTACATTCAATTAAGTAATAAGTTTAAGTATTTAAAACAATAACATTACATATTTAAAAAAATTAAGTAATTCTTAAAATAGATTAAAATAATTTTTTTAATTCATCAGTATTTATAATGAATATCAATATAAAAATTATTTTAGAGATCATTGATATTTTAATTATTGTGTTTAAAAATATTTTGTAGAATAAATTAGTTGTTATGAATAAAATAATAGAGAATATTTCGAGAATATTCTTTTTAGCATAGAGTTTAAAGTTGATGAGTTGAACATAAATTTTGTATTTGATGTAAGAATTACATTATCTTGAAATTAGTACTACAACGAGATAGCGTAATGAGTTAGATATGGCTTTAACAACCAGTCGAAAGGCCTCATACGCCAACCATTATTTCTCATATTTAATTTAAATTTAGTTTAACTTTTATATAAATAATTGATTTTATTCTAATTAGTTTATTAATTATATAATAGTGTATTGACACATATGCTGTATATATAACATAAGATACGAGTTTTATATGTTTGTTCATGTATAAATATATATTCTTTTTAATTCTCAAATTATCGAGTTGGTTCATAAAATGATAAATCGTTGGGGGGCAAAATTAGAAAGATTTATGGGATTGCAAATGTATAAAGTGGAATATCCTCATCCATTGTAACATAATTGATAATATGGTATCAGTCGCCTTTGGTATGTGTTACGTATTTGTATAATTTTTTTATAATTAATTTAAAATTAAAATTAAACTTAAGAGTAAATATTTTGTGAGATGGTTACATGAATCTTTATCTGTGAGACGGATCAATCCTATCGATATTAACAATAAAAAGTAATACTCTTAGCATAAAAAGTAATATTTTTTCATTGATGACCCAAATAAGAGATTTATCTCACAAAATACGACACATGAGATCATCTCACACAAATTTTCGTCGAAACTTTATTATAAAAAGTGAAAAAAACTGAATGATTATGTGAAGAAATACACCAACAATACCAAATTTTAAAGGAATTTCAGTGTAGAGATTACATCCTGTCCCTAATAAGACGTAACAAAATTGAGTATTCATCGATGGCTTTTCGGTCCAACCCGTTCCTAATCACCTGCGGGAAGAACAACCAACCACCCGTCACCGCCACAAACCCCACCGTCAGCGGCCCCGAAACCATCCTGTGCAGCCGCCATCTGCCGGCCAGAGCCTTCTTCGCCGCCACCTCGACAACCACACAGAACCCGTGCAAGACAAAGAACCACGTCACCTCCCATGTGGGACTGGCACGTGACAAGTAATAATAGATCACCTCGTGCATCAGACCGGACACCACAAAAGTAGCCAATATCGCCGGCGGTAGTGCCCACCTGTTTCCCAAGACGCGCGCAGAGACACGGCGGACGGGATGGTACACGGTGGGCCGCAGAATACCGGTGACCATGAGATTCCACCTCCGGCCCCAGAAATCTTGAAGTGATGTGGCCAAATAAGGCTCGTTGAACTGCGGCTCGAGCTCCCATCCAAGAATGGCTCGAACAGGCGCGGCGGTAACGGCGAGAACTAACTCAACGCCGAGGTAAACGTGGCAACAGTAAAGAGCCAATATCACGTCTTGGTGGATGAAGTCCCTGTACTTGTATATGCTGACGATAGCTGCCAAAAGTAAGCATTTGACGGCAAAGATCGACGCTTTCTTCCATTTCTTGATATTTGAGTATGATGTCGGAGATTGGTCCTGTTTGGTTGAGGTTTCTGTTTTGATTGGTAAGAGGGCTATGGAGATGAAATGGAGGAGAGAAAGAGGTGGGGTTGAAGATAAAGGTCCTTGATCGAAGGAGAAGAGGAGAAGCTTGAAGTTACCCAGCCAAACAAAGTAGAAAATGGTGGGTCCGGCGAGGTGGATGTAGGACAGGTGGGTGGGGAGAACGGTGAAGAGATAGATTATCGGTAGGATGGAGAGGAGGCGGGCGGCGCCGCCTGGGATTCTGGCAGGGATCTGGTGGCAGAAGATGAGAGATGTAGTTGCTGTTAGCCATACCTTGATGAAGCTCTGAATCTCTGGATCAAAGTTCATCGACCCCATTGTTGTTTTGAGTCGGTGGTGTGCTATCAGAAGTCAAACTAAAATTTGTATAAATGATTTGATTTCTTTTCGAAATTGAATGTTCAAGGAATCATTTGATTTTTATAAATTTATTTCTTTATTTATAATTTTTTTTTGGGAAAATGAACATAAAAAATTGTTCAAAAATTGCGGTTTACACGTGTGAAACGTCAGCTCTCTCTTAAGAAGAAAAATTAAAAAACTGTAAACAATAATAAAGTTAATAGAATAAAAGCTCAACTTTGAGTATTTAATGTAAGACAAAAACTTGTGTAAGACGGTCTCATGAGTCGAATTTGTGAGACAGATCTCTTATTTGAGTTATCAATGAAAAAGTATAATTTTTTATGGTAAGAGTATTACTTTTTATTGTGAATATGAGTATGGTTGATTCGTCTCACATATTAGTATCTGTGATACGGTCTCACATAAAACCCACTCTTTATTTAAATAACTAAAATTGTAATGAAATCGACATGAAGGGATAAAATTAAATTTGTCCTTCTTTAAAAAAAAATATTCAACCAGGTGATACCTTAATGACAAAATAATATAATTAGTAGAGTAGGTCAAAATCTTCTTAATTATTTTGAACTTAAAAATTCTTTTTTCAAAATAGTTGTCCAAACCATCTTCTAAAAAACCGACGGAACCGCTAAAAAACTAGTAATGTTCTAGTTCCAGTTCCAGTTCCAGTTCCAATGTCAAGGTCCAATTTGAACCGGAAGTCCAATTCGATACCATCATACCGGTTCTGGTCTGGTTCCGAGCCCATGTTCTGCAAAACGGAACATGAAGCATACCCACGCTAAATTCTGGGTGCACCCGTGCTCCAGCTTCTGTCCGATAATTTCCGGGACAGAACATGGAGTAAAAGGCGCTCGTTTTGGGCGCCCCTGCGCTGTCCTTGCTACCTAGAAATTCCATGTAAAAAAAAAGGTGAACCCCACCCACAAGGGCCCTACACATAGCCGTCAAGCCCCGGCGTGAAGGGAGGTAAATCAGGGTTATGCACCGACAGCAGGTACCCAGAGGAGATGTTGGCAGGAGAAATTCTCCATAAAAGAAGAGCCGAGACTCGATCACTCACCAATATGAATTAAAGTATCCTTCACTCCAGACCCTTACCACACTGCCTATATCCTTGGGGGCTAGAAATTCCATGTAGCACCTAACCCAAAAGCCTTTTTTTGTTGTTGTTGATTTCAATCGAGTCTTTCTTGATTTTTGCTGCTTAATTTCAACTTATTCAATTAATATTGCCAACATAATATATTAAAAATTACAAACAACATAAAAAATAAAAATTAATTTATTGAATTTCAATTTATAATAACAACTAAACTCTTTTTTAGAAATATATCTCAATTTTCATCTCATTTAATAAAAAAATTTCTAGAATAATATTCTTCTACTTCATAGTATTGATTCACAAATATATCAAAGTGTCTTTCATCATATTCTTTTTTCAGCGTTAAATCAATCTTTTAGTAATAGAAGCATGACAAATGATTCAGAACAAGTATTGTATATATGATCTCCAAATTTCCAATTACTCGGTCGCATGTTGAGAAGGCTGATTTGGATGCTACACTTAAGCATTGAAATTAAATAATTATAAGCCTAAGAGGATGAACATGGCTCAAGAGATCTCTGAAAAAGAGGAGAGAGGCAAATAATTAGTAGAAATTGTTTTTTTTTTTCAATGGATGAAAAAATTACATAGTCTTGAATTTTTTTACATCATTATAAAATATCGAAGTTATCTCCCATTTGAAAAATGATTAAAAAAGAATTATTGTTTATTTGATGAGCTTGTTGACATTATTTTTCTTTTATATTTTTGGAGTCCTAAAATCCGTAGGAAGTTAATTTCGATTGATTTCTCTACTAAATTTGCTTCCAACTCTGGCTCATTCTCCGATTCTTGTTCACTAGAATACAATTGAAACATTTTCTAAAAGAGATTGCATCGTAGACGTCATTTTATATTCAACACTTTTCTTCGAAAATTTACCATAATATTCAAAAAAAATGTTTCTAATGAACCATCAGCTTTGACTTGGGTCCTATAAAGTTGCTTGACAACACACGTGATATGACCTCCCAACATTTTTAAAATTCATCTTCCATGCTTGCAAAAAAATTGTGATAAAATATCGTCATCTCAATTAGACCTGACCACGAGCCAGTCCGGATCGAACCCAATGGGTCGGGGTCTGAAAAATCCCGAACCATCTAGGCTGTTACAGCCTGAGTTGTGAACTTGGAAGTTCAGGTCCAGGTCAGCCCTCTCATTTTCATCTTGTTTTTCTTTATTTCTTTTTATATTTTGTGTCTGGATAGCGATTTTTGACAAATGATTAAACAAACATCGAACATTCAATTTTTTCGATCGTAAGATAGAACGTCTCGAAATCTAATATATTTCCTTCACACCTTAGGGTAAGTTTGCAATGCATGATAACATAATGAAAAACTTTGAGTGAACATGTGAGAACCCTGTTAATTTAATAATGTAATGATTCACGTTGTTCTCACTTGTTCAAATTGATTTTCCGGATGGATTGGTGTAGTTCCTCTAGGCCTAGGATACAAAGATATATCGAACCATTAACAAACAAAAAAACATGCTTGGACCAACCCCCTCCGTTTGGATTCTTATATTTAAGAAAAAGGGCAGGACCAGTTGGTAAGGTAACGGGTTTGGGTTCGCTAGAGGTTTGAATCTTTCCACAAAAATATTAGTAATGTTAATAACAAATACTTACTGTCACAATCAAATAACTCATATTCAATTTTAATATCGACGATTATATTTTAGGTGAAAAAACATATATCAAAGCAATTTGGATAATAGAAAGAGAAACTAAAGTATATATAAAAAAAAGTGAAAATATAAAACATTAAAAACATATAAAATAATAATTTCAGATTCCGAAATATATACTCTAAAAGTAAATGTTTTTATACAATAATTCACAGAAAAATAATGCAAATTTAATTTGTAAAAAAAAAAACGGGAGAGTTGGCCCTACTTTCTGTCCCTACCGGCAACCCAAATGGGCTGGTAGGAGGAGATTTGAGTTTTTTAGTCGTTTACAACAAATTTCTTAAATTCTTAATAAAATAATGTAAAAAAAAATATTTAACAAACTAAGGTGTCACACCTCTCGAACATGCGTGACTTTCATTTTTTTTTAAAAAAAAAGAAGTCACGCCCCTCTTGAAGAGGCGTGACTTGCCTTTAATTTTTTCTTAAAAAAAAGCAAGTGAGATGGCGTGACTTGCCTATTTTTTTTAAAAAAAATTAATCACGCCACGCCATCTCCATCAGAGATGGCGTGATTTGCGCATGACTTACTTTTATGCAAAAGACGCGGACTCAGCACATGTTAAAAGCTGCGACACATTAACTTTGACGCGGATTCACCACATGTTATGTGGGGACCCGGACGCTAATCATCTTCTTAATCATCTTTGGGATTTAATTATCAATTAAAATAAACAGGGTCTAATTTTTTTTTTCTTTTTTAAAATGTCAGTGCGGAAGGTAATGGAATCATGCTATTATACAAATCAGTATAATAATACAAATTTTGTACAACATTTATCTAGTTCACCTAAGGTTCAGCTACTATACTCAAGTAATGAAACCTATCTATATCCAAGTCCGGCATCACCACTCTAATCTCGATCTCTCATCATCTTCTCGACCCCGATCTTGTCCCACATGTTGTCATGCACACATACAAACAAGACAACAGCCGGATAACTCCGGTGAGAATAAATCCCAGTATAAACAATGTATACATGCAATTAACTGAATTAATATAAAAACATGCATTATATCTTATCACATGTAGCATAATCAAACAACATGTATCAATACCAGTCTGTACAGAAAACATGAATCGTAATCTACGAAACATAAATCAATACAAGTCTGTAATTCAAATCTTGTCTCAATATCTAAGACTCGACTCATCTCTCATTTTAATCTAGGGATCCCGGTGAATAGAAATGTAACAAATCTCCCACCTATATCTTACATTCGCGGTGGTTGAAATGTAACAAATCTCCCACCTTATCTCGCGCATGTGCGCCGATGCTACTGGATGTTCCGCGCATGTGCGCGCATGCAAGTCGCGCATGTGCGCCAATCCTACTCTTCACACAAAATGTGAATTCTTTTTCGGCTCTCCCGATCTGATCCGTTCCGCTTATAATCATATCAATTATCATCCATGATTATAATAATCATTTCCAAATCTTTTCAGATTAACCGGATTAATTTCTCGGGCCTTACATTTCTCCCCCTCTTAGATCTGATTTCGTCCTCGAACTCGCAAGTAATCAACTCAGATATATCAGAAGAAATGTATACAGAGTTTAAATCAGAAACTCATCTCAATGAATCTATTCTGAAATCTCAATCTTATATCAGGTTCTGTCTTTCAAATAGTTCCTTTGAGATTCTAACAATCTTATTGCGTTTTCAACAAGAGAATAATCTTCGTTCTGAAATATTTTTCTTTCACGGATCTCTAATTCCAATCTGGAATACGAATTCAAAAGTATAATATCATAATACCTTTCAAAATAGCTTTGACAAAATCAATCTCGTAATACTGGCTATACAATATCCGTATATACCAAACTACAGCTCATAACAAATCTTTTCCATCTGCTGTTATCAAGTCTGTTTATCCCATTCAAGGATATATTAAATCTTCAGCCTCGAATACCAATCGTCACCATCCGACGTTGGCATATTAAGTCTGTCTGATTTGAGCTATCTTCATTCTTTTCTGAATTAGCTAGCTACATTTTCTTTGTCACATCTCTGATCGTATCAGATCCTATCTCAGGTATCTCCGAGATATTATCCTTATACCAAAAAAATCTGTAGTACTCACTGTACAATGTGTCATCTGTATCTATCTCAATACTCATTTGATAGCTATCACTATATACTAATTCATATAGTGACAATATGCCCTATTAACTAGTGCTAGCATCCAGCACTACAGCTCCATAATTATCTTCCAATATCTGGATAGTACACTTTGGCTATCCTGGCATTCTGATTACTCTGACCACTTCTCTGACATCGATCTGTGTCATTTGGTCATGTTTGTACGTTATCTGGTACAAACTAATAGATATAGATTGAACAATCTGTTAATCACAATCATGTCATATCGTAATCTGGAAAGTATTATAGTGATCTTATTACGAAATTCATCGAAATATACTCCCCGTGTCAAATCAAAATATACAAATTCTGTAATAATTCTTCTGATCTCTATCTTTCTGTCTTCATTTGTTGACAATGCCGACATATCAGTACAAATTCTGCCACATTTCATTACAAATTCTATCATAACAGATTTAATCTGTCTATATCAAAACTGTATGTTCGAATTAACATACACTTTCTGTTACCTGAACGAATACTGAATCTACTACTGTGTATTTCTGACACTATCTGTCATTTCAAATTCGAACGATTTAGTATAAACAAATCAGTTAATATGATAACTTAAAGAAAATTACCTACCTTGTATTCGGTTCTGACTATCGATATCAAATTCTGTTGTAAAATTCTGAAACATTTGACATCACAAGATACTCATTCTCATACAGTACGAATCCCATATCTGTCACTCTGATCGATGCTCTGCTCTGATTATCGAAATCTAGTTCTGAACATTTTGATTACTTTTCTGAATCACTTCAATTCTCGAATTCAACTCTGATTCGGATTGAACTGTATATAATCTCAACTGTTCACAATGATCTGTATTAAATACAGCCGTAGAAATATAACAATACTCAGGCAGACACAAAACAACAATCGTATATGATAATCTGTCAATTCAGACCAAAAATAAGTTTCTGACATTCTGACATTTCTGATCTTTCTGATATCGGTATCATTCTCAGCCACTGATCACAATCGCAACTGTGTCAAATTCAATCAGTATACTAACTTCAGATATCGCATATTCTGAATACAATCTGTTTCAAGCAGGATTCATATCTGAATAATTTTCTGTATACAATAATCACAGTTCTATATTCGATTCAATCAATCAGATACTGCAATTATATCAGAATATCATAGATATAATAATCATGAATCATCAGAATATCTCTGAACATACTGAAACATGCCAAAGAGAAACACTAAATCAGATGTAACTCCTGGTCGGTACTCTTTTACTAATCTTTCAATTCTTTCAATTCATTTGTATCATTCTGTACATTCAATATCCTTCTGTACTGAATTCTAAAACAACAAACAGTACCTGATCTCAATTCAATTCTGAAATCTATCTTTCTGATATAAAGCAAATCTGAAATTTTATCTAGGCAAACATCAGCCAATTCGTATATCATTGGCAAATCTGCCAATGCTAAGCTCGATTTCAGTATGTCTACTGAATACATAAGGATACCATCTGTTTCTTTCTGTATCAATCGAGTTATAAACAACACAAATATTAAAGAAATTCTAAATATAGAATCATTACCGTAAAATCTTTACTCATCAGCCATATCTGGTCTGAATCTTATACTCTCTTGAAAGCAATCTATAATAATTCTGTACTTGTTCAGCATATTAATATCAATAATGCAGTCAAATGAGAAAACACAAGTACGTCATAATCTAATTCAATCTCATTCTCATCTTACTGTAGTATACAATATTTCACAAAAATCTCTGATATCCATTTTTCTTTCCCAAAAGGTAAGGACATCAATACTACAGTAAATACAGACCCAACATGTACAACATATATCAATGCAACTCAGTCAAACTAATCGTAGGGAATGCATTAGTAAATCTCAATACATATGCCATATAATCATAAAGGGAATGCATTAGTATATCTCAATACATATGCCATATAATCATAAAAGAACAGTACCTGCCACTATATGATCAAGTGCCTCTTGGGTCTGTTCCTCGGTCACTACCACCAGATGATTCTGCTCCCTGAATTCTTCGGGAACCTCTTTGGGGACAAACTCTAGCAAAGTGTCCCGTCTGTCGGCAGATATTGCATCTCCCAGTCACTCCTTGGCATTGCTCGGTGGAATGTCTTCCTCCGCAAGTTCTGCAATATACTCCCGTATAACTTGGACTGGAAACACTGGAGCTAGATGAACTACTCGATCCACCACCTAATTCCTTATACTGTTTCTTCCAAATTTTCAACTGTTCTGTCTTTTCACCTCTGCTACTGCCAATCTCAGCTCTGGAAGGCAGTTGTTGTGAATTCGGTGCTGGAAGATCATATGATGCTTCCTTTCGTCCCATCAGGATTGCTTCTGCTCTTTTGGCTCTGTTCAAAGTATCAGGAAAACTAATCGGTCGTTTCACATTCACCAGTGTACGTATCTTTGGATTCAGTCCCTGAATGAACTGACTAGATATAGCTTCATCATTCCTAGCCACGTGAGGGGCAAAACGTAGCAAGGTAAAGAACTGAGCCAAATACTCATCAATACTTAAGTGACCCTGTTTCAGATCTGAAAACTCTGCACTTTTGTCTTGTCTGTATGATACCGGAACAAATCTTTGGTAGAATCAATCTTAAAAATCTTCCACGTAATTAGTGAACTACGCTGTTCTAGGGCTTCTTTGGTTACCAGCCACCAACTTCTTGCAGCTTCCTGTAACTGATGCCCAATCAACTTAACTCTACAATCATCTGTAAACTCAAGAAATTTGAATAACATTTCCATGTCTTCAAGCCAATTCTCACAATCTACCGGCGTCTTAGTACCATGCAGAATCGGCGGTTGAAATAACTGAAACCTCTTCCACTGTATTTCCATCTGAGTTTCTGATACATCTATCTGTTCAGTCGAAGTACTATCCCTTTCTGGAATTCTCCGTGGAGGTATATCTGATTACCAAGACATTAGTACCCAAATACTACAAATCTGTTCCAATTTTCTCTGATCATCTTACTGCTGATCATGAATCAAATCTGATTCATCTTCAATAATACATATTACCAATTCAAATCAGATAATTAGATAACATGTATTTCAAAGCAGTAAAGCGTAATATCATGCTAGCATACACAATGTCAATCAACATTAAAATAGATTTCATGCTAGCAATCACATGCAAGGAAAGAAAAGTCAATCTACCCCGCTCATTCTCTTCTATCTCAGTATAAAGGACCTATCGCTCTGATACCACCTGTTGTGGGGACCCGGACGCTAATCATCTTCTTAATCATCTTTGGGATTTAATTATCAATTAAAATAAACAGGGTATAATTTTTTTTTTCTTTTTTAAAATACCAGTGCGGAAGGTAATGGAATCATGCTATTATACAAATCAGTATAATAATACAAATCTTGTACAACATTTATCTAGTTCACCTAAGGTTCAACTACTATACTCAAGTAATGAAACCTATCTATATCCAAGTCCGGCATCACCACTCTAATCTCGATCTCTCATCATCTTCTCGACCCTGATCTTGTCCCACCTGTTGTCATGCACACATACAAACAAGACAACAGCCGGATAACTCCGGTGAGAATAAATCCCAGTATAAACAATGTATACATGCAATTAACTGAATTAATATAAAAGCATAAATTATATCTTATCACATGTAGCATAATCAAACAACATGTATCAATATCAGTCTGTACAGAAAACATGAATCGTAATCTACGAAACATAAATCAATACAAGTCTGTAATTCAAATCTTGTCTCAATATCTAAGACTCGACTCATCTCTCATTTTAATCTAGGGATCCCGGTGAATAGGAATGTAACAAATCTCCCACCTATCTCTTACATTCGCGGTGGTTGAAATTGATACGTTCCTATTTACGGACTTGGCCCTCGCTGTATCGAATATCTATGATAAGAGCGACTCTACTCATAATCACATCGATACGACCAAACGTCCGGTGTCTTGGAGTATCTACCAAGACTATGCCTAGTCTGACAATGTGCAATGGGTCAGTGACGTCTCTGTCATAGTCTGGACCCTCTGTCAGTGACTCTTATTCAATAGCTCTCTGATTTCTACTTCCTATCTCAGTAGAATAAACATAATCATTAAAACATAAAGGTATAAAAACAATATCATACAAGTATGTGGCTTAGGGAAACTCGAGTAGAATCTAACTCAAGTCGATCTCCCAATAATCATCAATTTATACCTTTCTCTTTGCGATCTGATGAAGACGAAGTCTCGTATCCCAATCTGTCCATATCCAAATCTGATAATGACAATCATATAAATACCATATCAGTATATAACTCAATTCGAGACCTGTTCTGATCAATACTCCAATCGGTATTCAATCTGATCAATGTTAACGATATAATAATGAATCTCAATCAATATCAAGTCTGATCAATCTAAATCAACTGATGTTTCGACGGTATAACAATACAATCTGAATAACCCCGTCAATCTGAACATCACAGATATAATACCAGAATTCATAATCAATACCGGTATAACTCCTAATCTCAATGATAACACAAATCTGATATCGAATCTGTAATGCCCAAGAATTATAGAATGGATAAGACAAGATTATGAGATGTTATCAATTTTATGAGATCCCGAAAAGAAAATAAATTTGATGGCAATTTTGTAATTAAGTGGAAAAATACTTGATTTAAATTTGATGGCAATTTCGTAATTATTGGGGGGCTGATTTGCAAATAGTGAAAAGTTGAGGGACTAAAGTGCAAATATGGAAAGTTGAGTGGGACACTTGGCATATCATGCTTGCTTGAGATATATATTCTCATCTTCTTTAGCATTTCCAAGGAAGACAATCGTGAGTTCTTCTCTCCTTTTCCTTAAAAGTTCCCAATTGTTATAAATTGTGATTTTGAGGAATCCGTGTATCAGAATTTAAATCCGAACACAGTATCGTGATCCTCTCGCTACGAGCTACACAAGGACGTAAGTTTCATTACGTTTTGAGATGATTTGAGAATATGATGTTGTTAGAATTGAACATGATTCAGATATGGTGTTTCTACTACCGTAGGTATTGTATAATCGAAGTCAGATTAAAGAACAGACTGATTATACAATTGTTATGAATTTCAGAAGATATTGATTGAGATTGAACACTAGAATTGTATTGGTCCTAATTCAAGAATAGAAAGATGATTATTCTTATATGTTCTGGATAGATTATTCAGTAGATATGTGAAGTCAGATCGAAGAAATTATACCATATGTCTGTGTTATGAATTTCATTGTTTTCTGAGTATGAATTAGATATGATATCTGTGATGTTCAGATTGACGGGGTTATTCAGATTGTATTATTATGCCGTCAAAACATCAGTTGATTTAGATTGATCAGATTCAGTATTGATTCAGATCGTATTGTGATATCGATGACATGAATTGAATTGTATCTTGTTCAGATATTGATCAGATTATGTACTGAGTTGAGTATTGATCAGAACAGATTGTGAATTAAGTTATTCATTGATACTATGTATTCAATATTGTCTTTTCAGATTGGATATGGACAGAGTTGAATACAGGTCATCGTCTTCGTCAGACAGGGACGACAAAGGTATAATTCATGTGATATTTGGAAAGACATAACTCAAATCAGATCTCATTTGAGTTTTCCAATAAAATCACATACTTGATTATTGTTTGTCTTCTGATATGATTATGATTTGTTTATAGAATTTATATTCAAATCTTTTGAAATGAGCATGCTTTGTTTACAGATTGTTATACATTGCATTTGAGATAGGAAAGTTTGACAGATAGTCAGACTTCTAGACGTTCGGTGTATCGTACGTAGGAGCAGACACCCTCCTATTGTAGATTACTCGATACAGCTCAGACCGAAGTTTAGGAATAAGACGTACAGTCACCCCGATTGGGAGGGTAGGTGACAGCCATTGACGTCGTATTCACACCGGGATCCCTAGAGTTATAGTTGAGTCGAGTCTAGACATGATTTGACTAGAACTGCATGTGTTTAGAGATGTGGTTTCATAGACTATGAAACCCACGTTTATTGCTTTCAGTATGATAGCATGTTTATATGATGTGATTTGAATTGCATGTTTACCTGATTGGAGCTGCATGCTTATTTTGATTTGATTTCATAGATTATGAAATCTATTATATTTAATTTTATTCATGATAGAACGTCTCATGATTTACTTTGTGTATATACATGCTTACCATGTCTTATACTGGGATTTATTCTCACCGGAGTTATCCGGCTGTTGTCTTGTTTTGTATGTGTGCATGACAACAGGTGGAGCAGGATCAGGGTCCAGAAGATGAGGAGAGATCGAGATTAGAGTGGTGATCACGGACTTGGATGTAGATAGGTTTTATTACTTGAATGTAGTAGTTGAACCTAATTTTAAATTAGAGGCATGTTATACAAGATTTGTATTATTATACTAGTTTGTATAATAGATTGATTCCATTATCTTCCGCGTTTTAAAAGAAAAATTTTTAGACCCTGTTTATCTTAACTGATAATTAAGCCCCGAAGATGATTAAGAAGATGATTAGCGTCCGGGTCTCCACAGAATCTCAGTCAAATCAACTCCAAAAATCATAACAATTACAGAAACAATCTGTTCTTTAATCTGTTCTCGGGCCTTACATGTTAAAAGCTGCGACAACAAATTTTTAATAATTTCGAATTTATTATAATATTATAAATTTTCTTCTATAAATTGATTACTTGATTCTCTCCTTTCATTCACTCTTCTCGTCCATCGGTAAGTTTTTGTATAGGTTTGAATTTATCTTTTCACTTTTTTGCATATTTTTCAAAAGACGGGGACTCAGCACATGTTTTTTTTTTGTTTTTGCAGGTTCATTTTATTTGGACAAATTATATTAAGGTATGTATACTTACATAAATTATTATTTTAATTATTAAATTTATAAATGAAATTATTATTTATGTTAGACTAATTTTGTAATGTTATTTAATTTTTTTTTCAATTTTAATAATTACGTGAATTTTTATTCATTAATAATTTTTGTAAACAAGTGACTTCTTTTTTTTTTTTTTTATAATTTTCACACTTCCATTAATAATTTGCATTATTGTAAAAAAAATAATTTGTATTATTGTAAAAAAAAATTAGCGTTATTGTTTTTTTTCAAAAAAAAAGTCACGCCTACCAAGTAGACGTGACTTCAAAAATATAATAATTTGTTTTAAAAAAAAAGGGAAGTCACGCCTACCACTTCCCTTGAAAAATAAAAAAAAAGAAAAAAATCCCTTATTATTTTTTTCGGTTAAAAAAGGAAGTCACGAAAAAAAAAAAATGGGAAGTCAAGCCTACCAATTAGGCGTGACTTCCTTGTTATTTTTTTCCCTATTTATCAAATAGGCGTGATTTTCTTTATTATTTTTTAATTTACACACTTCTATTAATAAAAAACGTTAAAAAAAATAACACTTCCCTTATTTATTTTTTGTGATAAAAAAGGTTAAAAAAATTAATTTAATTATTTTAGAAATATATATTTGTATCGTCCTATCGATACAATACAATGTGATCAAAGACTGCAAATTTATTTATTGATAATTGAATGGTAGTGAAAAGCTGTAAAGTCATATGCTTTATCTGTTTTGGAAGCACACGTGAGTTGATTACTTTTTTAAAAAAAATAATTTGTGATGTTATTGAAGAACCATATTACAGTAAAAAAAAAAAAATGAGTTGTAATTTTATTAATTATTGACATATGCTTGTTTGGATTTTTTTTAATTTTTAAAAAAATTTAATTATAATTCGTGTGTTAGAGTGATATGATTTTTTTAATTATTTTTAATTATTGATATATGTTTGATTATAATTTTTTTAACTTAAATAAATATTTTTTAAAAAATACGCTATTTGATAATTATGAACCACGATAATGTTATATGTTTATTTTGTTGATTATTGTTAATTTTTATAATATTTTTATAATCATATTTTAGGATAAAACTAATTGTTAATATAATATGTTTTGTATTTGTATTTGTGTTCTTAAAAAACCGTGACTTTTGTATTTTTTTTTTTGAGAAATTAATAATAATAAATAAATTCTTAAATATTTTAGTAAAATATATTTTTCAATTGTTATTATTAAATACACTAATGTTAGATTCAATTAATTCTTAAAAAAGATTCGAAAATTTAAATATGTGTCTGTATTTAAATTTTTATTATTAAAATAACTTCGTATTTTCAAAACTCGTAGATTGTAAAAATATTATTTTAATGTAATTATTATTTTTTACTTGTAGTTAAATTTTTATTTTATATTTTTTATAATTGATATTGTATTTGTTTTGTTTATACAATATAATAATATTATTATTATAATAATAATAATAATAATAATAATAATAATAATAATAATAATATATTATTCTTATTATTGATTGTAGGATGTCGTTACATGCTGGACCTGTTGATCCTACTGTTCTTTATCAGCAACAAACACATATATCTAATTTTATTACGCCTAACAACTTGGATCACACCCTAAGAGTGCGTCGATCAGATAATTTAATTTGGGAATTGTGGAAAAGTGGTATACTACACCATCGTGTCCGATCATGTCTAAAGGAAATGGGCTTTTACGGCATCCTCTTATGTGGTGATTATGTTTATGATAATCATTTGATAACCGCTCTTGTGAAACGATGGCGCCTAGAAACTCATACTTTTCACCTGCGAGTTGGCGAGGCCACAATCACGCTACAAGATGTTGCGTTAATTTGGGGTCTGAATGTTGATGGTGATCCTATCATCGGGACTGATATATCTTGCAAGTTTACTGTATGGCAGGTTTATTCTTATGATTGGTTAGGTTTTATGCCACTTCAGACAGACTTCATATCCAATAGTTTAAAGTTGACTACTCTGTACTTACACTGTACACAAACAGTAATTGATTAAAACAGTACAGACATAGAAGTGGCACAATACTCCCGATGTGTTGTAATGTTGGTTATCGGTGGTTGTATGTTACCTGATTCTGAAGGTTGTGCGGTCAAACTGTTGTACTTGCATTTTCTGCAATATATACATAAGGTTCGTAGTTATAGTTGGGCAAGTGCTGTACTTGCATATTTATATCACGAATTGTGTTCCGCCTCTGGGTCAGGAAAACAAGAAATTGCAGGCCCTTTATACATATTGCAGGTATATTTATTACAATTTTTATTTCAATTTATACTCCTTTCTATACATATTTATTAAACTCAATTGTTTTGTAGATTTGGGCATGGTCAAGAATGATTCCTCTATGTCTTGACCGTTTAGGATACAACCTCATCGCTCGACCTGAAAATGAAAATAACGGTGATAATATTCTTCCAATTCCACCATAGGGAGCAAGGTAATAAATACAACATATGATATAAAATTGATAACGTCATCCTTATTTTATAGTATTACGAATTTAATGTGCATACAGATGGAAAAATGTATTCACGTGGACACATACACCTACACATTCTGTGCGAATCATTCGTGATGTACTTGACAAGATGGGAGATTGTCAGGTGTTTACTTCATTAAATATAAATTTCGTATATGTCATATATTATCGCTTGGGTACATGATTCATTTTTTCATTATTTATAGTTCAAATGGCTTGTTTACGACCTCGAAGCTGTGGATGTTTTGTCATTGCCCTTAGAATGTAGACATCCTACTCTCTGGCGAAGTGCGTGCCCATTGATATGTTTTCACATTGTGGAGATGCATCGCCCAAATCGAGTTCTTCGGCAATTTGGAATGTCACAAAACATTTCAATATCAGCACTTGATGGAGATAATTACATGAATGCTCGAGACGAGGACGCAAAAATTACGATTGGGTCAAACATCATAGACTGATGGTGGATGCTTGGTAAAATCGTCATAATCTGATTGTTGAGAGTGATTTGGTTGAAAATTATAGCATGAGATATGATTATGAAACATGTTATGATTCTATAACTCGACGTTTCATATCTCCTATAGAGCCTCAACAAATCGATTACGATTATCAGCCCGGAGATGCATATTTCAGACGTATAATTGTGGTAAGTGCTTGTTAAACAATTTATTTTCAACACTTTGCATTATTCTATTACAATTTAATATGCATGTGTTTGATAAGTTTTTTATTTTTATTTTAAAATAGAGAGATGAGACATCAAATTTGAAGAATTTGTTTGGAGGACTCTCTGTTGATGATCAACCGCGTGAAGCATTAGCTGAAATTGTTAAAAAAACTATCCAGACCTGTGATTTACTGTATGAAATGTCCTTTAGAACACCCGAGCAACAACATCATCATGCTAGGTCTTCAAACAGAAGGCGACGACTGAGAGATGATGATGTAGCCGATGAACCATCATTCTCGACCCCTGACTGGCGACAAAGCATGAGTACACAATCTCCGACGACTCAATCCTGGTCTCACAGCTCACATGGTACATGTTTTTATTATCTAACTACTTTGTTTAAATTCACATTCATGGTTCTTATTCAACAATATATTGATTTCACCTTCAGTGGATGATCCTTCGCATGGTACGACTACACAGTTGCCCTTAACTCTTGGTTGTGCTTCCACTTCACATGGTACATTTTTAAATTTCAACGCAATTTCTTTATATTATCGAAGTATATGTTTATTTCTACCTCCACGTCAATCCTGGTCTCACAGCTCACATGGAACATGTTTTTTTTATCTAACTACTTTGTTTAAATTCACATTCATGGTTCTTATTCAACAATATATTGATTTCACCTTCAGTGGATGATCCTTCGCATGGTACGACTACACAGTTGCCCGTAACTCTTGGTTGGGCTTCCACTTCACATGGTACATTTTTAAATTTCAACGCAATTTCTTTATATTATCGAAGTATATGTTTATTTCTGCCTCCACGTCAATCCTGGTCTCACAGCTCACATGGTACATGTTTTTTTTATCTAACTACTTTGTTTAAATTCACATTCATGGTTCTTATTCAACAATATATTGATTTCACCTTCAGTGGATGATCCTTCGCATGGTACGACTACACAGTTGCCCCTAACTCTTGGTTGGGCTTCCACTTCACATGGTACATTTTTAAATATCAACGCAATTCTTTATATTATCGAAGTATATGTTTATTTCTACCTCCATGTACTTATTGGACATCATATTTTTTAACTTTCAGGAGAGGGTACTTCGCATGGAGATTCTGTGTTTCGAGCTCCACTTCATTCCTAGAGTGTGCCTTCCTCGTATGCTAGAGCTCATACATGTCTAAGACAAAAACGATGTACGACACGTGGATGTCTAAAATCGGGTATCTCCTCAACAGCATTAATGATTCCACGATGTCTATCGGAGATAAGGCACACACCTGTTGATTCTCGAACCACATGTTTGCATAGAAGTTCCAAAAACCACTTCCAGGAGTCGTATGTTTCCTCATCAACTATGGCAAATGCTAAGGGTAAGATTTGGTTGTTTCCATCTAAACCCACAGCTATAAGCATCTTGTGCTTATACTTCGTGTATAAATAAGTACCATCAACACTAATTATTTTTCGACAATGTGCGAACCCATCTATACATGGTCGGAAGGCCCAAAACACGTAGTTTAACACCTTCAATTGAGAATTGTATCTCGGTAAATGGTTCCACTCTACAATAGTGCCTGGATTGTACTTAACAAGGGCACCCATGTACCTTGGCAAAAGACGTACTGAACTCTCCCATGTACCATATACATTTTTCACCATCCGTTTTAAACTGTACCATGCCTTACCATATGAGATTTGATAATTATATCGATCTTTCACAAGCTGGATAACATATTTAATCTCATATGAAGGATCACACCGAACAATACCGACAAGTGTTTTTGCAATCATATTTTTGTCCAAGTTATGGTGGTCTAACCCCACCTGGCTAGACATACGTGTATGTGGACCACCATATTTCATGATCTTGAAATACCCCAATTTTGATTTTAACGATGCACGAAGACCCCACCTACAGTTGATATTTGAATGTTTATTTTTACAACTAACTTTCCACAAAGTCTTTGTACTCTCTACAACTTGATACTCACGTCGAGCAATTCTAACTGAAAAGTCCTTAACTGCTGCTATCAAATGCTTTTTATCTTTAAAAAGCATGTTCGTGCAAAGTTCTCCTCTATCTGCGTTGTAATAAATCAAATTCGATGCAGACGGAATTCCAACAGAATCAGGGCGTTGTTCATCATATATTGTACTAAAGAATTGAGGTATGTCATATAAAGATTGACCGACAGACAGGACAGAAAATGGTAATGCATCGGGTCGGTGTTCAAGATTTGAAATGCCTTCAAAAGGATATGCATGCATATGATCACTGGTGTCGGTATGAGATGGACCAATATCAGCAAATGTGGCATTTTCGTCTTCATGCTCATCTTCATCTATTTAACTTGTAGTTGTATCAGGTTCAGTAAATATTTCAGTGGTGTGAAGGTGAACATCTAATGACAACTCAAGTGATCTTTGTTCATCATGTACGACAGGTGTCAGTCCATAACCCGATCCAGTACGATGTTCACTCAGTGAACAATCCAAACCTACATGATTTGTGTCAACTGAGTACCATCCTCTTGCACCAGAATCCATCCTGGTGCGAAAATCGGCCAACTAACATTTTCTTCTACGGTGTCAGTAATATACCGATCCCATCCCCCAGTCCAATCATGCGAATTAAATCGATTTTCATCTATTGGTTCGAAAAAAACAGCAAGCGGAAGTACCAGCTTCATCATGAAATCACATTGAATTGAACCCTTCAGTTATACATAGAATGTATGATTCAGAAACCTCAAAATCTACATTATGCTCAATCAAATCCTTTTCGATATACAATTCAATACACCGCATTTCATTAATAGAATCCAGCATAAACTGTAAATTGTTGTCATCATTGATGTCAAGATGCACTTCTACGCAATGTGACTTATCCATGTAGGAATATTTTGTTGACAATTTTAAATTATATTTTGAACTTTCAATATTTGTCAGATGGTATACTATTTCTTTCAACTCATGCAAATTAATAGATCTTGGTATTCGTGTTACCTTCAATGCAGTGATACTATATTTTACGGTGTGATGTCCTATAATAACATTACTACATACGAATAAAAGCACCGGCACACTGTCCATTCCAATAAAAAAATTCCATAGGTCACACAAAATAAAATGGTGATAATAAATTTTTTAAAATTTCAATTGAATAACAAAATGTGAAATATAACAAATTAATACACTATAAAATTAATTTATACATGCTTTCATTTTTATTAAGATTAATTATAATAATAATGATGATAATGCTAAATTTGTTTTACTAAACTACTACTATCAATAATAATAATATTTTTTATTTAGTAAGTAAGTAATAATAAAAATAATTATGATAATAAATTTCATACTAAATAGGGAAAAAAATAATAGTAAAATCATTTATATGTATATTTTTTTAATAATGATGATAGGTCCTACTAAATACGAATTAAGTTAATATTTTACTCAATCAACTGTAATATTTTTTTTTATAACATACCTAAATAAAACAAAAAACATCATAATTACAATTGTAAGTGTTATTTTTATTCTAAAATAAAAAATCGTATTTCTTATTTATATCTTACAAGTTAATAATAATAATATAATATTTTTATAATAATAAGTTTTCACAAATACGCACGTGGAATAAAATAATAATTAAATTAATTAATTATACAACTGATTTTATGTTTAATACGTTAAGAACAAAAATATAATATTTATATCAATAAATTTTATATTACTTGTGTAAAATAAAATAACTTTACTACTTAATTTTTTATACGCTACCTTTATAAAACAACAACATCAATAATAATTATAAATAAAAGTATTATTATTATTTTCTAAAAAAAGTTGATTATTATTCTAAAATACAAAAAATCTATTTCTTAGTTGTACCTTATAAGTCAATATTATAAATAATAATTTTTATAATAAAAAATTTTGATCCTACTCATGTCAATTAAAATAATAAGAAATAAAATTAATTGTAATATTTATTTACATGTAAGTAATTAAAAACATTATTAACCGTATTTATAATAAAAACATTTATATTATTTGTGTAAAATAAATTAATCGTTATACTAATTTTTTTTAAATACTATCAATATAAAACATTGAAGAAAAAGTATTGTTATTATCATTTGCATAATATAAAATAATAAGAATAACTGATAATACAAAGAAACATAATTAAGCATTTTAATCATAAACTCGAAACGTAAGATTATGATAAATTCATAATTTATACTCGAATACTCAAGTAAATTAATTTATATCAATGTTTACCTCAAATAGAAGTCCAAATCAAAATTTTATCTGCAAATATATAATCACAAATAAATAAATTAACGGTTTTAATCAAACGTCGAATGAAAAACTTCATTTAAAGCATACAAACCTCATGTGCTGAAATACAATGCCTTAATCGAACATCGAACGAAAATCCACAAGGAATGACCAATAACGATACATTTAAATCAAGCACAAGAATACTGCATTTGAAATGAAAGCAAACGATACATAGCAATTTTCGTATAAAAAACACGCCATGTTAGTCTTCGTCAGGGATACATAAAATCATTTTAATACATGATTTTTAATCATAAATTTTTTTAACGTCTTCTTTGTCAAAAAAAAAAAGAAAGAAACATGCATTAGTGACTGAATTGGATCGTTGTTGTTTCAGATGACAGACTTCCACCACCATCCTCTGCCACCAGGGTCCAGCAAATATTTAAATTAAAAAAAAAATCATGTCAGTTCGATAGACGTGATTTACTTAAAAAAAAATATTATTAAGCAAGTCACGCCATATGAGATGGCGTGACTTGCTTTATATAAAAAAAATTAAAGGCAAGTCACGCCTCTTGAAGAGGTGTGACTTCCTTTTTAAAAAAAAAAATGAAAGTCACGCCTCTTCGAGAGGCGTGACAACTTAGTTTGTTAAATATTTTTTTTACGTTATTTTATTAAGATTTTAAGAAATTTGTTGTAAACGGTGAAAAAGCCCGAGGAGATTTGCTCAATTTTTAATTGAACAAAAACTTGTGTGAGAAAACTTGTGTGACGGTCTCACATGTCATATTTTGTGAGATATATATCTTATTTGGGTCATCCATGAAAAAAATATTACTTTTTATGCTAAGAGTATTACTTTTTATTGTGAATATCGGTAGGATTGACACATCTCACGGATAAAAATTCGTGTGACCGTCTCATAAGAGACCTACTTTTTTAATTGTACCATTTTGATATAATATTTTAACTTTAAAAAACATATAGTGTTTTTACTTATACTCTGACAATTACATTATTTTTTATTAGGTTTCTAATACACTAATTTTAATAAAAATGAGTCTAATGAATAAAAAATATTACATTTATCATGATTGTGTTACTATTGCATGATAAAATCATTCATTTTCCATTCAAAATCATTATGAAATCAAATATAAATTAGTCAAAAATCTTAAATCTAAAATTCTAAAAAGAATCTATGGATGAATATCTCTGAAGTGAAGTCATACTACAAATTTTGTTTACGATATTCAATATTTCTTAATGGATGTACTAAAAGAAGATAAAAATATATTCTAAATGTCCAAATAAACACAAAAACTACTCAAAGCCTGACAAATCATGCAAATCTATTCTTCTAGCCAGCCAGCAGAATTCTGTGGAGAGAAGGGGAGACAAGGGCCTGAAGCAAAGCCTAATGGACGGACTCGAATTTGAGGCTTTGGTTCTTTAGAACCATTTGTTAAGGATGCTTTTGACTGGATACTATCACTGCTCTTCACGATTTTCCCATTTGGTGACTTGTTTGGTGAAGAGGGGTCAGATATAGAACGATTGCTAGCGGAATTTGAACGATCCTCGTCCGAGACCATATCACTTGGTGGCCTTTTCCTTTTCACTCCACTAAACATATTTGGATTCTCCCCCGGTAGACCATTCTCACAGGCCAAGGCTTGGTTCTTCTCCCCGCCACTGCCGCTGCTGTAACTGGTGCAACTTTCCTCCGTAGTCAACATTGTCTCCTGTTCCAGGGTTTCAATATGTGCCAAGTCTTGCTTTTCCTTAGGATCTAGGTCTGTCCGAGTTTCTGACGAGTGACCGTGCATTCTAGCAATAGCTTTGTGTTTTTGGGTCCAATCCGGACTACTCCAAAGATGAAGTATTGGTGCATTCACATTCAAATCTTCAAGTTGTTCTCCATTTATATCGCCAGGTTCAGGTATATAAAATGACTGAAACATGAAGGTAAAGCACATCATGGATCGCCAGAGATGAATTCTTTAGTTGGGTGCAATGGAACTTCAAAACAAAGAAAATAAGCACTTACATTGCCAATAAACATTTTATCATCCTCCCAAATCAAATCGTACGGAAAGTCCTCATTATCTAACCTAAAAGAAGGAAAGAAAACAAAAGTGGTCTTTGGTTCGTACTTGGTTCATTGTTTGGTTTTTTAATCGAATGGTCCAAATTTTAAAACGTACCGCTGCTTCCCCCGAGGAGCAATAAGGATCAGAAGTTTGGGCATAAACTCGAGAGCTTTATTAATGAATTTATCATCAAGTTCTCCACCAGTTCCAAAAGGTGGATGCAACCCCATGATCTATTGAAACAACAGAATCAGGAGTAAATAATTCGATTAAGACATGAAATTGGTTGACGCAGAAAGAGAAGTTCTTACCAACCGTGACCCTTCTAGTAATTCATCCGGTCTTACTTCCATCCAATCCTTTCTTTCAAAGTTGAAATCATTCTGTAAAACCAGGGAGATAAACAGAAACATATCTCAATATCTTTTACTTGTATCCTGAAAGTAAATTTCAATATCATTTATAAAACAAGCATTATCAACTACACCTGCAAAAAATTCATTGCCATGACTAGATTCCTAGACTACGAGGAATAGATTGTGCAAGAAATCTTATGGTAAATGCATTATGAAATCAATTCACTGGGCTACACGCGCAGCCTGTGAAGAAAGTGATCTTTGGGATATTGAAACCATCATGGTTAAAAAAACAAGAAGAAGAATGATATCAGATCTAGGTACTTTTGTGGCCGTTGACACGAGATGTAGATAATGGATGTATTACTATAGTTAATCGAAGTGCCTTTGGGGCAAGGTGATTTTGTTAGTAAGCTCGAATGTCGTTCAAGAGGAAAAAGAAACTATTGATAGCAAGTTTTGGTCCTGAAGATAAGGAAACAATATTTCTGACAAAAAGTTTCGACTCTAGCCAAAACTGTATTAAATAAATCATATCTAAACACGCCATATAGGCATATTCTGGGTCTTATTAACCAAAAAAAACATTCCAGAAAATGTTTCTATGACTAAACTTCTATTCTACAGTCGATTTAAAATACAATAAAAATGGGTATAGAGGTACTGACCTTAGCTTGTAGAATGTCATAGTTTTTATATGAGCAGCTCTTTCCCACTTCATTCAGCTTCTTCTTCATAAAACAGCTGAAATCGCTTGACCCGCAACAAAAGTTTACAACCTGATCACAGGAATAAAACAATTCATCTATCAACTACAACGATTGAGACACTAGGTGGTAGGTACATAATCACATCTCCGTCTAAATTGTTGTAATGGCAGTGGAATACAAAAATATATAATAAAGCAACCTTTTCACATAAAATATGTCAGGGTTCCGAAATACTCAAAACTCTTATCCAACCTGTGGCTGAAGGTTTAACCCATGCTAAGGCAACCCGAGAAAAAGAAGAAGAAAGAAATAACATGAGGAAAGGATAGTGGAAGAAAGAGAACAAGGAAACAAAAATAAATCCACCTAATGGTACATGGAATAAAAAATGATTTAGGCATTTACCATGTCACCGTCTTGAACATACCAATGAAGCTTATCAACTATCTGCAGGATAAGCTCAAACCGTCAACATGTAGTAAAGAAACATAAATAGGATGATCACAAATATTGTGGAATAAAAATACATTAAAACATCATCTAACAAAAGCACAGCATTAACCTATCCGTCATGTTGATTAAGTTGTGGGTGGATTTTAATTTTAATTAAAACAAGTTCATGAGAAGTATCTGAAAGAAGAAAGAATTCTAGCTGGCCAATAAAAACTATTCCTATCACACAAATTTATCTTCTCGAAAAAGGCTAAGTATGATAGACTGACTTCTTTCAATTTTTCCATTTTGGTGAATTGGTGACCAAAGGATGTGTATTTCATTCCTATCTAGAAATGAAGAAAGATATATTTTCATCTTGTTCTGCAGAAAGAGAGTAGCTAAATCAGTAAAACATGAGGCCTAAAGTTAGGGGTTTAAATGAAGCAAGTCGGTTAGCGAACTTTTCGAGCCGACTCGAAAAATATTTGATTTGTATTCGAATTTATCGAACTCGAACATGTTCAAATTTTTTTTTAACTGAACTCGAGTCTAATTTATATTATTCGATAGTTTGCGAGCCATTATATTTTATTAATATTAATATAACATAAGTATATATTAAATAAATAGATTTCTAGCCTTTCGAGTATTTATTTTCGAGCAATAGTAATAGATTGCGAATATGTTCGAATTTTTCGAGCCGTACTTGAATCCGAGCTTTGATTCAAACCAAACTCGAATCAAAAAATTTAAATTTTTTGAGCTTGAATATATCTATTTCAAGTCGACTTCAATAATTACAGCTTTCAGCATATTCGCCTCAGTTCGGTTCATTTACACCCCTAACGTACAGAATTCAGTGTTCCAAGAATTAGATGTGCCACTTATATAAACGTGTGCCAGAAAATTTTGGCTGAGACAATTAACGCCGATGATATTTAGCCATCCAAGTCATTGCTTGATTTCATAAATTGTTTGCCTTCTTCGATCTTTTGGAAGCATGCGACCAATGACAGAACATGTATCTATTGGCTATAAAGCTTAAGCAACCAAACAGTTGAATGACTCAAGTCCGGTAACTAATAGGTCAGCAATATTAGACCACAATTTTTTCCTCACGACCATCATAGAATCTCTTGGTTAGATCTCTTAACTGCATGTTATGTTGCCAGCAACTTACTTTCTATTGTAACATTGACTCCAGTCATAGTAAATTGGAATTGTGGTGGGCGAGGGTTTTTTGTTGGAGACATGGTAACTTGTTTACATTCAGGATACTATTAATTATTCATAAAAACAATATTAACACAAGAAACCATATTTTCTGTCCTAAGTAAAGTCCATCTCAACAGGTCTCGAATCATAGTAACATTTCTGTTTGCATACGCAAATATTTATTCTCTGTTGCACACAATCTCACTGATATTTACTAGCCACAATTTTTACCAACCTTTCCCTACAAGCTAAATTGAATAAACCTACACAAAAGCATAAGAATTTTTTCTTTCAAGTTCAGGTAAGGTTGAAAAGGAACATCCATTTGCAAACTAGCCAAAAAAAATTTACCCAAATTTCCTCAGTTATAGGATTCACATGCTCTCCGAGAATGAAGTAATAAGACCAAATTCCCATGAATATATATGTTTATTACTAGCACATTGACATACGCTCAAATATTTTTTTCTCCGTAATCTGGTTGATTAAGTATTTCACATCTTGGCAAGATACTCTCATCAGTAGGCTCTGGTGAATCCAAATGTGTGTAGCACCCCCCAAACCCCATGCTACCTCATGCTATCTTAATCTTCATCAAAGAATCTAATGAGTGTCTTAAATGCACAGCAGCTCCACATTTACACCTCACTTAAGCAACAAATACAAGTTTTAATTCCTCAGAAACTGGAACTTCCCTTGAAATAAACGTTCGCACCCTCTTTTCATTTTTCCCTGAGTACAGCTTCTCCTATTTTACATACCACCCAAATACACTACAACTTCCTTGAATGAGATTCTAATTCTCCAAACAGTATGTATTCATAAGGTCAATCAAACATGGCTCATTTTCAGAAAGTCCTGAAGGAATTGGGGCCCAGGAGTGATAGCACAAGAGTGGTTTGATTCATTAACTTGACATAAATCCACCAGGTGCAAACAAGAACATAAAGAAAACATGAAAAGAAAGACCAAAGCAACAAGCTAAAACCATAAAACAAATCACCTTCCAGTTCATCACCTGAAACAGAATATCAGTCCCACAAAAAGCTTTGGCATCATCACCACTGCCTCCTCCCTCCAATTTTTGCAGCGCAGCATGTAAAGCCTTCCGAGACACGAGTATTCAACTTTAAATAAATTGGAAAAGACAGAGGCTACCCAAAGGACTTATGCGCATACCTCAACAGAACACTCCTCCTTCCCCGAGGTGAAGTCCACATCAAATGGTGAAGCTTGTGCAAGTGCTGATGGTGCTATTTGATTTTCTATTAATTTTTCAAGCGTTACTGAGGATGAGGCATTTTTCATCACAGTCAATATTCTGCATTATGAGGGAAAAAGAACACTATTTATGATATTGCGCACGAGCATGAGGTGGTTTAATTGTAAAACCATGGGTGCTTATGTATCTGAATACAAAACTAACGGAAATATGGGAATGAGATGGTTTGAGAGAGAGGGGTAACCACAGGTAAGAAAAAGCGCAGCACCTTTTCTTTTTATCAGGATCGAGATTCAATGAATTGTCTGCCATCTTCACAATGAGCTCAACATTTCGAGAATTCTCCAATTCCTCATCAACAATTTGCCCCCTCGAAGACTCCACTGGTTCAGACACTGGGAATTTTATGTGGTTTCTGACCGGTGTCAATGTTTTTAAGTCTATATCATGTTTTCTGATGGGGAGACAAAATGTCGGAATAAAAAATCTTTATATTAAAGAACATTAACTCAAGCTAAGGCTTAGGGTACTCACAAACAGTAAATTAGTATTCGATTATTAGGAATAAGCCCCTCCCAAGCCCTTTGCACAATACCTTTGCTCACATCCACATCCTCTTCAAATGCAATCTTTCTAGTTGATGCATAAGAAACTTGAGCAATCAAACCATGATTACAAGATAAAAAAGTAATCTCCATGAATTTGCTGAGAGGATAAGGAGCACCTTGGCAAACATTTTATGTGGTATGAGCGAGGGCATCGACGACAAATGGCAAACAGCAAATCACGAACTGCACTTACTTCTAATTCCTTGCACCTGTGACATATGTGTCGAGGGCATGCAAACTGTTTGCCCCCAGCTATCTTTTTCCGGTGCTCTTCTGCGGCAGCCTCATCTCCAGGATGAAGAAGTTTTGCAACACAATGTGGATGGTAAAAGTAACCACAAGCTCCGTTGACACAACGAAAGACCTGTAAATGTACAGTGAAACATCTAACTTATTTACAGATGCCAATCTATGGCAACATATGTGACAAACTAAGGTATAAAAAAACTTAGGGTGTGTTTGGATAGTAGGAGAAAACAGAGAAATTCAAGTCATTCTAAATTGATTGCATTATTTTTGATATTATTGAGTTATTGAGTTTTGATATTATTGAGTAATACGAATTTCCCATTCTCTACACGCCATTTTGAGCTTTTGTGCAGATAATTATAATGGATTATTAATTCCCTGACACTGGACTCCAGTCAAATCATGCTCAGATCTTTTCTTTAGATGCAAATCTTTTCATCCACATGCAATGTTAAGGATTGAAGGGTGCGACATTCGTAAGATTTGATGAAGAGTCCAAGACTTACTTCAAAAGGAGTGGGGCAGATATAAAACTTCCATGGTGTAACTTCCAACGGATACGAAATAGAAGTGAGAAAGCCACGAAGTAAGTCAGTTTCTAGCTACACGAGTCACTGAAGTAAGATAGATTTAACTGTGTTGGACAGGTACAGTTAACCAAAAGGTGTTCATTAAGCTTCGTCATAGTCCAACTACAAGCCGAGTCCAAAAATCATAATTTGCTCTGTGCATATGCTAAAAAAGTTCATTTCACATGACAATGACCAATAACAAGATGCGTCTTGTGAAAACCTGAAGCTCTATCAGTATAAAAGGAACACACAAACCTCAGCTCCAGATAACTCATCAGAAGATCCCAAATTCCCACAGCCGAAGCATTGATGTTGCTTAATCTCGCAATTTTTACAATAAAATTCAACCTTTTCAATTGCCTGAATAGAAAATGCAGAGCTTTCAGTCACACCCAAGAACGAAAGGTAAATAAAAACTTAGAGAAGGAGAGGAAGGAGGAGGGAAACAACACAAGCAGAAGAAATCGTACTTCATATTCTGCCTCAGTGTAACCTAGAGATGGACATGAAGAATCAGCACCATCTTCCACAGTTGGATGGAATGACCTAAGGCACTTCCCTTCACAACTGATTAAAAAAAAGAGAGAAAAAATAACAAAAAAGATTAAAACAAGATAAAATAGCTGGATTTAGAAAGAAAAAAAAAGTAAAACATGGTGATGGTACAAAGGTCATGGAAAGTAAAATTTAACGAATATAAGACGATTAAAATGCAATATAGGAGTGATTTCATCTTTATTTCATGTTATAATAAGAAAAGGATGAAATGAATTTGCAGAACCAGAAACACTTTCGATAAAAAAAACTCTCTTGCTAGAGAAACAACAGTTGGCAATATGATTATGCATGCATTTCATCATAATTTTTATTACTGAAGAAACAACTAGAGAAAAGGGTGCATGCACATGATTTCATAAAAAACTACACAATTCGATCTCTAAGGTTAGCAGAAATTTTAACACTTGCAGAAGGATAAAAAATTCGCTGATGGTTTGTACACTTTATCATCTCAAAAACTAACAAGATAATAGAATGCATTCAAATAATCAATAAAATCAAATCGTTGTAAAACCAGTACAGAATGCGTGCATGTAATATTAAAAGTGCAAACTATGGCCACAGTAGTACATGACAAAAATGTTACTGTTTGTGAAAACAAAATATATTGCTATATAACAAAAATTAAATTACGCCAATACATGCACATGTCCAGGAAGTCCCCCCAACCCAAGAATTCCTCTTGGCTCCACGGAAATAATGCGTCACATGCTATCATCTCCTTGCAATTTGCATGAAACCATTTCTCATAAAAGGGGAAAGTTGTATTCTTCCTGTAAATTACAGGCCCCACCCAGAAAGTCTTTCTTTCAGTTTGACCTTTAAAATTAATATAACTTGTTTCTGAATTGCGGTGGGGAAGAAAGAGAATCGAAAACTATCTGGTCACCTTTTTTATAAATTATAGAGTATTGCCATGTTATTTTTATATTTAATCCCATCACATATTTTCCTCTTTCCCATAAACCTGTTTCCCAAACAAACTATTCAGTTACCTCCTTCATTTATGGCAACGTAGATAACGTAGGTCACAAGATACAGACACTGAGAGAAGTGTAAATCAATGTCTATAGCACGATAATGTCAGACTGAAGGAGAGAGTAACATACACGAGCAGTCTTCCACCATTATCACAAATTGAACAAACATCATCTTCCCCCGACTCATCGTCATCATTTTTACCAATCCCATCTTTACCCGCAGAAGCACGCTTTGGAGTAATGCAGGAATGCTGGAAAGCAAAAAATTTCTAGCAGTCAATGATTTTTGTAAATCAAGTTGCGACCGGAAAAGAGACGTGGTGATAAGCAAAAGTACAACCTTGATAGAAGGTTTGATCTTCCGGGGCTTCTCCTTGAGAAATGCAATTAAATGCTGTTTGATTAAAACAATTACAACGGATTAGAACAGAAATGGAAAGTCAGTTTATCAACAAACAAACAATTCTGAACATCTTCAGAGCAATCTTCCAGAACCAAAAAGATAGCGAAAAAACAATTTTGATTCCCAGTTTCATGCCTCGTGTATCTAAGAGTGCGTGTGCGTGTGCGTGTGATGGAAAAATCCTCATATCAAGTCCAAGATATTGAGGAGATTAAGGGAGTAACTTGAACCTCAAAACCTTCAAGATGACCACGAACTTACTCTCAACTCCATGCCACTATTAACTTTTCACAAATTGTTGAAAAAAAGGGGGACAATAAATGATAACACAAGCCTTAGTGATACCGCAACAGCTTGGATCACTGAATATTTTCTTTCTATGTTAAAAGTCTAACCAGAGAACAAACCTCGCATTTTGCCAATGTTTCGTCCCTCTTCACAGTTTCTGTAATCAAAGAGAAGTGGTCTACCAGATCATCCACGGAAGGCTGATACGTGGACATGCTAAAATCGAATGAAAAAAAGTGAAAAATGAGTTGAAAGGTAGAGAAATATCAAACATAGAGCAACTTCAATGTTAAACCTGAGCACGTTTGATAAATGATCCCACAATGCCCTCCAAGATCTTTTTGGATTCCATTTCATAAAGTGCAGGCTATGCACAGTGATCAAGATTTTCCTGATGTACTTCGCAAAGGAATTCCTAGGTTTCAAAAGCTCGATCCAGTAACCTTCTTTAGAAAACACAGAGATCTTAGGTTTCTCAAATGAAATATCAAATCTCCAAGCTATAACCTGCTTATAGATGTTTCGAATTCGACGATCAGTGGTCCCACGTAAAAAAAATTTCTTTTGGTTTCTGCTGGGACTCTCAGCTTTATTCCAGCAGAGTGGTAACTTGGCAAATGAAATGGGAGAATCCTCGTCAGCAACAAATTCATAGTCTGACACACTGCATGGCACTGTTTTATCCTCTTCATCTGGAGGTGCCATCTACTTCTTCAAATGCCCCAAACAAATCAATTTTTTAGACAACCCCGGTGTTATTCCAAGATAACACTACACAAAACAACAAAAAACGACAATTAATTCTGCGCAGCCCAAAGTGATTAATAATTGTCTAGACAATTTTGCAATGACAGTAACTTCAGATATTGAATTATTTGTAAATTGTCCCGAATATTTCTTAGTCAGGTGCTACAAGAATGAATCTTTTCCAGTTCTTTCAAACACCCCCTCCCCAAAGGACCAAAAAGAAACATAAAAACAAAAAGCAGAACAAAAACGAAACCAAGAAGGAAGAAAACAGATTACTAATGTCACGTATCCGTTCATCATTTTTCAACCTATATCTTCTTTAATTTCTCCTTTCGAACCAAAATAAGAAAAAGAAAAGAAACTAGAGATTATTATTAAAAAAAACCCACTCAAATTTCTTTAACCAACGTCTGGTAGAATGTAAAGGTCCCTTCAAAATTACAATTACAAGATAAAACAGAACCATCTTCGTCGAATTTTCACGCAATTCACAGGCATAATCACTGGAAAGTCACAATCCTACACCCGGTTTGACGAATAATAAATCTAAACACATAACAGCGTTTAGAATATCGAATTATTACCGTATGATTAAGAGTAAACGATCACCAAAAATCTCCAGGACATTAGGCAATTAAGGATCCTAGGTTCTTCACAATTTGGCTGTGTTTAAATAGAAGGTTGACTAACCTTGCAGGATTCTTCCACGGGAATTGCTGAGTTCGGTTCGCGAAGTTCACTTTATTTTGGTCCGATAAATTCGATCATCAATTTTTATTATAAAATTTTTACAATAATCAATAATTGTTATAACAATTACCGTAAATATAGATGAATAAATATCAATTTTTTTATTTACATATTTATATTCTACTATTATACCATGTAATAGTTCCGAGTGAATTTTTTTTAAGAAAATTTCATTAAGCATGTAAAGAACTACAATCGTCGTTCAAATGTTCAATCAAACAACGCGGAATCTCAAAATAAGTAGCATGACTAGCATATTCCTTGATTTAAAAGAGATTTGCATTGGCGCACAATAAATTCAAATTTTGTAGCATCATTTGTCGGGTTTTTTATGGCATCGACAACATTTTTCGCGTCAAGCTCAAAAATCACATTTGCAAGCTCCATTTCCTTGATCTAGGTAATAGCTTGGAGTAGCGCAAGAGCTTCGCATTCCTTGACAGCAGGGTTTCCTGCATTGTGTTGCATTCGGCATGCTATAAACTCTCCATTTTCGTCATGCATCACACCACTAAGTCCAAACCTGTTGCTCGAGGTGAACAATACAGCATCTGTATTGCACTTTAGGAAGGAAGCAGGAGGTTTATGACATCTCTTGCAGCTGGTATCGACATTGTTGGAGTTGGGATGCAATACTTTCTTTTTTTCCTTTGCTTGTAACCAATCATATAAATTTTGTAGTGCAAAATGTACCATTTTGTAGGTTTGTTCTGTTGATTATTCTACAGTTTTTCATTCTGTTGTCTCCATAAGCTCCATAAAATCATAACAACCTTGCCCATTTCTTTTGTAGTTAGCGAGTTCGGCATCATAAATATGAATTCTACAAAGCTTTCAACTTGAGATGAGCAGGAGTTTATACTTGACACAAATTGGGTTTCACTCCAACAGCTTTGGGCAACTCGACAGGTAAGATATATATGCCAGGTATTCTCAATATCACCCCCACACTGAACGCATGTAAGAGGAACTTGAATACCTTTACGTTGAAGAATGGCTTGAACCGGGAGACAGTTTCTGGTTGCCCTCCATAAAAAAGTGTTTTACTTTATGTGGGACTTGTAAATTCCAAATCTTCCCCCATTCTCCTGCCACTACATTTTTCTCACTCAAAGAGCTAGTCTCCAAGCCAACCCAATATCTCGACTTAACAGTATATTTCCCAGTCTTGCTATAATGCCATACCCAAGAATCTGGACAGTTTGTCTCCTGCAACGGAATTTGCAATATTGCTTTGACATCTTTGTGATTAAACAATTCATGTAATAATCCAATATCCCATTGTTGAGGGTCTGAACTCATCAAATCCGCTACTCCCAGCTCTTCCATGTTAGATATTATAGGCGTTTGTATTCTGAAATTTGTATCATGTAATAGTTCCGAGTGATTCTTGGAACTCGTTTTTATCTCTTTTTTAAATCATTTTTTATTAATTTTATAACACGTTATCAACACGAATAATTATTTTTTGAGATGTTCTCTTGAAAAGTTAACTCGTTACAAAATATTTTTAATGTTATATCAATTCATATTCTTGACATGGCATAATCTTTTGATATTTTGTTGATGTTCCCGAAGCAATATCACACAATTTTACATTGATATTTAACAGTATCAAATATCGATCTACCAATATTCTTGAAGAATATGAATATTGATTTGAAAATTAGACATCTAGCCAAATATATGATTTATGATCTAAAGATGGTTATATTCCTGAAAAATATTAGACCTAGATTTAAAGATCTAAGATCGACATATCAAATGTAATATGTAATATTATCAATTTCTTGAAGAATATTGATCGGATACAATATCCATGGATATTCATGATGAATATGGAAATCATATATAAGATCCATCAACATTCTTGATAAATACTGATGTAAGATAAAAAATTTGTCAATATTCTTGAAGAACATTGATTTTTGAAATAAGATCTGTCAATATTCTTGATGAATATTGCTCTACGACATAAGTGATAGGATCGATTTGAGAGATAATTGTTGAGCTACAATAGCTCAGGTCTTGAAAAATTGAACACCGCTAAATTAAATCAAGTTTGATTTTCAAACCAAGAGGAAGACACTCAAATAATCTTTCATAAAAACCGATTAAACATTTTGTAAATTATTTAAAAGATATGCAAGTTCAATGAGTAAAAACATTTTGGTTGAAACATTTTATCAAAACTTGATATGTAATATTTCAATATTTTAAGAACACATAAAATGATTCAACAGTGCATTTTTTTAAAACATTAGAAATGATATTGTCGAACTTCTGAATAGCAATTGAAAGTTTATTTTCCTTGGTCTACTCATTTCATTCACACAACTGAATTAGCTTCTCCAAAATTTCATCAGCTGATTTAAACATTTTAATTTTGTTGAATGTATTTTTATTCAGTGTCTTGTACAAGATGTCCTTGGCAACATTATCCAAGTTAGTCTTTCTTTTATCTTTTGAAGTCCACTCATCACGTGGCTTTTCTATACGATGTGGTGTTATGTCAGTAAGAGCAACAGTTGTATTGGCTTTCATAATCTTTATGGGTCCGTCAGTTATGACATACCCCATGTCATCGTCCTGAGAAACTAAATGAGCATGCATTATGATCTTCTAATTGTCGAACTCTTCTCTGGAGAACATGAGAATTTTGTTGAATGGCGACATGATATCAGTTTGCGCATGTGAGATTATTAAAGACAAGATACCGCTCTGATACCACTTGATATGATCGATTTGGGGGATAATTGTTGAGATACAATAACTCGATTTTTTAAAACTAAACTCGATTTAATTCATTGGTGTTCAATTTTTCAAAAATCGAGCTATTGTAGCTCAACAATTATCCCCCAAATCAATCATACCAATAAGATTTTTATTTATTCCTAAAAAATATCATTCTAAAATAGAAGATATTTCATTAATCCTAAGCATATTGATAGAATATCAAATATATAATTTATATCAATATTCCTGAATAATATATATCTTATAATTTATAATCTATACAGATCTATCTTTCTTCCTGAATAATGTCAAATATATCATATAAAATATGAAGATATGTTTTTATTCATGAAGAATATTTGATCTTTAATTATCTATACTATCTATATTATATTATTAAGTGTGAGATACTAAAGTAACTATCTTAGAAGACACCAAAATATTTAATTCCATAATTATCCTTCTTACCCTATCAAAAACATCATCAAGTCACTCTATATTTTACATATAAAAAATCTAAACAAAAATTCCTTTTTAAATCGAAAAACTCTTCTAAATTGAAAATAATTTTGTTTTAATTGTTTAGTATTATTTGATCAAATTTAAAATAATAATAACACATGTAATGCATGTACATCTTTTACTAGTATTTATTAAGAATATTAATATAGTCTAGTATATAATATCTGTCAATATTTTGGAAAATATAGATCTTGAATATTCTTAAAAAATATTGATCATAAATATTCTTGAATAATATGGATTTAGTGTGAATTATATATATATGTGTATTTATATATTTATGTTGTTCTCTCAAATAGCGCATATTATAATAATAAATATTACGTTTAGTGTATATGCTCCATAAGTAGCATAATTCATAAGATTCATATCGACATGAGATATATCTATATTCATGAAGAATGTTGATTTAAGATTTTAAAAAAATTATTAATATTTATGAAAACTATTGATTTTAGATATATTAACATTCCTGAAGAATATTGTTGACTGTTGACCAATGTATTATATCAATGTTCTCAAAGGCAAGCACATGGTCAACTCGGGTCAAAATAGAGATTGATAGGAAGATTAGTTGGCCAAGTTGAAGATTAGTGGTTAAGATGTAGTTAGTCAATTTCACATAAATATATGTGGGGCTTGTGTAAATATATGCGATGCGCTTTCACTTTCGTCCAGCTTGCATCTTGAATTTGTTTTCATTTCTTGACCGAAGCATCTCCCAGTAAACTTATTTTTGAGAGTAATAACAAGATCGATTGGTCCTAGTTCCAAAGTGGATGTAAGCTATTGGCCGAACCACTATAAATCTCGTGTTTCTGATTTCATCCAGCAAGGTTCTTAATTCTTCTTTGTTGTGCTTGTTTGAGTTCTTGGACTCATCTTGGTCGACATTTACTGTGATTCGTACACAACAAACTGGTATTAGAGCTCCGGGCTTAGGGCTCGACGAAGATGTCCCGAATGGGGGTGACCAAGGTAGATATTGAAAGATTTTATGGAAAGTCGGATTTCTCAATCTGGAGAAAGAGATTGAGAGCAATCTTGGTACAAACGAAAGTTGCTAAAGATCTTGAGGGAGAAGATAAATTACCATCAAACTTGAGCTCCGAATAAAGGGTGGATATGTTGGAATAAATGTATACCTCAATTATTCTGCATCTTGGTGATCGTGTTCTTTGTGATGTGGATAAAGAATCTATGGCTGCAGGGGTATGGCTCAAGCTCGAACATTATACACAACAAATACTCTTTTCCATCGAATCCATCTCAAAGGAAAATTGTTCGGGTTTAAAATGATGGAGGATATGTCAATTGAGGATAACCTAGATGAATTCAACAAGATAGTTATCTTCTTGGAAAATCTTGATATAAAAATAGAAGATGAAGACAAATCAATATAGGTTCTGAATTCATTACCCAATGCTTACTCGATCTTTGTTGATACAACGAAATATGCCCGTGAAAGTTTGTCTTTGGATGAAGTACAGACTGCTCTTAAGGCCAAATAAATGAATGGAAAAGCAATAAAAGAGTAAGGAGATGGAGAAGCATCGATGACAAGAGGTAGACTCGAAAAAAGGGATCACAATAACAGTAGAAGAAAGGGAAGAAGCAGATCAAAGTCCCGGACTCGGTTGAAATGTTTTATCTGTCATAAAGAAGGACATTTCAAAAGAGAATGTTCTGAAAGGAAAAGGAAGTGGAAGACAAAAGAGACAGATTCTGCAGATGAAGCCATGGTCTCTGATGGCTATGAAAACTCAGATGTGTTGGCCGTTACAAGTGATCGAGTGGAAAGTGATTGGATCTTGGACTCGGGATGCACGTTTCATATGACCCCAAACAGATAGTGGTTCGAAACTTTCAAGGAATGTGATGGGGAGAGAGAGTGATCATTGGAAATAATGCCGAATGTAAGGTCACTGGAATTGGCTCCAGAAAGCTTTGAATGAAGGATGGATCTTGCAAAACACTATCAGAAGTTAGATATGTTCCTGGCCTTAAAGAGAACTTGATATCACTTGGAAACCTATATGCAAAAGGCTACTCATACAAGGCCGAAGGTAGAATCCTAAAGATAACATCAAGTGCACTAGTGATAATGATGGGCATAAAAATCAACGGCTTGTACATCCTACAAGGTAACACTCTATGTTGGATCGAGAAAATCCTCTAAAAACTTGATGATCTGCAATAGTTCGTATTCTAAGAATGTTTATACCGATAAATTAGATTGAGTTTGAATTTAAATCAAGCAAAAAATACTCGAAGTAATCCAACGTTAAGAAAACTGATCGGTTAAAGTTTTTAATCTAGTGTAACTAATTAACTGAAGATAAGAGGGATCAGTGCTCGCATGTATCAGTTCAGTTATGGTGAGAACTGAACTGATAGACACTCAAACTGATCAAGTTAGTTTAAAGCTAGGGGTTAACAGTTAGAGTGCACAAGATATGTTTATGGATGTTCGGAGACTTTCAACTGATCCTACGTCACCCCTTCTACCACCTCGGGTAGGATCCACTAGAAGTATTTGATTAATTACAGCAAGTGTAATAACCCTCCCAGCTTAGGACTTACCACTGTGAGAACTGATCTCTGAAAAATACCTGAAATGTGTTCTCGCACACTGAGGGAAATATGCTTCTAATCTAAGCTGATAACACGTTGAAGTGTTCCTTCTGGGCTGATTGCTTCTCTTTTGCAAGCTTATATGCAATATGCGTGCCCTTCTTCTTTTCACTTGTCAGTTCTCATCATCGTCTTCACTGAGCTTCGACTTCTATTTATAGGCGTTTGGCTGAACGTACTGTGAGACTCAATTATCGTGACTGTTGCATTTTGAATCTGTTCCTCGAAATCCATTCCGGAACTTTTGGCTTTAAGCTCTGATGCAACGTCTCTTATTGTACCTTGATCGTAGAATACCTTTTGTACCTTTGTGCGCAGCTGGATAAGCTTGTCGTTTCTGCAAACTGATCGATTCCTAACTAATGCTCTGACTGGTCAGTTGAACTGGTCTTGAACAGGTGAGGTGAAATCAGTTGGCTCGTCAGCTGAATTGATTTCACTGATTCAGTTGAACTGGTCAGTTGGACTCTTCATCAGTTGGATGGGCTTCTGAAGGTCTTCTGCTGAACCACCTGTTAACTGAACAATCAGTTGAACTGCTCTTGATACTTCAGTTGTACTGGTTCAATTCGATCAATCAGTTGGCACTTTCAGTTTGCGTCTCGATAGCTTCAGTTTAAGCTTGGTAACTGATCAGTTCGAAGTTGATCAGTTTCAGTTTCTGCGCACTTAAGTAAACTCGTTAGAAACAAATAAACAAGTTTTGTTAACATCAAAATCAAGATTGCGAATATGAAATGTTCCAACACTCTACAACTCATGAACAACTTGCTTTCTGAGACAAAAAACGACATGACTAGGATGTGGCATTTGAGACTAGGACACATCAGCCAAAGGGGCATTGATGAATTAAAAAGACAAGTCGTTTTTGGTATTATTTTCATGAAATGGATTTTTGTGAACATTGTGTTCTTGGGAAACAAACTCGTGTAAGGTTCAACACTGGGAACCATAATACCAAAGGCATAGTTGATTTATTCACTCTGATATATGGGGCTCTACCTCAGTAAAAACTTTGGGTGGGGCGAGTTATTTCATCACCTTTGTGGACGATTACTCAAGAGGAAGGTATGGGTGTATAGGTTAAAACACAAGAGTGATGCATGGAAAACATTTAAACAGCGGAAGTGCCTAATTGAAAATAAAACAAGGAAAAGGATTAAAAGGCTCAGAACCGATAATGGCCTAGAGTATTTGAGTGAGGAGTTTTCTCAAATTCGTAAAAATTATGGAATAGCAAGACATAAAACAGTGAGGCACACTCCCCAACAGAATGGTGTTGCTGAAAGGATGAATCGAACCATCCTAGACAAGGTTAGATATATGTTGAACTTTGCAAACCATGGGAAACATTTCTATGGGGAGGCCAGGCTGTTGCAACTGCTATCCACATCATAAACAGGTCGCCATCCACAACATTAAAATTCAAGCCACTAGAATAGGTTTGGACAGGAAGACATGTTGGCTATACACATTTGAGAATCTTTGGTTGTCCAGCCTATATCCATGTTAATGAAAGAAAAATGGAGCCTAGATCAAAGAAATGTGTGTTCTTAGGTTATCCAGAAGGTGCAAAGGGTTATAAATGTTGGCTTAAGGATGAAAACAAGTCAAAAGTGATCATAATCAGAGATTTGGTGTCTAATGAGCAAGATATGCTAAAAACAGATCCTACAACAATAATATACAATAAGGAGCAACAAAATGATCATCACACTGAAGGTGAGGGATCTGAATATGATGTGGAACAAAGACGAGAAATGAAACCTTGAACATGCATAAGCATATGAAATTTCACATTCTGAGGACCAACCGAGTTTGAGTCAATATCGGCTAACAGGAGACAGAAAGAGAAGGGAGATCAGACCACCTGTCAAGTATGGATATGCTGATATATCTGCCGAGCATTGTCTGTCATTGTTACATCGATAAATAATGAGCCTAGCACTTACAAAAAAGCTGTGAACGGTGGTGAAAGTGAGTTGTGGTAGTTAGCAATGGGCGAGGATATCAAATCCCTAAACAAGAATAATACTTGGATTCTTGTGGACAACAAGATAACCAAAAGTTAATCGCATGCAAGTGGATTTATAAGATTAAAGAAGGAATTTGTGGAGTTGAAAGGGCGAGATACAAAGCCGGATTAGTAGCCAAAGGTTACACTCAACGAGAAGGAGTTGACTTCAATGAAATATTTTCCCATGGTAAAGCACACATCTCTCTGAGTCCTACTCTCTATGGTAGCATTCCATGACCTTGAGCCAGAATAAATGGACGTAAAAACAGTGTTTTATGTGGTGAACTAGAAGAGACAATATATATGTCACAACCAGAGGGCTATGTGAAGGAAGGGGATGAAAATAACGCATGTCTTCTCAAAAGATGCTTATATGGGCTGAAACAATCATCTAGAAAATGGTATTTGAGGTTCGAGAGTTTTATGGTCAGCAATGGATATCTAAGAAGCTGTTATGATAGTTGTTTCTATCATAAAAGACAGAAAGATAAGACCAGAGTGTACCTTGCATTGTATGTGGATGATATGCTAATTGCAAGTAATAGTGTGACAAAAATGGACTCTTTAAAGGATCTCCTAAGTTCTGAGTTCGAAATGAAAGAATTGGGTCAAGCCTAAAAAATTCTAGGAATGGAAATATACAGAGACAAGGGAAAGGGGTTGTTACACATCACACAATAATGATACATTTCAAAAGTTCTCAACAAGTTTAATATGTTGAATTCGAAACTAGTAATTACCCCTATTGGTGCACACTTCAAATTGTCACCTAAACAAAGTCCTAAATTTGAGGATGAAGTTTCTGATATGAAGAAAATCCCATATTCAAGTGCTACTAGCAGCATAATGTATGCGACGGTTAGTACTCGGCTTGACATAGCATATGTTTCAAGCCTGATCAGTAAACATATGTCCAATCAGAGACGTGAACATTGGATTGTTGTCAAGTGGGTGTCTTGAGATATCTAAAAGGGTCTTATGAAATTGGGTTGAATTAGACTGACAAATGGAATGAATGTGAGAAGGCGATTGGGTATGTGGATTCTGATTTTGCAGGAGACATAGATAAAAGAAGATCACAAACCAGATATGTTTTTGCATTATATGGGAACATAGTTAGTTGGAATTCAACACTTCAACCAATTTTAGCTCTATCTACCACTGAATCAGAGTATATATCAGCAACTGAGGCATTCAAAGAAGCTTTATGGATCAAAGGCTTGGTCGAAGAGTTGGAGGGAAATGCAACTAAGGCTGTGGTTTGGTGTGATAGTCAAGGGGTAGTACAACTGGACAAGAATCATGTACATCATGAGAGGACCGAGCACATTGATGTGAGATTTCATTTCATATGAGATGTGTTGTCTCAAGGAAAGATCAAAGTTTAGAAAGTTGCCACTGAAGACAACCCGACAAACATGTTAACAAAAGTAGTGACTGGCACAAAATTTCAACATTGCCTTGCACTACTCATAGTTGGTAGACCACCTTAGATGGGAAAGTGACAGAACCAGGAGGAAGAAAATGGAGTTAATGCATCATTCAGGTGGAGGTTTGTTGATTGTTGACCGATGTATTATATCCATGCTCCCAAAGGCAAGCACAGGGTCAACTCGGGTCCAAATAGAGATTTATAAGAGTTGGCCAAGTGGAAGATTAGCAGTTAAGAGGTAGTTAGTCAATTTCACATAAATATATGTGGAGTTTGTGTAAATAAACGTGATGAGCTTTCACTTTCTTGCAGCTTACATCTTGAATTTGTTTTCATTTCTTGACTGAAGCATCACCTTGTAAACTTACTTTTGAGAGTAAGAATATGATCGATTGCTCCTGGCTTCCAAAGTGGATGTAGGCTATTGGCCAAACCACTATAAATCTTGTGTTTCTGATTTTAACCAGCAAGGTTCTTAATTCTTCTTTGTTGTGCTTGTTTGAGTTCTTGGATTCATCTTGGTCGAGAGATTCTGTGGTTCTTAAACAACAAATATTGATTAAAATATAAGATTTTTCAACTTTTATGCGGAATATTGATGTAAGATCTAGCATTTACCAATCTTCCTAAAGACTATTGATATAAAATATAATATTCATTAATATTCTAGAAAATAAAGATCTTGCAATCTATAATTTATCATTATTCCAGAATAATATTAATTTGATAACAATTAGAAATATATTTCAGCAAATTATTAATGATATTTTTTTATGATTATAGTAAATTTTATTTTCGTTTATATAGATGACATTCTAATCTTTTCTGATAATATTGAAACTATTTTTAAACATTTAGATATGTTTAAAAAAATATTATTCAGAATGGTTTATGTATATCCAAACCAAAACAAAAATGTATTTGTTTCATACTAACATTAAATTTATTGGTCATATCTTTAATAAAGGAAAATTGTTTCAATTCAAAGAAGTACTGAATTTGGTTCTAAATTCTCTAATATTATAACAGATAAAACTCGGTTACAGAGATTTTTAGAAAGTTTGAATTATATATCGCCTTATGTAAAAAAATATTAATGAGGATTCTGCTATTTTATATAACAGACTTAAGAAAAATCTTTTACCTGGAATAATAAAGAAAATGTTAAAAATCTTCCTTGCCTAATGTTAGCTAATCCCTAATGGGAAAAAATTGTTGAAACATATGCTTCTGATATAGGTTTTGCAGGGATTTTAAAACAAATTGATCCTTCAATAAAACAAGAATATTTATTAAGATTTTATTCAGAAAAATGAAATAATGCTAAAAATAATTACTCAACAATAGCAAAAGAAATTATTGTTATTGTTAAATGTATATTAAAATTCCAAGATGATTTAACACAACCAGAAAATTTATTATTAATATTGATTATAAATCTGTTCAAAAAGATTTTAAACATGATGTTTTTAAACAAATGTTTGCTCGATGACATGCTAATTTAGCCATTTTTTATTTTGAAAAAATTTATAAAAAAGTGAAGATAATGACTTACTTTACAGAAATGAGTCAATGTGGCTGAGGAGACTATTTTTTTATAGATGAAGATGAGGAAGGGGAAGAGCCCCTAGTATTATAGCACAAAATGGTAAACATAGGCTTATAGCTCAAAACATATCTAGCTAATCAGCTAGTAATAATGATCATTTATAGGAGGAATAACAAGATTTTTGAAACAAAAACAGAAAAAGATGAGAATTATGATTCTCAAACATCATATGCCAATATTACTAAAGAAGAAGAAAATGATTCAGCTCTTTATAAAGAAAAGAAATATCGAGATCTTATTCTTCTCATAGAAGAAAATGATATTCAATGGGAAAATACTACATGGATCATTATGGAAAAATACTTAACCAATACATTATATCTATATGGTTCATATAAACAAAGAGGATTTTGTGAAAACTTTCTACTGTCTACTAAAAGTGTAGAAATTATTCACTTTTATAGTAATACTCAACAACAAGGAAGTTATACCTTCTCAAAATTTATTATAAAGAAGATTATATCTATTGAAGAATAGAATATATCTCCATTACCAGAAAAAAGAATTTTATTCTCAAACTTATAAAATGAGTTTCAAATTTAATTATCGAGAATATATCAAAAACTTTAATAAAACTTTATACTATGAAAATTAGAAAAAGAAAACATTTTTTATTTTTAAAAATTTGTGAAAATATTTCCAAAATCCAGTTCCAAATTGATTTTTCATTTGGTGGAAAATATTTGGTGCTTCGGCCACAATTTTTGCCAAAGCCTTTCAAAACACTCATGGAGAAATGGATTTCTTTTTCTCCAAGCGTTCAAATACAGTTCTGAAAGTTGGATTGATGGCAAAACTATATGTTTATTCTTAATAGAATAGGTATTCTATGGATCTGGAAATGGACACCAGAATTCGGTTATGCTGAAAATGAAATCCCTTGTATATGGAAAATAAGCCTTATAAAATTCTGGGAAAAGATGCTCATAGATGATCTTGAGACAGGAAAACCTTATGATTATGAGACAATCCAGAAGTTGGAAGAAAAAAAACATTATATAAACAAGAATTTGAAAAGAACAAGAAAGAGGACAAGTTTTATCAGTCCCTTCAAAATCATTATTCATAAATTTACTGAAGTTTTTTCAAAAAAATAAAAACTTGATTTATACATTGAATGAATAAAGAAATATCTCTATAAAAACATAGGAGGTTTATATTCAAAATCTGATAAATCAACGACTTCATAAACAAATGATACTCACTTTGCCAAACTTATGCATATGCAAGATGCTCAATATCCAGACGAAGACATTCCTGAATTTTCAATTGATGATGTATTTCAAAGATTAAATGAATCATTAAAGGACAATATTAAATGACAAGATGGACCTACTATGGACTACTTGAAGAACAAAATGAACCTATTTTGGACTATTTGAAGAAAGTGACATATCACCATATGTGAAAGTGACAACCATATTCGAAAGTGATATACCACCATTATATAATTTATTGTTTATATTTTTCTTCGAAAAATCTGTTTTTATTTTCTTTATATATATGCATATTTGTAAACATGTAAAAGCACAGTTGAGTTTGTTCCTCTCTTTCTCTCTTGTAAAAATTTTATGTCTACATAATAAAGCTTTCAGATTCTAGTTCACTAATTTGTAAGTATTTATTTTATTTCAGTTTTAATTTTTAATTTTCTAATTTTAACTCTAGCTTAGAAGATAGGCTAAATCTTTGGTGTTACATCATAATCGTACTAAAATATGATATAATTCTATTCAACTCTGAAATTCAGAATGATTTATTATTGGTTAAAACAAACAGGTTCGAGTTTAACCAGGAATTTATAAAGTTCATTTTGTAGCTCGTTGTCTTTTTTTGCCAAGAGACGGCGCTTAAAGGCTTTTATGGGTGATTTTATGAACTTATATCTTTTTTGGTGGCCTCAGTAAAATCATTTATTGTTTTGTAAAAGATCCATGCATAATAAATCAAATTGAATAGCTTGGGTTTGAAAATATTTATAATATGATAATAATGTTAATAATCATATATTTATGTTAATAATAATAATTATTGTTGTTAAAAATTAAACAATAGCAATGATAATTATATTAATTATAATAGAATTTGTATTAAAAAATTAATAAATATTATAGGATAGTTCTTATTGGCTATTAATCAATTTATATATTATGTAGATGATGATATGTTTAATATGTTATAACATATATGAAGATAATTTTGTTTTTAAAACACATTCAAATAAAATCTTAAAAAAAAGTTAGAGTAAGATATTTTATTAAAACAACTTATAAACTTATTTTGACAGCTTATAAACTTTTCTAAAAAAAATTACCAAACAAAATTTTAACTTTGTTTAAGAGAGCTTATAAGCTCTATTAAACACCCTCTAATTAAATATGATTAGAAAGATTTTATTTTAGAAAATAGTTTTTGTTTAAAAAAATAAATTTCTCATTACTTAAAATATTGGTTAGAATTTATGTAATGACTCGAATCATTTTTTAATGAAATACTAATTAAAACATGATTAAAGAGTTTTTAATTAAGCATTATTAAGGAATACATTAATTGAGGATCAACATGTTTGATTCACCGAATTTAATCTACTTCCATTTACATTATCCTGAAAAATCGAACTATACAAATGCGATTATAACACGTGGCATATAATATTGAGTTCAGATATTCTGAACTAGTCCGGATGCAGCTTATAAGTGGAAGCTGATTTCATTTGTTTCCTACACCGCTTTCCCTCAGCTACCATCTCTCGAGTTCTAACTATATACCTTAGATTTTCTAGCCAGTTTCTATGGTAGTTTATGTCGGGAAGCTTCGAAGCTAGTGTCGACTTGAGGATGGGTCGGTGAACCGAGACACACAGATTGAGATGTCATTGGCAGGCTGACAATAGATGCATGTTGTTAGGATCAAGCGCTTACCACTAGCCAAAAGCTGTAGCTGTTAGCCAATGCACAACTTTATTTCCTTATGATTGTGGTAGAGCAGAGTGAACCTACTTGGGTGCTAATGGATCGGGCTGTTAGGCCCATGAGTCCGGAGAAGTACGTGTCTATCTGCTAGTGATATCTGCTATCCCTTAGAGATTAGTCTTACCATTTCCCTACCATCGGTCCTCTCCCCAGCAGAGACAATATTATCCGTTAAGATCTAGTGTCACTCTTTTTCGGCCCACTTAGCCAACCAGATCAAGTAGCGCAACGTCAGCAGCTTGACGCATTAGAACTTCTCAGGAGTCAACCCATCTCAGTACTAATATTACTCATGCATGCTTAACCCAACACATATATAATCCTAAAGCATTAAATAGTTATTTAAGGATCATTAAGAAGAAATTTGAAATACATTTAGTTACTATCAATATGTTGGTATGTCTAAGTTCAGACGAGTAAAATTTCTGATAGATTGTTTCAGTGAGGTACATGATGTATTAACTGAGATATCCAAGCATAGTATACATACTTCTATGTTGCATATTTATATGTTACATGATATATGTTTTACTGCTTTGAAATATTATGCATGACACATCACGTTGAGCCTAATATCTTTTGAGATATACCTCGTTTGTTGAAGCCGCTCAGCCATGTTCTGTATCGTTGGACGATTGGGTATGGAGAGCTACAGTGTCCAATGAGACTCGCTGGCTCTAATGACCCTGGACATTGTAGGTCCACGTGTTGATGCTGAGTGTGAGAGTCAAAACATGTCTAGGACACATTAGAGACTGCACACTCAGGTACTTCTAGACTGAGCATGAGATTTTTGACTTGATCTTTGATATCCGAGCATATTGCATTTCACGTGCATCATATCATACATTCTCGTATTGAGCGAGTGTCGCTCACATCCTTGTTTTCATCCTGGACACCCTATTCCATGGTGTAGATCTTACGTTAGACGGTTCGGACGGCTAGGGCAGTAGCTAGAGTAGTTGGGTTTTCTGAGTTGATCTAGTTAAGGTTTTATTTGATTTATCGTATTCTCGTGTATGATTATGATTTAGTTGTATTAAAGATTAAGACCATGATTATTGTTCTATTATGTTTGAGTTGTAAAATGATTAAGTTATTTTGTTTCCGCTGTTTAATTGTTGTTATCAAGTATAATCATTCATGCTTATTAGTATGTGTATTTAGTAGTGACTCGGATGATAGCACTGCACTGTAAATATTTCTTCATTCTTTTTTCCCTTTACCTATATCTCAACTCAACATTTATTTTTTATATTATTCTATGATGGTTTCAGCAAGCAAACAAGTACCCAACTTTAAATTTATTTTTCTGATGTTTGTTCATCGTTTGGTGTTTTGCGCATTTTTTAGTCTTTTGTTGAATATTTTTCAAATGAAATTATGTGTAGACGGATTTTGATTGAATTTCACTTCATAAGGAATTGATTTTGACTAATTTTTAGTTCACGCTGATTGCTTCTTGACCGATTTTGACATATTTTAATTCATGTAGACTGATTTATACTGAATTTTACTTCAGGTAAACTGGTGCCGACTGAATAGAATGTGTTGATTGGTTTTCAGTTTCATGTGGATTGATGTCAACTAATTTAAAGTTCATGTCAGTTGGTGTCGACTGACTAATAATTCATGTGGATCGGTGTTGACTGATTTTCATCACATGAGGATTGATGTCGACTGATCTTCATTTTGTGTTATTTATTTTTATAACATTATTAATCAATAAGAGTTGCAGATGGTGTAGTGACAAAACTCCTTCGAATAAATAAACAAATACAATGTTATCCGTGAAAAAACATATTATCTGTAAGATGAGATCCTATTACTAAAATAAAAAACTTGAAACTCTTTGAACAAATTAGACCTATTTATTAAATTTTGACTTATTTGAACGAATTTTGAAATTATGATGTATAACTTTTGTCAATCATGTATCTTTGAAAGAATAATTTTCATCAAATTTTATTTTTAAAAATATCATCTCCAAATGTATTTAAAATTTTTCAAAAATAAGAGAAATCTTTTTTTTTAAAAAAAAATTGAAGCAGCCCTGCCAAATTTGCTAAGTACCCATTGCCAATCACCGACTTGCAATGCCGTCCCTTCATGAATCTTCCCATTGCTCATTAAATGAGGTGTATTCAATTCAGAGTTTTGATGACTTTTAATGACTTTTTTAAATGATAGACTTTTATAGATTTGATAAATTTTTATTGACTTTTATGGAATCTCACAGATTTATGTGGATTTATGTAAACTTTTTTGCAAGATTTTTATAGACTTTTGTAGATTTTTTTTTATAGAATTTTATAAATTTTGTACTTAACTATAACATGTGATTTTTTATTAATTTCTTTGAACCAATAATTAATTGACATATATAACATATTCAATTTGAAATTATTTTTAATATTTATATTAATAAATAAATTTACTTATTTAGAAGTTAAATCGTTTAATCCTTACATGTATATATATGTGGATTTATATACATGTTTGTAAATTTTTTAAAATACATCAATTGATTAATATGTAATCTTATTTTTAAATTGATAATATGAATGTAAAAATAATATTATTTATTATTGTGTGAATATAATTTTGTATAAAAATATCATAGCTTACATATTAATTAAAAATACGAAAATGAATTTAAAAAATCATTGTTGTTACGAAACTATTCAATTATTAAGAATTAAACAACATTTTTTTGATCATCTTTTATTATTATTGAATATTACATTAATTTGTATAAATCATAAATTAAAAATCACAAAATCAATTCTATAATTCAAAATTTCTCTGTGTTATAAAATAAAATATTATTAAATGAACAATCAGCAAAAAAATGAAAATTTGAAAAAGAAAGATGAAAATATATATAGAGATACGCTTCGAAAATTTGAGAGAGTAATAGAAATAGATGAGAGGAGAGAAGATATGAAGATATGTGATGTGAAACGACTAGAGAGAGTTAGAAGTTTTAAAAGTCCATTCAAATCTTTGGGGTGAACCAAATACAATTTTTTACAATTTGTAGTTGTACCTTAGGCTTTAATGTTTGTATGTTAATGAATTCCATGGAGTTATTAAAAGTACATAGAAAATTTGAATACCTGTAGACTTTTATAGAGTTTATAAAAGTCAATATTGAATACCACTTGACTTTTTAAAACTCCATAAAATCTACAAAATTCATTAAAAATCAGTAAATTTCCCAAAATACACCCCCTAGACGCCATGGAAAACCTAATCCTCCACGATTCAATTTTAACTGGGAAAATGTTGTAGATATTCCGTTCATTGGATTCGTCAGTTGAATCATTGTCGCCGCCGTTGGGTTGGATGCATCCCTGTGATGGATACGCAGGTGATGAAACGTGCCAAGTACAAGTCTTCTGTCAAGGACATCGGTGTTCCTGGCGTTCTCAAATTGGTGATGAACCTTTATTGAATTTCCCATGTTTTATCTGATTTATGGTTACAATCGTACTTGTTATTCAATTTTGAGCTCTGCTATTTCATCAAATCAATGGTTTGTATGTGATGTAATAATTTTGAGAATCAATTTTGAGCGACATGAACAACAGTTTCTCGCCACATTTCATAAGGCTGTCTTTCTTACCATCTGTTACGAGTTACGACCCAACAATGAGGATCAAGTAAATGCGTTTGGTGGAATGAGTATTCTTGGTTGGTATCATGTGTATAAATTATTCTTCTGAATGGGAGAAATCGATAGGCAGAACATTTGTCCCAAAACACTGCGACTATCAATTCAAAATTATATGACTTTAAATTTCCAATAACGAGATAATAATTGCTGACAATTGGTGCTCCCGCTGAGGAATTCACACAATCAAATTTATGAGTTGTCCAAAAATTTCTTCACAAAATATTTAGTGAATTGAGCGCAACAAATTGGATTTGCTTTGGATTGGTATATATTTGTATTTCCCTTGTTCACAGCTTCCAGAGGCATCAAAAGTGCCTAAGCATTTAATTCCAAATTCTTCAATTTCTAAATTTGTAGTTGCAACACAATGGGCGCTAACCTGTTAAAACTACTTTTTATTTCCTATGTTTTTTTATATGGCTACTATCATATTTTGAGCAGTTTTGATAATGCATCAAATATTGAACCCTAATAAATTTTTATGTCTTATGGTGTCAATATTATTATTTTATGTGTTTGTTTCCAGACTATGGAAAGGTTTGTGTTTATGCCCAGTGATCCAAAATCATCTGCAAAGCTGAACGTGGAATTTGGGATGATTAAAGGTTCTTATGCCTTATCAATTTCCCTTTCTGTTTGGACCCTTAGGATACTCTCTTCTAAATTGATACTTTCTTCTAAATTATGATTTTGAGTTTTGTTATCAATTTTGACATTGAAGCAGCAGTTAAAGATATTACTATTGGCGTAACGCCCTGGTAAACCATCCTCGTGTAGTGGAAAAAAATACGACGAATGAAAGATCCTTATATTATTGAAAGATTTCTCATAGATTTGAGTTCTTTGTCCAAGTCCATGGTATTGAAAATAATTTCAAAGCTATAGACCATGTTCCGTCCTTTTAAAAGAAACGTATATCATCTTTAAACCATGTTAAAAAACTAAAAAGTTCAAATGAATTGAATACCCATTCTCTCCAACTTAATTGTGTATCCTTGTCTTGTGTTTCATTATTGAAGTGCAACAATGACCCTGAGATGTCTTTAATTATCTTCATTTGCAAGTTGCAGGACACAAATTTACCAAGGAGGGTGCTAAACAGGCCCTACTGAATCTTACTCAGGACCAAGTTTGTTGTTATAAATTAAAGATCTGATTCAGTTCCAGAATCTTATTGAGTACCTTTGTGGAGTGAAATGTTACTGTCCGCCTTGGTTTTGATCTAATTAACAAGCATGCCATTTGTGTTGTTTCAGGGTGGAAATTATATTCTTGAGTTCGATAATTTTCCGGATCGTGATGTGTGTCGGGACTTTGTTGGTGAGTTACAATCACGATTGAATATGCCGAAGGGACTTACATTAAATTATTCCACTAAGGAGTATGAGATTCAAGCATGCCTCTTCTTTTCCCTTTTAAGTAGCTAATTAACCTGACACATCGGTAATTGCTAACTTATGTGCAGCCACTGCCATTGCATTTCACAATGAAGTTGGAGGAGTGACCTCTGACAAGCTTGGGGCACCAGTTGGTACTGAACAACTTAGCACATCAGAAATGGAGTGTCGAATTAAGCTACTTCAGGAAAACAGGTGAACACATTTTCATACAATTTAATAGTCAATGAGTTGAGCTCTTTGCTAGGATCTTTAGAGAGGAATGAGGAAGTGAATGAGTCGAGCTCTTACTGGGATCTTTAGAAAGGGTCGGATTGGTTGAGACATTGATGAGATCTGGGTTTGGGACGAGATCCTGCAGGAGTATTCTCAGTCAAATCTTTGTGTGAGTCTTTATTTCCGATAAGTGGTTTTCCTTTATTTTTTCTCTTTCATGTCATTTGAAAAGCTTCGATCCCACCAAAGTTTCAAGTCTGCCAACTTGTGAGATGATGCAAAAGAGGCGGTTTTCGTGTGCTCTGTATCTGAATTGGTGTGTGATGTGCAAGAAAGAAGTGGAGAATCGGGATCATCTGTTTATTCTGTAGAGCCTTGCCCTAGCCACTACTAAACAGAATAATAAGCATGCGTGATTAAAACTTTATACCAACAATTAAATAGCGGAAACTAAATAACTTAATTATCTTACATATCAAATGTAAACATAACAATAATCTTAGTCTTAAAAATTAATACAACTATATCGAAATCATAATATTGCACGAGAATACGAGAAAGCAAACAAAACCTACACTGGATCACCACCGTCCGAACCGTCCAACAGGAGAACTGCCCCGTGGAATGGGGCGTCCAAGATGAAAACAAGGACTTGAACGACAATAGCCCAATATGAGAATGTACGAGTATACAAATTGATATGATGCATGTGAAATGAAATATGCTCAGATATAAAGTCAGTAATCTCATGATCATTCTAGAGACGTCTGAGTGTATAGTTTCTGCTCTGCCATATGCATATTTTGGCTCTCACACTCATCATCAAGACGTGGACCTACAATGTCCTGGGTCATCAAGACTCGGATATCAAGGATCAAGTTTCGCTTCTCGTCCAGCCAGTGCAATTCCTGTCGTACATTGTAGCTCTCGATACCAACCGTCCACGAAATAGAACAGGGCTGAGTGGCCCAAACAAACTAGGTATTCTCAAAAGAGACTAGACCCAACATGATATCCTTGCATGATATGTCAAAGCAGTAAAACATGTATCAGATAAATACGCAGCATATAAGTGTATAATACGTTTGGATATCTCAGTAAGTGCATCATGTACATCACTAAAACAATCTAACAGAAAGTCTATTCGTATGAACCTAGACAAACCAACATACTGAAATCACTATAATGCCAAATTCAGAATTATTAAACATGTTTCAAAGTTCTTCCTAATGATCTTTAAATCACTATTTATTATTTAAGGCTTTAGGATTATATCTGTGTCCATCGTCAGCCCATTGATAATGTCTCGATCTGCGTATCCCGTTCACCAACCCTTCCTCGAGTCGACGCTAGCTCCGAAGCTTCCCGACACTAAATTGCCTTAAAAACTGGCTAAAAACTTAAGGTATATGGCTAGAACTAGAGAGAAAGAAGTGGAGGAAAAACGGTATATGAAACAATGAAATCAACTTCTATTTATACATTTCATTCGGATTAGTTCAGAATATCCGAACTCAATCTTATCTGCCACGTGTTATAATATCATTCGTCTACTTGGATTTCTCGAGATAATGTATTTTGAAGTAGATTGAGTGGTCCATTTTAAATTTTGTGGATCCCAACATGTTGATCCTCAGTTAATTCTTAATAATTCTTGATTAAAGACTTTTTAATCATGTCTTAATTAGTATTCATTCAAATAAGGATTCTGATAATTACATGTTCGTTTTTTCACGAGCTGTCTTTGGTTTAGAGCTTTGGGGCAGATGAGTTTGGTTTGGGAAGCTCCAAAATCTTCGCACTTGCTATTTGTTGTAGATCTTAGACGCAAATTTGGAATGAGGGGTATAATTTTTTGGACAATATTAGTTCATTGTATTTGCTGGTCATTATGGTTGAAACGGAATAGACAAATTTTTGACAGCAGGGCATCTAGTTGGATTTGGAAGCATGTAGTATCGATATCAGATTTATTGAGGGATTGAAGATATATATGTCGTTGATTTGAGCAGGATTTTTGTTTTTTCTCTTTTTTTCTGTGTGGATCATTTGCTTATAGTTAATGAATATAACATAGTTTCCTATAAAAAAAAATTGACATTAGCATTGACAGTATCTGACAAGACAAACATTTTGGTTTATTGGGTTCTTAGCAGATATCTTTTTGAGATCAAGCATGATTTCACCAAGATCTGCTTACCCGAAAACACCACCCATGGATGACTTGACATCTAATAAGTCATGATTGATTGAACTTTCAATTGGTCCTCTGGTTAATGTACTACAACTTTATCTTCTCATTTTTTTTGTTGATAAGAAACAATATTATAAAATTTAAAGTAATAAGGTTTACATCAGTGGACTAGAAGTTCACTGTCATAATATTTTGAAGACTACCGTCCCAAAACGAGATCCTAAAACAAGAAAATCTTTAGTGGTACACATATTCCCACTGTCTTAACAAATCAAAAGCAGAAACATTCTTGAAATCTTTGTGAATTCCTATCCAAGTGGCGACATTTATCTTGATCTTCTCCCAGCATTTGTCAATATTTGATTCTTTTGCTTCGAAGATCCGTTGATTTCTTTCAAGCCAAACCGTCCAGCAAATACATTGAACAACAACTTGCCAAAAGATTCTTCCTCTCTTTCCCGTGTGTAGTCCCAGATCCATGCTGAATAAATCTTTTGTTGATTTAGGTATGATCCAAACCAACCGCAACTCTCTCAACGCTTTAATCCACAATGATAAAGTGAACGGACAATGGATTAGAATATGATCCTGAGTCTCTAAATCATTTCTGCATAAAACACACCAATGTGGGCAGATGGCGGTCCCTGGGCATCTTTTTTGAATCATCTCCGAGGTTGGTATCTTACCCTGAGTGGCTGTCCAAGAAAAAATCTGAATTTTCTAGGGACGGGGACTTTCCAGACAGCATCAGAAAGAATAAATTTTGGATATAGATTATCTGAGAAAAAAGACTCGTAGAAAGAACTCACAGAAAACAAACCCGACGAATCCCCACTCCACCGAACAAAATCTTCCACCCCCTCGACTAATCTAACTGGCTCTAAAACTTCTAATAACCCTGACAACTCCTCTAACTCTACATCTCTCACCCCCTTTCTGAAATGGAAATCCCAGAATGATCACAAGTTGCACTATCAATTTGAGCAAAGAAAGAAATAGCTAAATTGTGGGAAGATGATAGCTGAAATAATGCTGGAAAACAAACCTTGAAAGAACAGTCCCCTACCCAAATATCCTCCCAGAGTCTTACCTTATTCCCTCCTCTCACCAACATTACAATCTTATTCCTAAAGGTTGGGTATATCCGGGAAATAAACTTCCAAGGGCACCTATATGTCACATTTCTTGCCAACCCCGCATCCCACCCATTTTCTTGTAACCCATATTTACTAACAATAACTTTTTTCCATAATGATCCTTCTTCTTGGATAAATCTCCACCACCACTTCCCAAGCAAGGCTGTATTTTTGAAGCTGATTTTCGCAATGGAACTGATGAAGGTATAATACTAATGAATTCAAGTGAATAGTCATATACTAATAGTGCAGGGGTATGGTTGACTGCATTCATTCAGGTATCTAGAATGTTTTATTTGGCCAATGTTGCCCCTTGCACATCTTCTGACCGTTCGCTACCCCATTTCCTGTTGCCGGTCGCCGGCGACCAGTTTCATTTTTTCACTTTCTCGTTCTATCCTTCCCTCTTTCTGCTTCTTTCCGAGAGCAGGGGCACCGTCATGTATGCAAGCAGTAACGCATATCGTCGGGGAGGGTCTTACAAATCAGAGTTATCTGTTAGACTCGAGACGATTAGGATTGAATTTAAGACTTTCACCTTGAGATTGGGAACTAACGGTAGCTCGATATGGTGGTCGGAAAAAACTAGGTCTTCATGCTACATGCTGGATTTCAACCGCGACGAAGCACGTTGGATTAACCTTACGATCAGAGATTTCATCTATTCACCACAAACAGGGTCTTCTTTTCGACGATTCAGAGGCATTAACTCAGTGTTCACAATGCAGAGCTTTGAAAACAAACGAGGGAGATATCTCGAGCTGTCTAAATTTAATAAACAGGGTAAAAGGCTAAATACTATCGTGCCTAGCGGACTCAACGCAATTGGGTGGATTAAGATATCCAGTGCAATGGATAGGCTGGTATCGGGAAGTTACAAGAGGGAATCAACACAACAAATTCCATTTCACGGAAGAACTCAACAAGGATATACAGTAATTCCACAGAATAAGGGCAGCGGGGTAAGGAGAAGTGAAGGAGGGTCTTGGTCATCAACGGAGCAGAGCAACACGCTGCGGGTAAACAGAAAATGGAGTGAATCCATAATCATCACCAGAGGCAGTGTATCTTGCTCATGGAAGATAATTGAAGAAGTTCTTTGGAAAGCAACGAAAAACAAGACAGAAATATTTCCTTTTCAAGCTGACAAAGCTCTTTGGTGGCCCTCAAATCAGGATGAATATTCCTTTTACATTAACTTAAAGAAAGGCTTTTTTAATTTCGGTATATCCTTGGAATTTGAAGAATGGTCCAAAGACATCAATACTTTGGATTCGGTGGACAGTTGTTGCAACAGCTGGATATGGATTTATGGATTACCTTGGGAACTTTGGACGACAGTTGCATTTAAAACTATTGGTGATTCTTGCGGGGGACTGCTGGCCATTCACCCAGACACACTACACTTCAGGGAGCTCGGTGCAGCGAAGATCAAGGTCAAGGGTACTGAAGGAGGCTTTATTAAAACAAATATGCACATTCCGCTGGAAGGGAAAGCTTTAGAGATCAGAATCAAAGTGGAAACATTCGATCATCAGGGTTACGAGCAATATGAAAAACAAACGTATGCTCAAGCAGTTGTCAACGGAAAAAAGATTTTGGCGGGATGGGGAAACAATAATATCTACAGCACGTTAGCAGAGGATGAGAAATTCTTACTCAGGAACAATAAAGGAAAAGCAGTACAGGCGGAATTTCCCGTCCAAGATCAAGACTCGGCAGGATACAAAGACATATGTGGTCCTCAGAGTGGGAAGGGCAGATTGGATGAGAATCAGAGGTCAGAAGCATCAAGACAATTACCAAATAATTCTGCGAGGAAGATTGAATCATTGAAAAATCCGACTGCTGCAAAGGTGCTGAAGATTATGAGGAACATTGACCCGAAGCATCAATCAGATTTTACAAGTTCGTCAGTTGGATCCATGGACAGCAACCAGAATCAGGTGCAAGCAAATCAGCCCGCAAATGAAAGCGCAAAAACAACAAATCCAGAGCTTTGGAAAACATACTGCCGAAGATGCAAAGTTGATAAAAATGTGGGAGCTAAGAAACCATCTCTAAAGGACAAAGGGGATTACAATTTCTATGACAATGGGTTGCTCTTCAACGAAGCAGAGGTCGTGAAGGTAGACTTAGATGATGAGGAGCTTCAAGATTCACAAGATGAACTGAGAGACATGGAGAGTGATTCGTCTGACTCTGCAAGCGTTGGTTACATCGGTTCGGATAGCTCTGATAAGGTTGCTGACGAAGGACTAGATTTGGATGGTCTATTCTCGCCAACTACGATCACAAAGGCAAATACAAACGCTGAACTTCGAGTTAATTCAAGACCTTCTGTGGGACAGGTATTTAACGGATTTCGATCACCCTTTCTCAATCAATCCTTTTCGGTAAATTTAATTTTTCCTTCCTCTTTTAAAGTATTGGGTACGTCTAGTGGTTTGTTAGGCAGAGGGATTAGTATAGTTGATGAAAAGCCTTGTAATGAGAGGGTTATATCACCAAGGAAAGAGGGGGAGATTGAGGATGTTAATGGACAGAAAGGGTCAGGGACGAGGATTATTGAAAGAATTTCGAATATGGGTACGGGAATAAACAAGCCGTTGAAGAGGGAGTTGTACAGATTACAGTGTGGCATTAGCTATGAACGAGGTAGCAATTCGAGGGATCCCAAGCTGTTTATATGAAGATTTGTGCGTGGAATATAAGAGGTGGCGGTGCGGCGAGGAAAAGAATTTTGGTCCGATCAATAATGCAAAAGGAAAAACCTGACATTGTGGTCCTCTTGGAAACAAAACGAGAAAAAATTGAGAAAAATTTTGTAGCTAGCGTGTGGAAGTCAAGATTTGTTGATTGGGTTTGTTTACCATCGGTTGGCAGGTCTGGGGGTATACTAGTTATGTGGGATCCACGCGTGGTACGAGTGCATAATAATCTGATTGGGGAATTCTCAGTCTCCATTGAGATTATCGGGATTGACAACAATAATTGGTGGTTCTCAGCCATTTACGGGCCGGTGCAAGCGAGATTGCGAGAGTCATTTTGGGATGAGTTAGCGGGGTTGAAGGTAATCTGTGGGGAGGCTTGGTGTCTTGGAGGTGACTTCAACGTCGTGCGGAATTTGGGAGAAAAACTAAACAGCCAGTCCTTAACCACTAGCATGTCCTGTTTTGATACCTTGTTGGAGGAATTGGAGCTCTTTGATCCACCACTTCTGAATGCTAAATACACTTGGTCCAATTTTAGATTGGTGCCGATTTGCAGCCGATTGGATAGATTCATGTTTTCAGCGGGATGGAGAAATTTATTTCCCTCTTTCAGACAAACCGTGCTTCCAAGAATAACATCTGATCACTGCCCCGTCTTGCTTGACACAAAAAGGTTGAGATGGGGCCCTGCTCCCTTCAGATTTGAAAATGTTTGGCTTTCACATCACACATTCAAAGATCTAGTGAGGACGTGGTGGAACATTGGGACTGTCCAGGGGTGGGAGGGATTCAAATTTATGCAAAAGTTGAAAATGATCAAAAAAGATGTATCGGAATGGAATAAAGAAGTTTATGGTGATGTCCGAGTCAGATTCTATGAGTTGAACAATAGGATTAGGCAGCTCGATGAGATGGAAGCCGATGGACAGTGGTCAGAACAGCTTAATATAGAGAGAAGGGAACTAAGGTGGGAACTGGAAAAAATAGCCTTTGCAAAATTTCAGATCCAAAGCCAAAAGGCTAAAACAACTTGGCTACAAAAGGGTGACCAAAATTCAAAGTTCTTCCACGCTTTGTTGAGCGGCAGAAGGAATAAAGCAATGATTGAAAGACTGGAATTGGACGATGGACGCATTGTTACTGAGGAAAAACATATCGAATATGAAATTATCAATTTCTACAAGAATTTGTACACGAAGACAGTGAGTGAAGGGGGGGGTTCGGCTGAGATGGGGAGGGGTCTTAATGGGGTGGATTGGTCACCGATTCAAAGTGTTAATGCAGAGGATTTGGAAAAAAATTTTGAGGAAGAAGAGATTAAAAAAGCCGTGTTTGATTGCGATGGGACAAAAGCACCGGGGCCTGACGGATTCACTTTGGCTTTCTTTCAGGAAAATTGGGATACCTTGCGAGGCGACCTATTAAAGGTGTTCGCTGAATTCTATGAGGATGGGATCGTTAATGGGATTACAAATGAAACATACATATGCCTCATCCCAAAGAAAAATGATGCAAGTAAGATATCCGAGTTTCGACCCATTAGTTTGGTGACGAGTTTGTATAAGATTTTGTCAAAGGTGTTGGTTAACAGATTGAAAAACGCGTTGGGTAACACAATCGCGGAGAACCAGTGTGCTTTTATCAAGGGCAGACATATATTGGACTGTTGTCTCATTGCGAATGAGATTGTGGAAGAGTACCGTAGGAAGAAAAAACGAGGATGGGTGCTGAAAATTGATCTGGAGAAGGCTTACGATAGGGTAGACTGGCAGTTTTTAGATGAGGTGCTGAGGAACAAAGGCTTCGGTGACCGATGGAGGAGGTGGATTAGAGGATGCGTTTCCAATGTGTCTTTCTCTATATTCATAAATGGAAGAACATGTGGAAAGATAAAAGGTGAACGAGGGCTGAGACAAGGCGATCCCTTATCCCCATTCCTCTTCAATTTAGTAGTGGACGTCTTGGGAAGGATGGTGGATAAGGCAATGCAATCACACGAGCTGAAGGGACTGGATATAGGAAAAGACAAGCTTCAATTCACACACCTACAATTTGCAGACGATGCTCTATTCTTCGCGAACTCAAAGAATGATGTGATGAAAATAATGGATATACTCACACAATTTGCCACAAAATCGGGGCTGAAAATCAATATGGGAAAGAGTGTTGTCTTAGGTTTGAATTATCCAGACGAAGAGGTGGAAGCAATGGCACTCGCTTTCGGGGGTAAAAGAGATTCATGGCCGATCAAATACTTGGGCTTACCTTTGGGAGGGAACCCCACTAAGACTGTATTTTGGGAACCGGTTGTTTCGAAAATGGCAAAGAAATTAGCAAGTTGGAAAAAAGCATTTCTATCGAGAGGGGGGCGCTTAGTCTTGATAAGGGCAGTTCTTTGTGCGATGCCTTCATATTTCATGTCCCTTTTCAGAGTTCCTAAAAAAGAGGCAGCAAAAATGGAAAAAATAATGAGAGATTTCTTGTGGGATGGGGAAGAAGGGGAGAAACATTGCCATGTCGTCGGTTGGAAACAAGTATGCAAACCAAAGGAAAAAGGTGGCTTGGGCATGGGGAATATTTGCCTAAGAAACAAGGCTCTCCTTGGTAAATGGTGGTGGAGATGCTCGGCGGAGAGGGAGACGTTGTGGAAAAAAGTCATTAAAAGCATATACGGGCTACAGGATAATGGGTGGGACTTGGGGTTGGCGGAGAATACAACATTTAGGAGTCCTTGGAAGTTTATATCTCGATCTTACCAGGCTTTTCATCAACTTATTAGAGTGGTGCCTAAACAGGGTAACATTATTCGTTTTTGGGAGGATGTCTGGGAGGGAGGGGAGTCGTTTGATTCTAGATTTCCAGCTTTGTTCCGTATTTCTTTGTCAACAAACAAACCTATTTGTCATTTTCTCATTGTAAATAATTCGGGGGGGTCTTCTTCGGCCAATTGGGATTTGAGGTTCAGGAGAAATTTATCAGAGGATGAGTTGAGAGAGTTTACCACCCTATTAGGGATTTTAGAGAGAGTTAGCTTGCAGTTGGGTTCGCCAGATGTGAGAGTTTGGTTGGGGGATTCGTCGGGGCTCTTCTCTGTAAAATCTTTTTACAATTCCTTCTTTCCTTTATCTATCTATCCTCAATTCAATTGCTTCCATATGATCTGGAAAGTGCATGTCCCGCAAAAGGTTAGAATTTTCTCGTGGATTGTGGCATTGGGGAAGCTTCCGACGTGTGATCGTGTGCAAAGAAGGTGGAGGGAATGCGTTTTAAGTCCTCAGTGGTGTTGTTTATGTCGACAGGATGAAGAGCAACAGGATCACATTCTACTGCATTGCCCTTACTCAAGAAGCATTTGGATTTTGGTGCAAAGAGAAATGGGAGCTCAATGGACCATTCCTAACCAGGCTACAGAGTTGTTCGAATCTAATTTTGAATGCCCAGTGGTAAAGAAATACAGGGAGTTTTGGTATATGATCATCCACGGAGTACTATGGTCACTATGGCTAGAAAGGAATAGAAGAATCTTCGATGATGTGCACGACTCGGTGGATCAGATATGGGATAAAATAAAGTTCAGAATTGCTTCGTGGACTGTGACCGTTAAAGATTATAGGCACTTAACTATATCGGATCTGACTAGGGATTGGCAATTTATATTGTCGGCTTAAGATGTTTAAAATTTAAAATTTTTAGATTATCTTAGCGGAGTAACTTTGTAACTATCGCGGATCACTCATCCGCTTTCTACTGTAATCTGTAACTTCTAAGTATATTAATAAATCTAGTTTTTCATCAAAAAAAAATGTTGCCCCTTGCACTGCTCTCTACCTGATTTTTTGTTTCTTTCTTGCATGTCTGAGTTGTATAAATATGATGTTGTATATGGCTGGATGATTAAAGTCTAAATAAAGACTTATTTAGATACCTTCTTTTTTCACTTTGGAGATAGCCTTTTGCCCTTGTATATGAGATGTTGTGGGCTTATAGATACTCGCTCAATAAATAGTTGATTTATATTTCATTCCATCATATTCAAAACGTTAGCTATGATGCTCATGAACTAACTGAAAATAATAACAAATATATTTGTTTTTGCAATTTTCTTATGCGAGATCGTTTACAGCCTTCGTTTCAGTATCGTGTTTTCATATTTAAAGTAAATCTTAGGTTGTCATATTTGTGGTTATGGTTTAATATAAGTTATTAGCGAATCCTACAATTTTGGCCACAACGAATTCTTTCTTGCCCTTCTAAACCAATTTATCTTACAATGCGAACAAAAGGGGGTTCTTTTCCTTCTTTATGTTCTGCTGTTTGAATTTGATACTCTTAACTGCACCTATTTAATTTAAAATGCTAAAAAATGTGAGTGGCAGCGAATTGCAGAGACTTCACAAGCAGTTTGTTATTGGAGGTATCTTGACAGAGGCTGAATTCTGGGCGACAAGGAAGGTTCGCTACTGGAATTTGAACTCATTTTTAAATATTTACGAGAAACAAATAGAAATGAAAAGGAAAGAAGGTGTAAATTTTCCTCTGCTTTATTTTTTTCTTCTTGTTTGTTCTCAAAATCTCAAGTTGGTTTAATAAAAAGTGAAATAAAATTTCAAGGTGGTTGGGACTTCTTTTCTGCATTCCAAATTGTTTTTTTACGGATAGTCACTTGTATTGTCTTGAAATAAGTTTGGTAGAAGTGGTATTTAGTTGATTTAGTGGAGCTACTGGTGGAACATCGGTAATCAATAATTATTGTTCACCTGTTGAGAGCAGAAATTGCTGGAGCTGGATGACAACAGACGGCCAAAACAGTGGGTTGCCTTGAAAAATGAAATGTGGACTGTAAAACCATTATCTGATGGCCAGGTACCTACCTAGCTCCTTCAGCACTCTTATGCTTATGTACATGTTTGAGTACACATTTTATGCGTAAATAGGGTTGTTCTTAATTCTTATGATGTACTTGTTTTATGTAATCAAAAGTGGATTTGCTAAGTCCAATTGAATCTTGTCATCCGAATGTTGGCCCTTATTTGATTAGCCACTTCAATGTTCTATCACAGAGGATTGAGATGACATGACCCTTTCACATGCTTGATTTTTTTTTTTTTTCATTTTTAATCTTTTAGTTTCATTCACACCCATATCCTCTCTCAAACGGAACCATCTCACACCCTGATAACCAGAAAAGGGGTGATTGAAAAATTGAAAAAGAACTAGGAGTTCGGCCGATACTATAGAGAGATAAGTTATGCATTTTATATTATCAGGCCAATCATCTCTTCTTCAGGCATTGTTTGGTCTTCTTGATGGGCATTAGATGCCAAATGCCAATGCTAATGGAGCATTGGTATGGGAAGATTTGCATCATTTTCATGAGTAGAAAACTGCTGTTTCTGGATGGCCATGGGTGGTGTGGATAGTGGTGAAGTTGGAAGTTGAAACTTTATTTGCTACATATATGATGTCACCCCCATTGTGGCAATTAATATTTGCTTTGATGGATCTGAATTATTATAGAAAGAGTTGTTTTTGGATTGTCATTGATGATTTTGTTTTTTTTTTGGCTGCAAAAATAAATATAGATGCAGCATTATGAAGTTGCATGTGTGTGTGTATTTGAAAACTTGTTAGAACAGGCACAAACTATTGGCTGCTCAGTCTTTCTAAACCTAGGTTTATTTGCATGTATTAAGTGTTAACCCTGATAAGTTTCTGCAGTCTTCCATTATTTTAACATGGACCTGTCAATCTCAATTTTAATTGTTGTGTTTTCAGTCAAACAGAGTTACATTTAACCTGACACCAGAGATCATTCATCAGGTATGTTTCCTTCTTTCTTCCAGTGTTTTTTTTTGGTCTGTGTAGCAGCAGTAAGTGAAAATATACCTCATCCAGATGGTGTGCTCCAAGATAAGTTCCTATACCACAGGCAACAATTGAAGTATCTGAATCCAATTCACTTGTTAGTGTTGAAAATTATGGAGAAAAGACAATCTTAAATGGGATACGATTGATGTGGCTTTGTTTAGCCATTATACTAGGGACATGAGCGTAACTGAATGATAAAATTGGGAAAACAATTTCCTTTATGATTCTGTAGAAAATGATACAATTGTTTAAGTTTTGTGGTTCAGAAAATTCTTTCAATATTCAAATTTAAGCAGCAGTTTCTGATTTAAGATCTTAAATCTATAATAACCAATTTTTGGGGATGATAATGACATGATGCCACAATAAGTTCATAAAATCTGACATTTCTATGAGATTTACAGGATAAGTATACCCTTTATGTTTTGTTATTGAATAAGCTTACTAATCGGTAACCACCTTGTGTTGTCAAATCTTCTTCAGTTATATAAATTTTTTGGATTTAGAGTGAAATATTTGAACAAACCACTGATGTGTAGGAGAAAGACAAAAGTTGAAAATATATTTTTCTTTTATGTGCCTCTTTCTTTGCTTTGTTGTTTTTCACAAGTTGTTGAATGCTTGAATATTTTTCTTATATGCATCTGCACTCTTTTTTAACATATGGATTTTGATTCTGAATTTTTATTCAGATATTCGCCGAGAAACCAGCTGTTCGCCAAGCATATTTGAATTTTGTCCCAAACAAGGTTAGAATACCTTGACTTCTGAAGATATTTTGAGATGTTTCTGTTTGCCAAATATTTTATTGTGGTTCCTTTTCACTGACTTCTCCCTTGCACTCACTAGCACACTAGTAAACTTTATGGTTGATGCGATGTTCGCATGTCCTTTTGTGATTTTCAGTGGGTTTCCTGAACTTTTGGTGCTTCATTCATGGTTCTTTTTTTTAAAAAAAAAAACAAACAAATTTTAGGGTTTCTAGTGTTAAGGGTTTCTACTCTCGGGGTCTTTTCATTGAGGGATTGCTTCATGCTGAAATTCTAATATTATTTAAATTATAGTTCCATATGGTTCATAGTCTTTATCCAGTTTTGTTAACTCATGTCAGTGTTAGAGAACATTGTAGTCGTAGCAATTGGTCCAATTTCCAGGATCTCACATGCTAAAGATCATGGCGATCACGTGTGCAGAAGCGAACCTAGGACTGTCAGGATTGTGGTGTGTTTAGAGGAATATGATAAAAATAACTCAAGGTAAGTTTTTTTCCATGGAGAGGAAACTGGATTCAATTGGAAATCATTGGGAGCTGTGGATGATTTGAAGAAGCTAGTGGAACAACCCTTATATTCATAGGTCAAAGACCAAGATCAGAAGCCTTTGATGAAGGATTTGAGGAGCTGAAACAAACAATGTGAGGTGTCTAATTACCTGGTTTTGATGGTCATGATATAATTGAGTGGATTTCCAAACTGAACAATGTTTTGAAATTAATGAAACACCCTCCCTCATGTGATAAGGTTCAACTTTATATTTGTATCTATGGGCCACCAATGCTTTCATTTCCACGGGTGAAGGAGATTCCTGTGTTGGGCTAGGAAGATTAGCGGAGGAGCAGATAAAAAGAAATGGTAGGGGAAAAGCTACAAATCTTTATGAGCAGCTTGCTTCACTTACAAGACCAAAGGTCGGTTTGAACAGTATGAGTTTCCCTAAGCTAGAATGATGGAGATTATGTGGAATGATAATGGGTTGCTTCTTTAGTGGTTTACGAGATGACGCGATGAGGGTCATGTCAGTAGCCACGGTGCGGTTACATTAAAACGAACAATGGAGTTGGTGAGGGATGTTGAGGATGAAACAGGCCATAGAGACGGACAACACATGGTTATGAACAGGATATAATATTGGTAATGGGAAATTCAACTCCAGTGGGCTTATTGTTCGGGCTCGGAATCAATAATTGGTTCAAACTACCAAGCCCGATCAGTTATCTGATGGTATTCTAATGCGATTTATGAGAGAGGGGCTTACGTTTGTGAAAGCGGTCGAGTCTGGGGGAAAAATTCCTCCCTTTGCCCAATAGTTCATGGGCCAGGGGCTGATAGTGAACCATCAGCAAATTCTCTCTGTGGTAAACGTCTGGAAAATAAGCCAACAGATGGTCAAGCTGTTAACCATCAAGAATATTTACAAAGAAAGGAGAAGGATTTATATTTTTGATGGAGAGCCTTACAAATCTTCACATCGATGCCCTCATAACTCAATGTGTGTAACGAGAAGAGTATTAAGGGGATGGAGAGGTGAATTTCAATACCGAGAAAACTGAGAGTAGATATTTAGGAGAAAAATAAGCGGGGAGAGATTTTTGGCCAGGGTTATAGGAAATCATTCGATATTTTGAAAATCTCTATGATTGTATTTCTTATACTTAACTTTTATTTTCATGGTTATTGTTCTTCACCCAAAGTTAGATTGTTAACTCACTAGCCTTTTGTGTTTGACGATCTTTATATTTTGTAAAACCCATAGAAAGATTTTTATGCATCTACTGAGTTCGGTTACTTAAATAGTAATAATATTTAACATTTGTAACATATCTGTTAATGTGCTTCAAGCTAATTTCATTTTTGGGCGGTGCTATCCAATGGTTGCAAAAGAATCAGCTAATTTTACTTTGTGAATTTTGTCAAGTTATATGGCGCAGGGACAGAGACTTAAAGTTTTGTCACTGTTTTGAAAATTATTTATGCGTTTGATATTTTGTGGTTAAAACAATGCTATCATGTTCAAAATTCTGTCTAGGCAAATGATAAGTGGTTTGTATAGTAAGAACGTATACCTTTTCTTTTGCAAAAGCCTTGAAGATATAGTGCGGTTCGAGTGTTTGTTATTTATTGCCATAACCACGAAAATCACTAGAAAATGAATTTTCCTATTTTATTCCAGATGACTGAGAAAGAGTTCTGGACCAAATACTCAAGAGCAGAATATTTTCACAGCACAAGAAATGTGGTTGCTGCTGCAGCTGAGGCTGCTTTAGACGAGGAGCTTGCTGTTTTTCTGAAGCAAGACAAGATGTTGGTTGATGAAGCTCGTAGAAAGGTGATTTTGAGATTGAATTTCTTTATATTGTGCTTGAGACGTTCTCATCCAGCATATTGTATCTTTTGTGATTATCTTTCCCTCATTTTCGTGACAATTTTTACTCAATTTTCAGATCAGGCGTGTCGATCCAACTGTGGACATGGAAGCTGATAAGGGTGATGACTACATACATCTCCCGGTACATTTTTGGTGCTGATAATCTGCAATCTTATTACTAGAACTTGTCCTTGAACATTTTTCCAAATAGAGGCTTTCTAGTTTCTTTGACCCACTTTGCATTTAATATGTTGTTTCTGCTCTCAAGTTTATGAACAATATCTGATATCCAAAATAAGTTTTTTGTGTTAATGACATTTGACATTTCCTTGATATTTAGTTTCCCATCCATTTCTTGTAATTTGAATTTTATATGTTGTCCCCTTTCTTATGTTTGCAGCTGCAATTTGGTATTGATTGTGTGTTATTCTATAATCTATGTATTTTTATTCTCTTTAAGCAATTTTTTCCTGTACAATTGCGTATTGGCATTCATGGCATGCTACAGTTTGATCAATGAATTCATTACTCTCATTAAACGTACTCCAATGAAGTGTAGGATCGTGGTCTACTTAATGATGATACCAAGGATTTTTTAGATGCTCAATATGAGCCGTATCGAAGATCGTTCTCACAAAATCTCAACCAACATGCAGCTGTTGTTCTTCAAGGAAGAGTTGTAGGTTGGTTTTTCAGAGCCTTCTAATACTTATTTATCAATAAGTATGGCTTTCTGCTTTTAGGAAGTGAGGATTTTCAATGTGACTTGAAGTTCTTACATAATTTTCTGGTTTGTCAGAGTATGGCCTTGTTTGTTGCTTTTGATACCTGTTGAAGCTGGGATTATTATTTGCAGCTGGCCGGCAATGTAGAGAGTCTAGAGACAGCATGACTTGTTTTGTTTTGTGCAGATCCAGTAGGTGGCATAGCTAATGCTATATTTAATAAGGGCTAGCTGAATTTGATGAGAGATGGGAATGTTATTTTCTGATGGTGAAACTAGTGTGATTTATCCAAGTCATCCTTGGAGAGTCTAGATCTTTTTCTGTAGTGTTCACATTGGTGAGTGCACGTGTATGTGGACACGGGAGCATGTGCTTGTGTTAGCCTTCTTTGCAGCATCTAATTGTCTGCTATAACTTATTTAATAGGGTGCTTATTCATAGAGTTATAATCAAATTTTGTTTTATTATCCATAAAAAACTTCAGGTTTTGTTTTGGTTGCAAATTCTGCTTCTCATTTGTTGTTTATTCATCGCTGATTGCAGTCACCTCTATAAGAAGCCAAAGCAGTTTCAGTATTATCCAATTAAATTACTTCAACATGTTTAGATCGTAAAATAACTACTTTGCACCGTTGCTGAATTATAGTACAGCCTGACTTTTTCTTTTTTTGTTTGAACAATCTGATAATAGATGTTGGTCTAGGAGACGCAAGGTCTGTTGCTGAAGCCCTCATCAGGACAAAACAAGGTTGGTATTTTAAATTCAAGGGTTTCTTAGTTTCCATTTTTATTTGTTATAAGTATGCTTGCTGACTTGTAATTATATTTGCAGCTGAATTGGCTAATGATTTATCTGATATAAATTTGGATCGAGAACGGTCAGACAGGATTTCTCGAGTGGCCGAGATTGAGGATCTTCGGGGGCCTCAAGACCCTTCAGTTGCACCCCTACGCATAATGGTTTGACCTGTTTTTTTGGGAATTACATTAGAATCTTATTATTTTCTAATTTTTTTATTTCTATATACAGGATCCTCGGGATTACTTTGATTCTCAACATAATGTCCTAGAACCATTGGGGGATGCGGGTTCAGGTGCATATACAGTATTAAGTAGTGTCAGGTCCAGCGAAGCCTATGATTCCTTAAGGGAACTCATATCTGACGTTAGAGTCAGAGGTCTGAAAGAACCATTTATGAATCAGGAAGTCCCTTTCAAGGTAACGGCACTTTGTGCATGAACACTTTTTGATATGGTTTATGAAAGAGAGAGGCTTGCATACTTTACCAATGGCTGATGCTGCAAAATTTTACTGCTTTGTGTTATTGTTTACAGGTCCTCAACGTGTTGACCCAGAACATCTCTAGCACCAAGTTTAATATTGGGAAGAACCCTCATGGAAGTGTTTTGGATAGCTTGCCAAAAGTTCTTAAAGAGGAACTTTTACATGTAAGCTCTGACCCAAACTTATACTTATTAAATAACTACATTCAAAATGTTTCAATTATGACATTAGTAAATTTTTTATATCAATTGAATGAAAGCTTGTTTTTTGTGGCAATTTGTGTATATCAATCATTGGTGATGTTCGAGTGAGAGAATATCTTTTATTTCAGCACTCAACGTCTATCCAGGAATTATTGAAGCACTTTTGGTCATCGTACCCGATAACCACGAAGTACCTTTATATGAAGGTTAGTTCTCACGTTTGAAATCATTGTTGTACCATTATTGAATTCTTTATAGCTAGTCTAACAAAGTATTGCAACGTGTCTCGACACGAAGCTACAATGAGCTTCTCCTTGTGTTTTCTTCAGGGGACTGCCACATAATCAGCATAATGTTTTAGACGAATAAGTTAGAGGTGGGTGCTAGGAACTTTTGGCTGAGGGAGTGGTAATTTGACTGGGAAGAGGGGAGGGATTTTCCCCTGGTTTTATATGCCCCTGACTGGTGAAACCAAAAGAGTTATGACGGGTTGAACCTCGACCGTAACCTTGAACCTCGTGAAACTGAGGGTGTGCAAGAATTTAGATGAAATTGTAGTGAAAGAAGATGATTGTTATTCCATCGTCAAACCAATATTGAATCAATTTTTACTCTCGAATGTTCGGTCACTAACAGGTAGCTAGATTGAAAGATGCGATGTCACAAGTGTATCCAAAGCTACAGGTACTTCAAGATCTTTTAGACGTGTTATCTTCTCAATGCATTCTGCATTGCCTATATGACCTTTTTAAAATTTCAACTGGTGGCAGGAAATTAAGGTATCCGTTCAATCGGATTTCAGGCATCAAGTTTCGCTTCTCGTTCAGCCGATGCAACAGGTATAGTATTATCTCCCCATTGAGGTTGCATCAAGATTTTTGCTTTTCGTTCTAAATATTGATGCCTGCATCGTGGTGTGTTCTCGTCTCTCGGCTGACTCCAATTTGCGTGCAACTTGTTGATTCAGGCTCTAGACGCTGCCTTGACACATTATGAAGCTGATGTACAGAAGAGACTTGCTAGGAGTGGAGAAAGACTCAACGGCATGGCGTAGTAGTAATTTTAATCTGTCATTATCCGCATTGGGATTGCATGGGTATATTGCACATTCTACAAAATTTTGTTAACTGTGGTCAGGAAGAGTATCCCTATCCCTTCTTCTTCTTTTTTTTTTTTTTTTTCAAATTCTTGGGTATGCAAACGTTATACTTCCCTTTTTTAAAAGAACTAGTAATAGACATGTTCTAGACACGAATACACATAATCTATTTATAATTTGTTGGTAATATTTAGTTATAAAATATTTATAATCTTTTTGTCTTGAATTCATCTCCTTAAATTGAAATCCACCTCCTTAACATTTAATGAAACAAATATTAAATAGTTGAAATCAAAATCTCATCTTTAAACAATGTAATATTTTTAAAAATTAACAAGCATATAAACATAAATAAGAAAGAGTACGAATGTTAAATTTCTGAATAAAAACTAATAGAAATAAATATTTTCGAGTTCATGAATAATGGAACATACAATTTTCCGACCCAAACCAACATAGTCATTAATTTTTTTCATGTTATTATACATAATTGACGTAACAAATCATTTCTTTTATTTTTTGTATTAATTTAGCACTTAATTGAAAAAATAGTGTTGTATAATTCATACTCGTTTTGTACTTGTACTATGCACGAAATGTTATTTTACGTAATTAATGGTTAAAGTAATAAGTATTAGCGTTTGAATAATAATTTAAAATTATTGGTATAATATAATAAATATATTTAAATTTTAAATATTATTATAAAAAATTATTATATCAAAATATTTATGTCATTTGAGATAACACTAAATTGTTGGATAGAAGGGAATGAAAACCTATCAGACTATCCAGAAATGGACCCCTACTTTCACATCTCTTCTTTGCAGACGACATGGTCTTATTTGCGGAGGCTTCAAACGAACAATTACATGTCATTCTTGAATGCCTACAAAAATTTTGCTCAAGCTCAGGACAAAGAGTCAACATTTTGAAATCCTGTATTTATGTCTCCAACAATGTGGAAGATGAAGTGGCAAGGAACCTGTCCTCCAAGTCCGGAATTCCCTTAACTAAGGATTTGGGTAGATACCTTGGGGTACCTTCTTTACATGGAAGAGCTAAGGGAAGCCTATTTAAACAAGTGCTGGAGAGAGTAAAGTCAAGACTCGAGGGCTGGAAAACAAAATATCTAAACCTAGCAGGAAGGCAAGTGCTAATTCAGTCAGTTCTTAATGCTATTCCGGTGTTCACGATGCAAACATGCCTACTACCGAAAGGCATATGTTCGGAAATGGAGAGAATTATCAGAAGCTTCTTATGAGGAGGAAAACTTGGGGAGAGAAAGTGTCACCTGGTCAATTGGGAGACAGTGAACAAACCAACAAACAAGGGAGGATTAGGTTTGAGAAACCTCAATCAAATGAATGCAGCACTCATGATGAAACTGGGCTGGAGACTTATAGAGGAAAAAGGAAGTCTATGGACAAAAGTCTTGCAAGGAAAATATAGGTGCAATGCCGACAGCTACAAGAGCATCAAACCTAAACAAGGCGCCTCGAATGCATGGCAGGGCATTTCTAAAGTAGCAGCTGGGCTGGATCAAGGAAGTAAAGCGGTAGCTAGAAACGGAAAATCTATTCTATTTTGGATGGATAGGTGGTTGATGGAGGAACCCTTGCAGAAGGTCTTGATAAAAGATATCACAAGAGAAGAGGTAACCAAGAAAGTCCATGATTATTGGATAAAAGGAGAAGGATGGAACTGGAAAGCTTTAGAAGGAATCCTACCTATCGAGATAGAGAACAAGCTGGCAGCGTACACATTGATGGAAGATGAAAATATAGAGGACAGTAGATGTTGGAGAGGAACCAACAGCGGACACTTTACAGTAAAATCAGCTTATGACATGATCAATAACTCATCCAATCAAGGAAAAGATCATACCTGGAATGTCATCTGGAAATTGCATGTACCCAACCGTATGCGCGCGTTATTATGGCTTGTGCGTCATAAGAAGATCATGAGTAACGACGTCAGAGTAAAGAGAGGATTTACGATGGATGGTAGGTGCGCTATGTGCTTACATGAAACTGAAAATGTGGATCATATATTCCGCAAATGCATTGAAGCAAAAAGCATATGGCGCGAGTTGATATCACCAGGTAAGTATAAAGTGGATTTGAGTATGAATTTTGATGAGTGGTTGAGGGGAAATCTCTCAAACGATAAACACAAAGATGGAAAACTAGAATGGAAAAACATGTTTGCGATTGCAATTTGGTGGATCTGGAAATGGAGAAATGAATATGTTTTCAATGAAAAGAAGATGAATATTCGAATGAAGGTGCGCTGGATCAAGGAACAATACTGGGTCATTAGGACTGCTTTCTCTACAAGAAGAGTTTTGTCGAACAACGTAAAAGTCTACACCGATCATTACATTAAATGGACTCCTCCGCCAAAAGATTGGTGCGCACTGAATGTGAATGGTTGTGTTACACTTCAAAACCAAAGGGCAGGAGGAGGAGGACTTCTGAGAAACGAATTTGGAGATTGGATCGTAGGGTTCATCCATAACATTGGCACATGTACAAGCGAGGAAGCAGAACTATGGGCAGTGTACAGAGGACTTGAAATAGCTTGGAAGCTAGGACACAAAAAGTTAATGCTTCAATGCGATTCAGAGATAGTCGTTAAATGGATACAAAGCGAAGGGAAACCATGTTCGTCATTGCTCAACCTAGTATCAAGATGCAAGAACCTTCTTGCTAAAGATTGGGAAGTTAAAGTACATCATATCTATAGAGAGGAGAATAGAGCAGCAGACTTTTTGGCATCGGCATCCCTTGAACACGATAGAGGCTGGAGCATTATCGAGGACCCCCCGACAAGACTGAAGGAGATTATGGAAGAAGACAGACTAGGACCGAGCATATGCTGGAGAGTGATAATTAAATAGATACATTGTAATTGGTGACCCCACCCAGTAGATCAAAAAAAAAAAAATATTATGTCATTAAATTGACTTATTTATCTTGTTTAAGTGAAAATGTCCTCAATAAAAAGAATATAACAAAATATTTAAAAAAATCATATATTATTTTGTTTATCAAAATTTTAAATGATATAAATAAATATTTTTAAAAATTCAAATTTTTTGTGATTTATTAGATGACTAAATTTTGATTAAAAATTAGATTTTGTTTTTGGAATGTTAAAAATATTTATATTAAATTTCTATTAAGATACATATATAAAGTTCTATGAAGATACATAATAATAATAATAATAATAATAATAATAGTAGTAGTAGTAGGTCTCTTGTAAGACGGTCTCACGAATATTTATTTGTGAGACGGGTCAATCCTACCGATATTCACAATAAAAATTAAAACTCTTAGCATAAAAAGTAATATTTTTTCATTGATGACCCAAATAAGATATCTGTCTCACAAAATACAACCCGTAAGACCGTCTCACACAAGTTTTTGTCTAAAATAACAGTTTACGGACATAGTTTACTAAAAATTGACGACACTCTTTTAAAAAATTTAAAAACCTAATATTATATTAAAAAATTTATATTTTATTTTGAATTATATAGAGTAGTAAAATTAAATATATAAATGTAAAACACAGTTCAAAATCATAATCGAATGATATAATCAATGCCGATACTTAAATGCAGTTTATATTTTCAATGAACATCAAATTTGAATTTTATCTTTAAAAAATAAATTGAAAATAATTTACATTTAATTACGTATTTATTTCCTATTTATTTCAAATATTTAAAAGCTGTTTAAATAAATTTTCTCATTTTTGTTAAGAGCTGTTTATTGACTTGAGTGTTAGTATCAACGTTGGGCAACTTCTAATGTCTTTAACGTTTATTCATGATGTAAGTGACAACTCACAAAGTTTGTTGTTTACCGATCTATGACCAAGTGAACCCGTCTATGAGCTTTTTTATGAGAACGTCTACGAGCCTTTTTACAAAACCGTCTACGAGTCTGTTTACGTGAACCTGTGTACATAGATTCTACGAGCTCGTTTACGATCCATTCGTAACGTACATTGACCCGTCTATGTTAGTCGTCTCCGCCAGTAATCTACGACTATTTGGATATGTTTACGATCAAGTCAAATCTTCTTACTTCGATCTACGTAATCCGAGCAACTAAATTTTTTGACATCAGTGAAACGATTTTATGAGTCGATTTTGTGATATGTATATTTTATTTGGATCACACATGAAAAAATATTAATTTTTATGTCAAAAGTATTATTTTTTTATTACAAATATGTGCATGATTAACCCGTTTCACGAATAAAAATTCGTCGAACCATCTTACAAAAAAAACCTACTTTAATTATAAATATTTTTTTATGCACATTAATATCTTTTGTTTCTGTTATTTGTTTAAATAGTTTTCGTCCTTGCTTCTTTTTGTGGGGCAAAAAGGTTTGAAAAGACGAAAACTGATTTTTTAATTTTTTTTAAATCCTTTTCCTGAAGGGTTATTAATCCTCATTTTATCATATGATCTAGTAAGAATAATTTTGAATTTTAATTGAAATACATGAGAGAACTTTTTTTATTTACACGAATATCACAAGAAGGACCCAAAAGTCACATTTTTCCGCCTGATCATGCAAATGAACACCCAAAAAAAGTAGTATTTTGAAGGAATATACATGAAACTAATTGTTCTCTCTACCTTAATTGCCCCCAGTTCCATGCCTGTCCCCGACAACTGAAGAAAGTGACCTATATCTAAATGTAATACCAGAAAATTACAATATTCGGACTAACTTAATTTTGATCCTGCAATCAACAAATGATACCCAAAAACAGTTTAATCCGATCTACTATTCGAGGCTCAGTAACATAAAAAGAAAGAAATGTACAACCTTATCGGCGTTTACATAACAAACTCTAGGTGATGGATTATATGAATCCCTACTGAACAAAAGTTTACCACTTAAATATCACTAAACAAAAATTACAGCTAATATAAATCAAAGGTAACCGACATATTGCTACTCGAAGCAATGACAAATGTCTATTTCTAGCGAAGAAAATGAAGCAGCCGAAAGGGAGTTGAATTTAGTTCACACCAGTTTTTAAGCCTTCACACTTATAGACTCCTTCCCGTCTTTCTCAGCATCATCTTCATCATCTTCCGAATCAGCTAGTTTAGTAAGTTCCTCCTGAATCATGATCTTTATCGATGATTTTCTTGGCGTCAGATCCTCATTGAATTTTTTGGCTGAAAAAAAAAACAGCAATTTATATTAAGCAAAAACAGGTTGTAATAACTGGAAGAAGAAAAACCAGCTGAACGTAAGGGAACCTAGTGAGACTTTAAGGTCAGATACGAAACATTACCGAGTAGCGTCAGAACATCGGTGAAAGTAGCCTGAAAATTATATTCAATTTCAAGTCAGTTGAAATCAAAAGATGAAAAAAGAACACATGACTCAGTAATACAAGTGTAAAAAGAACGAAAAAATATTCCACCATCTTGCCCTTGAATGAAGAGAAAAGCCAAGGCAGATTTTTTTAAAAAAGAATTTCCAGAGACATCAACAGATATAGCACAAATACCATCTTGCAAAACATAATTTGATTCTTGATTAAAGTACAAATAAGACGCACCAATTTCCAAAAGGACTAGAGAGGAAATAAGACCATGCCTCCAACTATAACAGCATTTATCAAGCAGACACAAATCAAGAGCATGAAAATGTTCAACGTATGTCTTTCCAGTGTCGTCTTCCATAGCACGAACCTGAAAACATAAAAGAGGACTTCTCGTACTCACCGTATTGAAGTCAACCTCTTTTAGGAGTTCACAAATTGCATTCCGAAGCTCATCATCACTTGGTGTTACTTTTGCCTCCTTGAGTTTGTCTTTACCTTTCAGAACTTTTTTCCCTTATTTGAACATAACCAAACAATATCAGAATAGCAATCTATTAAAAAGAGAAGGTTTTCATACAATACAAAAAAAGTTTTATCTGCTAACAATTGATCATGCATTTCTTACCCGTGTTTGTGCTTGACGGAGACTTCTTTGAACTTGATGTCTTCTCCTTGACTATATCATCTTTCTTTTTACCAGAAGAACTCTTTGAACTCGTGCTTTTATTGCTTTTAGTGCGACTATGTGGTGATTTTACAGGTGCCTTTTCAGGTGGAGGATTGGCCTTCTTAGATATTGTAACTTTCTTGGTTTTGGCTTTTCCAGTCGATCCCTTCTTCACAGAAGACTTAGCCGATCCTTGCTTCTGCTTTACTTTGTCCTCATCAGTTTCTTCAGATTCATTCTTTTTCTCTTCACTTTCAGCTCGCTCAGACATCTCATCCTCATCCTCTGACTTCTCCAAAACACCATTTGTATCTTCATCTTCATGTGCTTCATCATTCTTGTCCTCTGATTCATCTTCTGAATCGGGTGTTCCCTTTGTCTCCTTCCCCTTTTTGGATGTACTCTCAGTTTTCTTTGAACTCTGGATATGACGAAGATGAAAAGGATTTAAATATAATCAGCAAGGAATTTTTCATATGGCTTGAGACACCAAGTTAGTATGATACTACTATTTTTCTTCAATCTAATTTCAGAGCCAAGCTTCCAGTTGTGGGGAAAAAACAATGGTATGCACATATTCTCCCATAAGTGTTTGATTGTGTTTCTGCGATTTTCTTCCGTTTCTGCCTATGGTTAGGATGGTCGAAGTTCGTTTAATAAGAGAACCTCAAAGATCTCACACTCACAATTGAGGATATATTCTGAAACTTAAATTTTATAAATCACAAACCAAGTATTTTTGCAGAAAAAATAAACAGACTCCTTGATCAACCAAACTCAAAAGACCAATCCTAATGAACTTAAAATTCTGAAAGACCTATCCTGCGAAACCCAAATCCTAAAGAAAATAAAAAGAAACAAAAACTAGAGTCACCAACTTTCTAGCTTCACGCTGTTTATTCTTGAACTTCCCATGTGTGGCTATTGTAAATAATATCCTTGGTCTACGTCACCAGGGCTCGGAGATCGGGCCCCTGACATAAGCTTCTTTATTTTTATTTTATTTAATTAAGGAGTCTAAAAGGAATTAAAGTAACAGTGGCATACAGGCTGCATTAATAAGATCAAGAAGACTATAGAATGACGTACGGATGTTTTGAGTGAATAAAATCTAATATGATTGGTTAAGAAATGATATGAATCAATTTAGGAAATAGTTATTAAAGCTGTTATGATTTGGTTAAGAAATTATATGAATCAATTTAGGAAATAGTTATTAAAGGTGTAGGATGCACTAAAGGGTAAAAATAGTGTAGTTTTAGACAAAAAATGATGAAAGCTATCATCAAAATGATGTGCGCTAACAGATAATAGTATATAATTGAGATCTGTGAAGAATGACGTATATATAGCATCAAATTCTAAAAACAAAAACATTAAACAACTATTAATTGGTGCACAACCAAATAAGAATAACTGCTGCATTTGTATTAACAATGCACAATATTAATCAGGCACAGCAAGGAATTCACATCGGTCATTGGAGGGGTGATTCCTGCACGAGTAGGTGCAATATCTCGCTATAACCCATGCCAAGAAGGATGCCTCATGCTATTTTATTGACTATGGTTAAGGGATAATTTCTGTTTCAAATGCAACAGCCGTTCCCAACTATTAGTTTAAATAAATTTTAGATCTTACCTCCATTGTATCCAATCATCACCCACTCAATTACCAGATGCAACTTCCTAGATCCTTTGTCCTCCATTTAACACTTTCGTCTCATATCAGCATCTTAACTAGCCCCACCCCCTCCCTTTCTCCATGTTTTTCTCTTTCCCCAACTTCCTTTCATCTTCTCTCTTTCGATTGTTCCAAAGGCAAAAACACATGCTGCCATACTTCAAAACCATATATATTCTCCTTCCCTCAAACTCCTGTTAATGGCAATTTCAAAAAAAAATTATTACTCAAAATTAATTAATTAATCCTTAAGCCATCACCTCTGCCTTGCTGCCAAAAAAACCACCTGTTCCAGACCCCACATCCAACGGCGGCGGCGGCTAGTGTAGTTGTTGCTGCCACCAACACTACCACCAGCGAGTTCCAAAGGCCACCACCGCCCTTAACCTTCACTTCTCTCATGTTTCCTTTTTTTTTATTTTTCTCATTTATCTATTAACAACTTTGAGACACTTCTGCAGTGCCATCAGCTTGGTTGTTGCAGTAACCCAATTTGGGATTAAGATGCACATTTTGGGGATAAAATCGCCTCAGTAGTTTTTGAAATGGCATTCTAGTCCTACGCCCAAAGCTTTTGGAAGCTTTGAAGACAAAATTTAGGTTTATTTCTTCATTTTCAGACAGGGTATTATGGTAGATTGACACTTGTGATGGAAAACACATTCCCAGCAAGGACAAATCTGTTAACCAAGTATGTAAACAACATGGGCAGAATGCCAATCTTCCCAAGAAAGATCACAAGATGCGAACCAAATGCATATAAGCTTGATTATTATAAAATTCAATACTTAATCAGAGAACTACAATCAGCCATAGTAGATAAAAGACATTATAAACAAAATGACAATCAGATTTATGGTTTATAATGTCCCCGAGGCATCGGATAATAGTTAGGTAGTTGCCCAATCTTGAATGCATAAAAAAGCAAGTCAAAATCTCAACCTATTTTAATTTTAATCAAGAAAATTTACCTTAGCCGAGCCTTTTGAAGGAGTGCTACTATACAATGCTGACTTGCTGACCCGTTTTCTCTTTTGGCCCTTGCTAGACTGGTCAACATTCATGATACTTAAATATGATTGAACCCAGTGGGCTAAAAAACTTAAAATTGAAGCAAAAAATATATATTTATATATAAACTTAGTGTCACTTACAAATATGTTTTAAAAAAAATGGAGGAAATACAAAGAAAAAATCAGCTACGTGTCAAACCTGTTCTTTATCTGCAAGCACCTCAGTAGTTGCATTAGGTGCCATCAAAAACTCAATCAACTTTGCAATGATATCTTCCTAAAATAGGAGATAGTGTAATTAAATATACACTTTGATAGGAATTAAAGCCTTGTGAAAATAATGAACTTGCTGCTCTTCAAGTAGGAAGAATATCACAAACCTTTCTTGTATTAGCCTTGGAAACTGGTATATCAAGAACATCACAGAACTCCACGAGCTTCTCTTTCACGATCTTGTCAAGTTTTTCTTTTACTTTTATGGTTTGCTTTTCCTGAGACAATGTTCACATAGAAAGCTTAAAGTCAAAACATTATAAAGAGTCAAAAAGATCACATACAATGGATTAGCAGTTATTCTTCACCTCATTATCATGCCAAACAAACCCAGAGAATCTTGACATGTTGTTCTTAAATTCAAGAGCCTGGAGTCACACGCACAAGAAGTTTAGCCAACTACAGACAACCAGTAACATGTTAATGTGCAGGTAAAGACAAAAAATGATAAGTTCATTTTTCAGTTAATGCTCAGCTTAATAACCTTTACAACGAGGAAAACCAAGAAACTTACCAAAGGTTAGTTCAAGCGTATGATATTTGTGTAATCGATAATGAAATATAGATGAAAGATACCAAACAGTTATTATCCCATGATGATCAAACCAAGGAGTTCAGAATGCACAACTGAGGATCATGTGAGAGAATAATCATGCTCCCTTGAAACAATGTGATATGATGCTTGACCAAAAATTTCTGTATCTAAGGTATTAAAAGCATTACCTTTCCTCTCCTGCCAAAAAGCATATTATGCAGCAATCTAAAGGTATCATCATTCTTCTTTTTTGACAACTTATATGCCACTGTAACCAAAATAAATTTCATGAGCAGCAATAGCAAAAAGAATTACTACTATTTCCACAGCTAAACCATAGAAAGATATGCAATTTTTACACCCAATCGAAAGAGCAAAAAGACGTGAAGATTACCAATCACAAACATTTAAGTACAAATGTGACTACATGTGTTTTTTGACAAAAGCAAATATTCCAGCATCTCATTTTACGACATTCTTTTCTTATTCGAAAGAGAAAATAGCAACTCACATTCAGCAGTGCACCCAGTCAAACAGACAGACGAGATGGAGCACTTTATTGAAAAATGCATAAGCAATCGTATCTTACACTGCTAGCAAAAACTTATCAAACAACTAAAACAAAAGATAAATTTTACTTTGGTCATAAAGATTGAAGGATTTTGGCATGAAATAATTCCAATTATTTTAATTGATATACCAAACCTAATGCAAAGTAATATAACATGAGATCCATGAATTGATTAGAATGACCTAAAGATGTGAAATTTACGACATTCCTTCTGTTTAATTATAGACGTGGTTTTCAAATGACAACTGTAAATCCCAAATACAAAGAAAAAAATTCAAATCCATTGTATGTAGGTTAAAATTTATCACTTCATCACGTGATAAGATAAAATCAGTTTGATTGTACTGTTAAGTGCTAATCATTTCACATAGGAAGTTTAGAAATAGAATGCCAAGGCAATCCAAGCAACTTGAGCCAGAAGGTCTGAATTGATGGAAAAGTGTGTATTAACACTTTCCCTTGCTAGCAAGACACCACACATGGCTTCTTAATTCATAAACAAGAAGTCAGCTATCAATGGATGATATGTTTTAAACTTTAACATCATCATAAACTATTGTTTTTTAAGTTTGTGGAATCAAGAAATATGGTAATTAGTCATGTAGTAACATCATATACAATATTTTTCAGAAAACGAACTCCTGCCCCCATGTCCCCGATCCCACACCCCATGAAAAAAGAAAGACAAATAAACAAAACCAAGCTCCCAAAATCCTAGGTAATCCCAAAAGATGAAAAAATAAATAAAAGGGAAATTATAAATATTATTATTCTTCGGGAGGATGCTGAATCCATGATCAGATCCAAATCCTCCAGTTTAAGATTACAAAGACTAAAAGCAGTAACAAGGCCATTTTGTCTTTTCCATATTCATATAAAGAAAATGTAAAAGGTCAATGTTTCCTGGAAACTGTACCAAGGAAAAGATAACTTAATGTTTACATAATAGGATCTGCTCAAGGCATTCCCTTACGAAAAAAATAGGGCCGAGCATACTGTTCCAGCTTAGTTAGAGAAGATTATAGTCTCCTAATTATGTTAGCAATATAGTATAATTTATTTCCTTATAAATATAGTCTAGGTATTTAAATGCATATGAACAATTGCAACATTTATTATTTACACGAGCATTCTACATATATGCGACAAGTGCGCAAACAAATAGCATATCCCAAGAGCTCATTAAAAGCAATAAGAGCTACTCAAACAGAAAGTGGTAGAGAGGGGGCTTCTCAGAGAAATCTCCTAATAATTTCCAATTATCAACCTCACATAACAGCATTTCCAAATTTTTATAGTCAATTAGATAGTTGGTTTGTCGTGGAATTTTCATTTTTAGAGCGGGTACCCTAACTAAAAAGGACGGAGTAGACTAATCGAGTCATCATTACTTTGTTGGAGCATGATAGAGAATGATGGGAGTTGAGTGACAGGAGGTTTGGCTACTAGAGAGCTCCCCTAACAGTATCCATAGCTGGTATATTAAATGCGAGGATGACGAATCAAGATATCACATTTTACTATCTCCCAAATTCACAGCATCTCTATTGAATAAGATTTGGAAGTAAAATGGTTTCCGTCAAGTGCGACCAAAAAAGTAACACACTAAAGGGAAACTTGTTAAATGTCTGAACGAGAAAGAAAATCCAGAGTCCAGAAGTTATGATAGTTAGTAATAATGACAACTGCTTCTAAGTATGCCTGACTACGTGACTAGGGGCGTAAATAAACCGAATCGAGCCGAATACAAGGAAAATTGTAATGCTTGAATTCAGCTCAAATTAGGTAGCAAAGAGACCGAGTTTGATTCGAAATGTGAAAATTTTAATATTTTTTGATTGGATTTGGTTCAAATCAAGGCTTGAGTTTGAGTCGGCTCGAAATATTCGAACATATTCGCGAGCTACTCGAAATATGTTTATTTACTATATAATTATATTATATTATTATAATATTAAAGTTTGTGAGCGGCTCTCAAACTATCGAACAAAATAAATTGAGCTCGATTTCAGTTCGGAAAAAAGTTCAAACCATTAATTTGATAATTTTGAATGCAAATCAAATATTTTTCAAGCCGGATCGATCCGTTTACATTCCAAGGACAACAATTTTAAAAGAAGAAAGGGTGGGTGTTTAAGGTAGACTTTGATAAAGCTTATGATAACGTGGATTGGAATTTTTTGGAGTTTGTTCTACAACATAAAGGGTTTGGAAAGAAATGGAGGAAATGGATTAAGGGATGCATCTCGACTGTTTCTTTTTCAATCCTTATAAATGGTAGGCCGAGGGGTAAATTCAAGGGAGAGAGAGGTCTAAGGCAAGGAGATCGACTTTCTCTCTTTCTGTTTAATCTGTGGTGGATGTGTTGTGTAGATTAGTAGACAAAACGAAGGCAATGAACGAGATCCGGGGAATGGAAGTTGTTAGAGAGAAAGTTGAGGTATCACATACTCAATTTGCGGATGATACTGCCTTTTATTGAGAGTGAGAATCATATGCGGTTTTTGTTAGAGATTCTGAACTAATTCTGCCAAATCTCATGATTAAAAATCAATTTGGAAAAAAAGTGCATTGTTGGGAATAAATTGTACAAAAGTAGAAATGGACGGGCTGGCTACAGAGATTGGGTGTAGGAAATATCTAAGGATTCCATTAGGGGGCAATTCAATGAAAACTAAATTTTGGGAACCTGTAGTGTCTAAGATGTAGAAGAAGTTGGCGTGCTGGAAGAAAGCCTTTTCATCAAAGAGAGGACGATTAACTTTGATTTCGGCAGTGTTGAATGCTCTTTCAATGTATTTCATGTCTCTTTTTGGGATACCAAAAGGTGTAGCGTAGGTCATGGAGAAGATCATGAGGGATTTCTTATGAGATGGAGTTGATGGAGATTCGCGTTGTCATTTGGTCACGTGGGAGCAGGTTTGTAAACCGAAAGATAGAAGGGACTGGGTATTGGGAACATTTGTTTGAGGAATAAGGCACTTCTGGGGAAATGGTGGTGGAGAAGCTATGTCGAAGGGGAGCCGTTTTGGAAGAAGGTTATTATGAGCAAATATGGGATGCAGGATAATGGATGTAATGTGAGTTTAGCAAGAAACGTTACATTTAGAAAACCCTGGAAATTTATTTCTTGTACATATCCAGCTTTTAATCAGCTGGTGAAAACAGTGGCAACCGGGGGGGGAGAGGATATCATTAGATTTTGGGAGGATAAGTTGTGGGGAGAGTCATCTTTCAAATAACGTTACCAAACTTTATTTCAGATCTCTTTGCTTCATAACAAGCCTAATATCCTGTTCATTTAAGAGGAAGAAAATCGGTCTAATTCTTCGTTATCACGGGTTTTGCACTTCCGAAGGGATTTCAATGATAGGGAAGTGAGTAAGTTGAGTTCTTTGTTAGGGGTTTTAGATAATATTAGGGTGGATGTGGAAGGTGAGGATTTCAGGGTAGGGGGATTCCTCCTGATCTTTCTCTGTTAAATCTTTCTATGAATCATTCTTTCCGCTCAGTGTCTTTTCTTATTTTCCTCATTTTCAATATATTTGGAAAGAACCGATCCCACACAAGGTAGAAGTATTCTCGTAGACTATGCCTCTAGGTAAATTGCCAACTTGCGACACGTTAATTATTTAGTATTTATATTACAAAATATTGTGAGCATTTAATTTTTTATTAAAACTAAATAAATATAGAGACTAAATCTAATTCGTATTAATTAAATAGTTTAATTGTGTAAACTAAATAGTCCATGTACACCACAAGATCCTAAAATTTAATATTAATTTATGGTTCCGGCTACGGTTACACATAATTCTGGTTTCAGTTTCTTATTTTTAAGAACTTAAGATCAATTTAAATTTCAGTTACGGCTACACATGTTGTTCTAATTTCTTTTTTTTTATTTTTACGAAGCATAACCGATTTTTGGAACTGAAACCGAAACAATTTTGGTTATGGGCTTTCAAATACAGTTCGGTTTTGTTCGTCGGGTCTATACTTGGGAACTATGGAAGAAATGAACAAATAGATATCCGAAGAGACGCAAACATACAAATCTCAAACACAAGAGGATATCAAATTTTAGGTTTACACTTTTGGCACGACCAGAAAAAAGATCTAAGAAAATTTTGATTTAGTTTACAATTAATTGGGTGGCAACTGGCAACCTATATTAGCCCAACTCAATAATTGTGTAATTTATTCGTATCGAGATAATGTATTCGAATTGGGATGTCGATATTTACTATATAGTTTTGAAAGATTGATCTAAGGATGTCCTTCAATTACACATTTATTTTTATTAATGATTTCATTTCTTATAGAATAAATTAAAAAATAGCCTTCATTTTAGAAACATGTTGTAGACATTGATTTAAATTTTTAACAGCATAATTGTTAAATATTTGAAGGAGTCTATTATGTAGTGCTGGTCCAAAATCTTACTGAGGATGAGAGAGCATATGACCAAGTATCAATAAGTTGGGTCATTGTGCCACAATCAACCTTGAGTCACCACAACGAAGTGAAAGTCACAGCCTAATCGATGTAATCAACAATCCACCTTTCAAATATTATTGTTTTGTTATTTGATAAAAAAATATAATCACATGTTGGTCAATTCGATCAACTTGGAGCAATTGATCCAACTTCATAGTAACAATATCCACACTTTAGCTTCTCATATACTCCATTTCTCGTTACACTATTTTCCCCCAATTCATCTCATCATACGATGCAAGCAGCATGAAGTTCTAATGAGTAAAGGAATTAGACTTGTTAATAAAAGTGAAAGATCCTACTTTCATCATGCACTAGCTAGTGAGATCAATATCTCTAGGTTGTCAGTCAAAAGAAGTTTACAGTCAAATAAGAGTTTGGAGCACAATTTATTACACGATTAGCGTTTTCATCTCTTTTAAATTCTAAAGTAATTATCATCATATAGATCTTTGTTTCATACAAGAATTTTTTTAAGGCCGGTATTATTATATTCTTTGATTTGAGAGTGAGCAAAAGAAAATTTAGTATTCTTTTGGTAAACTAATAATCTCATTATAGTTAGATTTAATTATACGTTCCCATTGTCATGATCTTAATTTGATTTATTTCCTTATAAATTGTTTGAAAATCGGTTATATACATTTCCTGATTCCCATGTAAAAAGTAAAGTTAAAAGTAAAAATAAAATAGTCATACACACACACTAGAAAGCAAGTATTTACTGAGCAGCGGAAGAATTTGTTGCAAGTAGAAATGCTAATCCAACTAATTCTTTTCTCTAAAACCCAAAGAACTCCATAACTTCCACAAAGCGAAAACATAACAGACTCAAAGTACTTGCAAGCAACAAATTAACAAGGTCATGAGAGACTCCTAAGAGTCTCAGAATGTCATTATATTCGGACACTTAAATGAGTGAGCCCACATAATCACAGGTAAAATTGCAGAAAATAAACTACTTTAAAAATTGTGAGTGCATCATTCAGTTCTCTTTGCTGCATAGTTGCACATAACCAATATACAATTTAAGGCCCATAAAAAAATTGATTCGCTAATAAATGCTCTCATACATTGATGCTCAAGTAACTTTAGTCAGCTTATGTACCGATCGACCAAAGAAGAAAGTACAGAAACTGGACGATAATGCAGTTGACACATATGTATCAAGCTTTGCATAGGTGTATTTAAAAGAGGCAACAGAATTAGATAAAAGTATACCGTTTGGGATATCTTTTAGTGCAGTTCCACGACCCTGCCACATATAACAGTACACCAAGGAGTAAGTTTCAATTCAAGGATAAGACATTGGCGTTTCATAAGTTGAAAGATTAGATTTATCCCAGGGTCGTGGAAAAAGAAAGTGCAAACCAAAAGGTAATACCTTTTCAACATGGAATTCCTTGGTTGCATCCTTCTCAATGGTGGCCACCAACCTTTCCACAGATTTCCGTTCACGTACTGGCCGGTCAGTTGTGTAAGTCACTGGAGTTTTTGGATCCTCCTTTTTCTCTGTTGATGTTTCATGTTCTTCGACCTTTTTTTCATTTGATGTTTTAGGCTTCTGCTTCGTGTCTACATGTTCCTTTTTCTTAATCTTGTCCTTTTTTCCAACATCATTCTTTGTTCTGGGACGCTTCTTCGTCAGAGCTTTCTCTGGTTTAGGCTGTTCCGACCTTTCCTCATCTTCCACTTCATCAACTTCCTCCTCGACCTTAACTCCAGTCTCCTGGGTTTTTCCCATGACATCATCGTCCATTACCTCATCCTTCGCTTCCACATTCCCTTCTTCAACAACTGCTTGCTTATCTTCTTCTTTATTTTCTTTCTCTCCTTCACCATCTTCCCCTTCTTTCACTGCCTCTCCATCTTTTACTGTTTCTTCAATTTCCTCGGTTTTATTGATCTCTTCACCCACATCCATATTATGAGCCTCGACCTTCTCATCGTCCTTTTTATCCTCTTTCATTTCAGTCACTTCGTCGTGATGCTCCTCTTTGTTATCCATCAGCCCCGTCTTTTCCTCCAACTCACCATTCCCATTTGCCAATGACTCGGGCTTATCAGGCACTATATCTCCCTCGCCCATAACAATTTCCGGTACAAATATTTGACCTTACCAAAACACGCTTTTGAGGTCCAACAATAAACTGCACACAAATTCAAACACAGTATTCTAACTAATCACAATAGCAGCTAAATTAGGAGAGTAAACAAGGAAAGAAAAATCTTGAAAAGGAAAAAGAATGATATCTATCCAATTTGAATGAAACAAGAAAACGCAACCCAGTAAACTCACAGTTAATGCAAATCCAGATTGTAATCAGCTTTAACCTATGAACAGGAAAATAGCGCATGCAGAATTGCATTGGCGATCAAGGCAAACACGTTACAACCAACTACACGCAAAATCCACGCTCACGCATGGAGAGCTTACAATCCCAAATAATCAACCCAAAATCACAGCCGACAATTGTCATCTCATCAAGAAAGTTAAAACAGAACTTCGGATTCCATAAAAAAAGACAGCAGACAGCTAAAAGAATAGAACTTTTTCATAAATAACAGCAAACCCTAACCCAAAGAGATACAAATTCGAAATCAAATCAACACAAAAAGACCAAAACCATACCGAAGTAGAAATACAAAAATTGGAAAAAAAAAATTAACATATAAAACGAAGCTAAAATGATCGAAACCGCGCGGATTCGGAAGCTTACTCTGAAAATATTCGAAGCTCAGTGTCCTCCGACTGTGGTGATTTTGTAATTATTATTATCCTCGTCGAACCTGAGTTCTCAGGATCCGCTATTTATAGCTCGGACTTGAAAAACGGATTTTAAATCCAGTTTAATGCCATGTCGGATCGTAGGACAATGCTAAAACGGGATCTAAACTAACGGCTAACATCTACCTACACCAATGGACGGTCCGGATTGAAATTATCTACCCGTGGACTTTGAACTTAGTTCAGCTAGGGCTCATCGAAATTCGAAATTTGTGATTCAAGATTTGGTCGGAACTTGGTTTATCATTTTTGTACTTAAATAAAAAAAGATACCTACCTATGCACCTCAAACATAATTCCTTGGAACATGTTGAAATCGATGGAGGGGTTTAGGTAAAGGTAAATGAATACCTCACAAATTTTTTCTTCTTTGATTAAATATCAGAGATCAAATTCGGTCTTTTAAATTGAGTAGACAACTAAAGAATGAGTGCGAAAAAATCCTGCCGAACTTAATAAATCAAATGAAATCAATAGATCACGATTAGTAGATAGATTTAAAAAAATTGTAGCTGAAAGTAAATAACACAAGATAATTTATGGAAACTCGAAAGATAGTATGGAGCAAAAAATGTCTGGAGCACTGACATCAAACGATCGTAATATTTATGTATTTTATACTCAGAACGTTCTCTTATACTCGGATTTATTGATTATATGCTTTCACTATTTAAATAAACAAATAAGATATGTTCGACTGACAAAAAGATTAAGCAAGCAGTAATGATATTAGATAATTCAGTAACGAATGCATTTTCCTTAATCCGGTAGACCCTTAATAATTTAGAAAATATCTTCTGAAATATACACGACGATCTTCTCAAATGTGGTCTGCTGAATTTTCTTATTTGCTGAATTTTAATACTTTTGTATTTTTAAGACTTGAACACATCATGAAAACTAATAAATAATTAGCACAAAGAACGTATGGATGAGCTTACTATAACACTTCCACAGACCCAATTTTCTCAAGTTCAAAATACCAAGAAACAAAATCATATATCTAATTGGACGAAATCATGTATAATAATTTAATTATGAAATGAGTAAAAACGGCGTTGGCAATTAACATTTTACTTCGTAACTATATCTCTTTCTAAAAATTACCAAGAGGTTGTAAATTAAAATGATGATGATCATAGTAATTAATATATAACACAAAAACAATATTTTTAGTAAAAGAATTAAAATAAGTAATATCTCTAAATAAATACTTTCAGAAAATAAGGAAACTTTTAAGTTTTTAATCTCATGAATGTAGTAATAATTTTAATAGCTTTAGTACTAAAAATAAATAAAATATGCAAAAAAAAAAAATTTGAGAAAATGCCGAGGGTAAAAAAAGTGAGTCATTTGAGACACATTTCTGTATCTAGACAAAAACTTGTGTGAAACGATCTCACAGGTAGTATTTATGAGACGAATCTCTTATTTGGATTCTCCATAAAAAAATATTATTTTTTATTCTAAGAATATTACTTTTTATTGTGAATATAGGTAAGATTGACTCGTCTCACAGATTAAGATCCGTGAGACGGTCTCATGTGTATCTAAAATGAAAATAGAAACGGACCGAGAAACATCCAAAATTGGAAAAACAAGTAACTGACTATCTACTCAATTAATTCGAAAACCACAACCCATGATTTTACTTGGTCTCAAAGCCTGTTAAAAAAAATTCTCCATTCACATGCAAAACCATCTCCGACAAAATTCAGTTGTTAGCTATTTCATCTTTCCTAGAACACTGCAGTAGCAACAAATACAGACAGGAGTTCTCTCCAGAGTGAAAAGAATTACAATTATTAGCTATTCTGCTTCCAATATTATATATCCACCTTATACAACAGAAATTAAACAAAACTAACGACACAGAGCTCGTCGAGGAGAGTATCTCACGTTTTTTAACCATATTAATGTCGATCACCATAATGGGGCAAGAGAAATAGCTTTTGTTCAATGAAGCAGAACACCACCATACAAAGACTTTCATTTTCAGGATCCACCTGTTTCTTCAAGGAACTTGGCTCCCTGACATATATCTAACGTCTCCAGAAACGACTTTGCTGCTTGTGCTCTTCCATCCTCCTGAACATAAGACAAATATATGTCAAAATATTATCAGCAGCTCACCAGTTGTGAATATAACAAAGGCATGCAACAAAGATCGATTGTTGAGAAATAATTTTACACGGTGTGTACCACCAAATACTTCACACATTCAGACGAAAGAATTTTACCCATCCTTAAAAAAAAGGAGAGAATGTATAAATATTATGGAAAACAGAATAAGATCAAAGGATTGAACAAGGCAACATTTTCCTTACAATAGCACGCATAACGAAAAACAAACCTTTGATGCTCTTTAGAACGTTCCTTGAACTCATTGGCAATATCACACCCTTCATATGAGGCTAGAACAGTTCGAATATCAGCTGGTCTGTGTTTAGCAACATCTGCACTCAAACAATGCTCCCTGTTTATTTCAAGCAATAAAGACTGGAATAAAACTCCCCAAAGATCATGTAGAATTTGCGAGTTTCATTGTGAGAGGAATTCTTACATTCAAGGAATGGAATAAGATCTAAAAGTACGGCGTCGTCTGCTTCGCCTTGCCACTCTTTAATTGGAACACAGTTTTCACGCTGAAGACAACTCTCTAAGGCATGACCACTAATGTATAGAACTTTTGCAGGATCCCTGTTAAGCATTGAAAGGTCCTGCAGCAGGAATTGCTCATAATTATTTAAAACAAAAAACAAAAAAATAGCATAGAAAAAAGAAGTGAAAATTTGAAAACAGAAACAAAAAACAATTGATAAGAATATCCCCGAAATTCAATGTGAATGTATCTACCCTAAAGTGCTTTCCATCTTTGTATCTCGTTGCACCCCTTGAAAGCCTATAGCGAATACAGTGCTTCGGATCCAATCTTTCAACAACAGGATCAACATACTGAAATGACAAGAAAGGTATATATTAAAAACTAAGAGAAACCAAGAAAATAACAAATAAAATGGGGAACTTGTTTCCACATCCACATATCTTAAACATAAACGCTCACCATACTTAGCTCGTCAGAATATACTACAATTTCATAAAACTGAGCTAAATGCTCCAAAAAAGCATCTACTCCAGGCCTTTTGAATGTTCTCCACCCCCGATCACGCTTCAGAGAAAAAAACAATGAATCATAATATCAACTTAGTTACATCTAAACCTGAACGACGAAAAAAACTCATGAAATCAACCTTCACAGGAAAAGAAACTAAATGAGAGGGAAATGTAGACTATTAAAATTGAGTGTGAGGGAAGAAATCAAGCATATTCAACACGAAAGACAGAAAAAAACACACCTTCCAGTCAGAAAAAATTAATGTTTTGTTAAGATCAAGAACAAGGGTAAAAACATGTTGCTCCAAAGGATGCAAATCTGGCAGGAGCTTGTCAGATGTTGGTTCAGTAAAACCCTGTAATGAAGCAATAAAATATGTTCCAAGGAGGAATAAATAATGATAAATTAAGGAAATACATTTTTTAAAATTGTGAAAGTGCTATTAGTTGTTTACCCGAACGTGTTCTTCGGTTAACCGCCTGAGGTCAAGGTATATGTCAACTAACTTGGCAGGTACTGTAATATTTAACAAGAACGAAGCATCATGAAAAAACAGACAAGATTATAAAAGCTGAATTCCGAGATGAACTCGTACAGAAAACAAACTAGCAACAAACAAATTTAGATTTTTTGTCTTACAGAAAATGCGGAGAGAAACGAAAACAATATGGATAATAGAACTTCACCTGCCACTGCAGCAGCTCGTGCATAAGATTGAAATTTCTGCACAAACCATTTTGTAATTTGTTAACTCGACTTCTCTGGTGATTATATTTCAAATACATTATCAGAAACAAGTATAAGCCTCCAAAGATTAAACGTATTAAGAAGGCTCACACAATTAGACATCTAGGTCAACTATCTTTTATTAAAAAAGAGCTCCTCACATCATTTAATAGCTTTCCAACTAAAACAACTACTTCTAAATAATAAGAAATGATAGGTAACAATGTCAACTTTTTCTACATCATGGGAATGGAGTCAATGGACAGAAGCATAAAGTATAAGAATGCTGTTAGACGCACGTCATAAGTAGATGCATCTTCCCCAACAGTAAAAAAATTTGCCGAGTCACGAAAGGCCTTTGTCTTCTGATCAACCTCATCCAATGAGTATGCTGCATAAAATGCCAACTTATATTTGATCAATAACTTATAATAAAGTCAAACAAAGACATTCTATGATATAGCCCAGCAGTTCAAAAATAAAATCAGAAGCAGTTCGCACTCCAAACCAAGACCATAATCAACATGCCTGTGAAAATTCAGTAGACAAGGTGGTAACGGAGCTTGAAAGAGCTTTTTTTTCATTTTATTATTCTAATTTATAAGCAAGCGTTATGGAAAAATCGAAAAAGGAAGGAAAAACAAGGCACACTAGTAGCCTCACAGATGCAAATAATCAGGTAACCCAGGAATCTAACTTTATTTAGTCAATATTATGTATGAACCAAGAAGATAATATAAGACAGCTCCTGGGAAAAAAAGTAACACATGAAAATAATGTCAATTAACATCTATTCAGTAAGCAGACAGTTCATAAACAAGTGGTCCTTCATTCCTCTGAGTCTTGCTCCTTGACACTTCAATTGGAAGTTAGGATTTTGCTACATGAGATACACCAACAAAGAAAGAGCTACCAAAATGTAAAATAATATAAGTGACACGAAGATACATATAAGCATCATATTGCACAACTACACAAGAAATCAAAAAGAATCTGACAAACACAGTTGAAAGAAATAAAATTAGGGTGTCACGTCCATGAGTCAATAAATTCAGAATAGGGAAGCAGACTTACGCAACAGCCATCTCAATACTTTGTAATCTTTTTATTTTCTAATATACCAAAAACAAAATAAATCAATTGAGAAATTCATTCATAAACCGGTCAAGAAACTTATTAAATAGAGTGCACGAAAAAAATGATTGTTTATCCACTTAAAAATGATTGATCTACGCACCCACTTACCCATCAAAATATTTGTGCATTCTAAATAAAAATACATAAGGACTCATAAAACAAACATATAAGCGAGTGTTTCTCCAGATAAAAACACAGATGAAAAATGCTACAGTTCACATTCTCAATCTCAAGCCATTGTTGCACTCGGTGGAAAACCTGGTGATTATTTTCCAGGTCATCATAAAAAAAGGTTAGGCTTTCCTTTTCTAATCGCCTCATTACTCGACAAAACAGTTTCCAAATAGTCAGCAATGACACATTACAAATTTGAAATCACAACATTCACATTCCAAAACGGGGAAATCATAGTAACACCATCGCTTGGAAAGAATAGATCCATTCATCAAGTAAAAAACAGGATTATCACACCAATTTCATATAGCCCAGAAGTGATTTGCTGAAAGAAACGAACCATATGTGGCATAGCTAGCAGTGGCAACGCCACCGCTAACAGCGGCAATGAGGCCGTACTTGAGAAAGCTCCAAGAATTCTTCTTATCAACGGCGACAGTAGGCGTAGTAGGAGCCTCACCCGGCGGTGGAGGAGTCTGATTGCCAATAATCGAGGATGAGATTATGGGTTCTTTGGGAGGTTCTGTTCGAACGACCGAGGCGAATCGGCGATAATTCCTGGAAATGATCGCGGAGAGACGCGATCGGGAAGGGTTGATGGCGTACATTATTGAAATTTATGGTGATCTAACTTAGGGTTTAGACAAGTTTTAGGGTTTTGTGCGGGGTTTTTGCGATAGAAAGAAATGGTTACTGAAGTGCAGAGATGATTTTGAGGAGACGAAAGTGCCCTTTGGGTTTTAGTTATTTTTAGTAATTATCAATTTTGGAAATATATTATTTTTCCTCCTGTCAAAAAACAAAACAAATAGATTATTTCGGCTAAAAAAATTATGATAAATAATAAAATCTCAAACTTAGAAATATATTAAACTAACATTTTTTTTAAATTTTCTTCACTTAATTGTATTTTTTTTCAAAAATTGAGATACATGTTTACGGAATTTCTTTGAAAATATTCCAAAAATAATTGCATCATTATATACATAATCACACACTAATTTTCAACTCTTATTTTCAACCTCCACTGATGATGATTATGATACAATGATTGTCTTCATTATGTGTTTTTATACTACCTCGTTAAAAACCTTACTAGGAAAAACTCATTGGGATAAAAATCATAGTAAGGAAAAACGAGTGCAGTCACGTAAACTTTCATCATGTTAATACGAACGATTCTTCATAAATTTCATAGATTGTACATTCCAATGTTATATATATCGAAAAAAAAATTACATGATATGCATCATCATTGTTACATCTACATCCATGAACTAAACAATGTTGATGTACAACACATTGTTCACTTTCAAAGAATATCAAATTGAATATCAGATTCATTTGCAGACACAAAATGTATAACTAAATCATATATACGGAATTTCTTTGAAAATATTCCAAAAATAGTTGCATCATTATATACATAATCACACACTAATTTTCAACTCTTATTTTCAACCTCCCGCTGATGATGATTATGATACAATGATTGTCTTCATTATGTGTTTTTATACTACCTCGTTAAAAACCTTACTATGAAAAACTCATTGGGATAAAAACCATAGTAAGGAAAAAAGAGTGCAGTCACGTAAACTTTCATCATGTTAATACGAACGATTTTTCATAAATTTCATAGATTGTACATTCCAATGTCGATCATTATATCTTACTATTTCATTTTTCTCATTTCGCTTTCGAATAAAAACTCATTTTTACCCAACAGGTTTTACACCTTCAAGTGTATGGACTATATGTCCAAAAACGTTATGTTTATTTAGCGAATTCAATTCAACCTGGATGTCATATTTCCATTTTATCAAGTCCGGTCGATTTTTACATTCACCAAAAAATTTTGGTCTGTGATCTTAATTGTCATTTATGATGTCGAATGTCACATTGTAAGAAAATATCTCATCAATTTATTTTATATTTTTTGGTTCCATAGTTTACAGTGTTAATATAATTGATAGAGATTTCACGATTCTCGTCAGTTTGTGGTTCTAATAGAATATTTTCATCATCATTTGTTCTGCTGGAATATCATTCTCTATTTTGTGATCATCGTGTTTCTCTATGCATTTTTTCGAGGATTTTTATCCTTGGAACCAATTGGATTTCCACACTTCAATCGTTTTATGACATCATGAGTGTCTTCAATTTGTTTCTTTGGAATTTCAATTCAAGCAGGGGCATTTATAACATGTATATATGATTTAGTTATATATTTTGTGTCTGCAAATGAATCTGATATTCAATTTGATATTCTTTGAAAGTGCACAATGTGTTGTACATCAACATTGTTTAGTTCATGGATATAGATGTAACAATGATGATGCATATCATGTAATTTCTTTTTCGATATGTTTTTTTTCTCCCTCATTAAAATGACAATCATCAAAACGTGTTGTAAACACATCGCCTGTCTGAGACTCAAGATATCGAATGATTGATGGGCTATCATAACCGATATAAATTTCGATCTTTCTTTGATGTCTCATTTTTGTTCGTTGAGGCGGTGCAATAGGCACATATACCATACATCTAAAAATTCGCAGATGAGAAATGTCTGGTTCTTTACCAGATGCAAGATGCAATGAGGAGTATTTATGATACGCACTTGGTCTTATGCGAATTAATGGAGCAACATGTAAAATTGCATGTCCCCATATAGAAATAGGGAGTTTTGTTTTCATAAAATTGGTCTGACAATTAGTTGTAGACGTTTAATCAATTATTTGTGTGTGTACATGAGCAACATGATGCTCAACACTGATTCACATTGACATACAATAATCATTGAAAGTTTGAGAAGTAAATTCACTAGTATTATCAAGTTTAATTTTTTTGATTGTATAATCGAGAAATTGATTCCGCAATTTTATTATTTGAGCAAGTAATCTTGTAAATGCCATATTTCGATTTGAAAATAAACATACATGTGATCATCTTAAAAAATAATTCAAAAATAATTACATCATTACATACATCATCACACATTAATTTTCAATATTTCCAACTCTCATTTTCAACAATTTCAAATTTATTAGATAATTATGTACTAGTGTTATCTGCACCGAAATTACGAGATCACTCCTTTCATTATGAGTGGTGACAGATAGATCATGCTATTCAAGCTTTTTTTCTTGTTTTTCCCTGAGATTTGGAGAAAGATCACTGATCCTTTTTCTCGAAAGGAAGAGAGTGAAATTCTTTTTCCTCCATAAGGACCAGGAGATTGAATCTAGTCGTGAGAAGAATACTTGGTATAAATAACTCGTTTCTTGGTCTTCGATCCCCTCAGTCAATATGAATGCCCCCAATCAGTGCAATGTAATATGTCTATTTATTTATCTTTTTTTTGTCTGCACATGTTGTCGGTCCAACGTGCAATAATTTGAGATAATAAATTTGAAATTAAAGAATAAATTAGACACCGAGATTTACGTGAAAAACTCCTAAAAATTATTAGGGTAAAAATCAAGATGAAATGATTTCCATTATAATGTTTTATGGTGTAACCATTCACTGTGTTTCCAAAGAGAACACACACTCTTAATATAGGAGAACAAATCACCTCACAAATATTATAAAACTAATAGAAAGAATAAGAAAACTCAATAGGAAGCTTGAGAATAAGATTATCTCAACTGATGGAGGAGAGCTCTATTTATAGAGCTCCCCTGACTTGTGAACGTGAGAAGGCACATATCAATTGTATTTGCCTTCATCCAAATTTGACAAATTATGCAACACGTTTCTTTTCTGCCTCATTAATATTCTTTCTTGACTATACACCTAGCTGGCACTATTTTACCGACATTTATCCCACTTGGTGATTTGTTTGAGAATCAGACACATCTCCACACATCTTTTCAATATTGTCATTACATACTGCTTACGTTTCTGCTAGGTCACTTGAGGATCTACACCACTCAAACTTATCAATGTTCACTGACTTGGTCAGAAAATCAGCTATGTTATCTTTTGTATGGATCTTCTGCATAGTCACACTTCCTTCTTCTACTACTTTCAAGTGAAATTGAACTCCAATGTGTTTAGCCTGGAATGAAAGGTTGGATACTTTGCGATGTGAAGACACTCTGACTGTCACAAAACAAATGAACTTTCTCTTTTTTGCGTCTGATCTCCTCGAATAACATTTTAATCCATATTGTTTCCTTACAAGCTTGAGTAGATGCCATGTATTCTGCCTCCGTTGTAGATACCCCACAACTGTCTGCAATTTTTAACTCAGCTTACAGCTCCTCCTGCAAGTGTAAACACATAACCAGTAGTAGATTTTCTCTTATCAGGATCACCTGACTGTAAAATCGGATCCTCCATAACATAATGTATCATTTGATGTACCCTTAATGTATCTAAGGATCCTCTTAACTGTATTCCAATGCTCTCGTCCAAGATTCGTCATATACCGAATAACTGCTCCCACTGCTCGAGCAATGTATGGTCTTGTACAGATCATGGCGAACATCAAACTTTCCACTGCTGATGCATATGGTATTCGAGACATCTTCATCCTCTCTGCTTCACTGTAAGACACATCTCGGAGGATAACTTGAATTTAACAGGCTGAGGGGTCGATATTAGCTTACTATCTTGTATGTTGAAGCGTTGCAAGACTTTTTTTCAAATAATTTTTCTGGGAAAACCAAACTTACATTCTGTCTCGGTAAACTTGCATCGCTAGAATCTTGTTTGCTGGTCTCAAGTCCTTCATATCAAATTCCCTAGCCAACTGTGCCTTCAATCCTTAGACCTAATCTTTGTTAGGGCCTGCTACCAAAATGTTGTCCACATACAACAGCAAATTAATATATTCATCACCAGACCTCTTTAAAAATGTGCAAGGGTCTGCACTTAGTCTGTTGTATCCAAGACTCATGATATATGAATCAAATCTCTTGTACCAACACCTCGACGTCTGTTTGAGACCATATAAATATTTGTTCAACCTGCAAACCAAGTTTTTTTTGCATTTATCCGCAAAATCTTTTGGCTAAAGCATATAAATTTCTTCTTCAAGATCTCCATGAAGAAATGTCATTTTCAAATCTAGTTGTTCTAGATGTAAGTCAAAAACCGCACGCAATACCAACACTACTCTGACTGTCGTAAGTCAAACCACAAGAGAAAATATCTCATTGAAGTCAATGCATTCTTTCTGAGCATATCCTTTTACCACTAATCTAGCACGATACCGCTCCATTTGATTATTTCCATCACGCTTGATCTTATAGACACATCTGTTTCCAATGACTTTCCCCCTTGTGGTAGTGTAACAAGATCCCAAGTTTTATTCATGTCTAATGCCTCAAACTCTTCTTGCATTACTATCATCCATGAGGATACATCCGAGCTTTGAGTAGCCTCGTGGAAACTTAATGGCTCACCATCATCTAATAATAGACAATATGCAATATTACTTTCAGTGACATAATCTGAAAGTCAACCTGGTGGTATTCTGTCTCGAGTTGACTGCCTCACATCGGAAACCTCAGGCTCAACATGTTCTTGTTCTTCGTGCTCTGGTTCTACTTTACAAGAAATTTGACTTTCGTCTGTCTTATTTTCCACCTGAAATATAGTAGTTTCTGAATTCAGTATGCATTTCTCCCTTTAATTTATCTTCCTCGAAGATAAAATCTCTGCTGATGAGAAACTTGTGAGTATTAGCATTTCACATGCGAAACCCTTTTACTCCATCAACATAACTCAAAAAGATGCATTTTCTGGATTTTAAATCCAACTTCGATATTTTTTGCTCATTGTACAGAACGTACACATGACTTCCAAATGTATGCAAATGAGAATAATCTATCGGCTTCTCGGTCCACATCCCATCGGAGTCTTCAGGATCAATCGCCACTGAAGGAGAACGATTGATGATATAATAAGTGGTTTTTACTGCTTCCTCCCAAAATGACTTGTCTAGAACCGCAGTCCTCAACATAGCTCTTGCTCTATCCAACAAGGTTCTGTTTATCCGCTCTGCCACTCCATTCTGTTGAGGGGTGTAAGCCGTCGTAAACTGTCTTTTGATGCCCTCATGTTGACAATATGCATCAAATTCGTCACTGGTATATTCTTCTCCATTGTCAATCCTCATACATTTGATTTTCTTTTCAGAATCAAGTTCAACCCCGCGCTTTGAAATCTTTGAAGACTTGGAAAACATCTGATTTCTTCTTGATTTGATTTACCCAACATCTCCTATAGAAATCATCAATGAACGAGACAAAGTATCTCGCTCCTCATAAGGATACAACTGGTGCTTGCAAAACATCCTAATAAATCAGCTCTATTATGATTTTGCTCCTGGTAGTAGAAGTGTCAAACCTTTATCTGTGTTGTTTACTGGTAACACAATGCTCACAAAAAGGTAGTGACACTTTTGTAAGTCCCGGCAACAACATCCGTTCTGAGAGAATTTTCAACCCTCGTTCTCATATATGACCAATCTTTCTATCCCATAACATTGTTGATTCTTCTCCTGAACCAATTGATGCAACAGCTAGTTCCGTCTTTTCGTGTGTTTCTCCCAAAAGTACATACATATTTGCAGCAACTTTTTCCGCTTTCATAAACACAAGCGCATCCTTCACAATTTTTTCATGATCCCTTTTTCGATACAGGTTTTGCACCCAATGTCATCCAATTGCCCCAAGTACAAGATTATTCAAAAGTCCTTTCACATGTCGTATCTCTTGTATGGTGCGAATGGTGTCATCAAACATTTTAATTTTGATAGTACCGACTCCAACGATTTCCAAGACATGGTCATTTCCCATTAATAAAGATCCTCCTGAGACTGGTTCATAATGATCAAACCATTCTCTCCGAGATGTCATGTGCCACGTCGCTCTTGAATAAAGAATCCATGTGCACAAAATTTGTGCCCGCCTTCTGCAATTATGGCCGCTTCGCTGAATATATTTCACACTGCCTGAAGTACTGACCACATTTCCTTGAGAACTCTTGTCGATACTCATACACTCTTTTTTGAAGTGCCCTTTATCGACATATTTAAAGCAGTAACTGTGACACCCTGACCCGTTTTAAAATAATAAACTCTATAATGCGGAAGCTTTTTTTAAAAAAAAATACTTGGAGGAAAGTTTGCGCTTTAAAAATTTGGCAGAGTTTCCCCGTAAAAAGGAACTCACCACCTGCCTCAATCAATAAAACCAATACATCATAAAAACTCCCACAACTAATATATAAAGATGTACAAAATCAAAAGCATTCCATTTAGATTACCAAAATACCGAGTCAAATTTAAACTCCCAACATACCAGGTGGGTTACAACAAAATATATTAGCCAACTCCAACCATTACAAAACAAAATACTTTCTTAACCATCCATTGACAAAATAATCATTTCATCCTTCCTCCAAACTTGGCACATTTCCTTCTTCTGTCTCAACACCACGCCGTATCAGTCTCGGTTACCTGCATATGCATATCATGAACATAACTGAAATGAGTTATAAAAACTCAGCAAGTAGACCTTTAAATAACAAGTACATATACCATAGTGTACATAAGGAATCCATACCATTTCTTAACTGTAATATGCCATCAGTCAATAAAATGCGTACATAACAATTATAAGATGGCATCTATAGAACAATTCATTTCTTTTCATTCGTATGGCATTGATAGGTCATCAGTCAATGGTACACATGTACGTCTCAGTCAAAATCAGTCACAGTACATGTCATTATGTTGATCAACTTCAGTCAAGTGGGTTTAGAATTACCATAGGTAACACCACAATACCATATAACCATCAAGCCATAAAAACATTTATTGAATCATTTTATCAAACACGTGGTGTGCGTGCTAAAGAATTAGCTCCTTTACTTTGCCATTGGCATCAATTCCATTTCTTTTCAATATATCAATACATACCATATACATAATCAATGATTTAAAGGAGCTAAAATCATTTATAACATCATTTACCATATACATAGCGCATGAGATGCATTCAAAGGAAAATGTCTACTTACAACCCAATACACAAGTAGTTGCTTGGCTCTTGAGGGATTCCTACAACACAATGATAGTAATAATACCATCAATCATTAAATTAACAACCTTACCTCATCATTCAAATCAAACAACCCAATATCTTTCCTTCAATTACTAACCCAAAGAAAATAATCTTTCTTACCTTGATTCTAGACTCTTGAGGAGAAGAACTTCTAATCTCCAAGCAAATATTAAGGTTTCAATCAAAGATTAATGTCTTGGAAGAAATTGGATTGAAGGAGAAATGAGGAACCCTAGCTTCCAAACCGTGAGAAGAGAAAAGAAGAGAATGGAAATGAGGAAAATGAGAGTCTCATTCGATTTTATGCCTTAAAATCACCCAAAACACGCTTTTCCACTGTACAGGGCTCTGGGGTGGTCGAGTTTTACCGCCCGAGCGCGGAACATACTGTCCAAAACCCAAAAAGACAGAACCAGGCGTGCTGGGGCGGTCAAATATTACCGCCCTAGCGCGACACGTTCTGTCCCGGCACGCGCTCTGCGCACAGCTACTGTAAAGATCGCTTCCGAAACTCCTCTTCCCTTCGGAATTTGAAAAAATTGGTAAACAAGAAAGTTGTAGCTCTATGCCTTGGCTTTCATCTCCAATTGACCTCATGTCATTTGAAGGTATGAGTAAAGAGTTGTGCTCATTCTCCCAACATGTGTCATTCTAGGAACGACGATATGCACGACACACTTCGGGGCGCTTTTGGCCTATCTTCCACAATGATTTGAACGAAACTCAAAACACGAAAGTTATAGCCTTATATCTTATCTTTCTAATGAAAGAGGTCTCACATCAATTGGATCAATATAAAAAAACATTATGCTAAAAACCACAACCACTGCCACAGTTTCATACCGTTAAAGCACTTCCATTACCTATTTAACACAAATTCAACCTTCTATTCTACCCATCCATTATATATTTCATTCTATAACATTCTTTACCATTCATATCATAATGTAAAGTCATAAACCATCACAATAAAATACCGTAATTCATAATAAAAGACATGAATGATCGGTTATTACAGTAACTATTTTTCTTCTTACTTCTTGACTCTGATCTAACTTGCCTTTGGCTCCCACTGTAGTCACGGTCCATTAATCTTCCTCTTATCATCGACAAAGCATCTGTCTGCTTCGAAGTTACCAACCTATCTTCCTTATTCTTGCGTCGGCTTTCTTCACCGAGAACCGCAGTTAAGACATCGTCGAATTTTAGAGAGCTCATAAGAATATTGTTGGTTATGTTGATGATAAGTTGACCATATGAATCTGGTAGACTTTGAAGTAAAAGCTCTGCACGTTCATTTTCCCTATTTTATGCTCCATGGAAGTGAGTTAGGCAAATAGAGTATTTAATATGTTGATATGCTCGGTCATCGATGAGGATTCTGTCATCCGAAGAGTATAAAGTCTTCTCCTTAGGAAAATCATGTTGTGTAGCGATTTGACCTCGTCTATCTTTTGAGAGTATCCCAGATAACTTTTTCTGTTTTTTTCTCAAAAGTAATTGACAATAATTCGTTTGCTATAGTCAAGTGTAAATTGACAATATCATTATCATTCATCTCATTCCACTTTCCATCGTCCGTAATTTCCACCGATCTATCTCCAATAGCCGTCAAACAATTCTCATTTCTTAAAATTGCTTGTATCTTTATTTTTCACATTAGTAAAATTGGATCTACCAACTGGTCAAATTCTTCATTGACAGAAAAAAAGTAAAATTGTTTCCGTTGAACTTTGTTATCTCGTACATGCCCCCCAATATTATGTCCACAACAATTTAGTAGACTAAATAAAATAATCATGTCTTAATAAAAAATCTCAAAAAAAATTTTCTGATGTGGAAGATTAGTCTATGCTGCAACCACAGAGCATACTCAGAATTTTAAGAAACTTTAAACCAAGGCTCGGATACCACTCGTTGTTCCCATGTGCAGTAATTTGAGATAATAAATATGAAAATAAAGAATAAATTGGACACCGAGATTTATGTAGAAAACCCTTAAAAATTATTATGGTAAAAATCACGGGTAAGATGAAAAGATTTTCACTATAATATTTTATGATGTACAACCACTCACTGTGTTTCCAAAGAGAACACACACTCTTAATATATGAGAACAAAACACCTCACAAATATTATAAAACTAATAGGAGGAATAAGAAAACTCAAGAGAAAACTTGAAGCTTGTGAACGTGAGAATGCAAATATCAATTATATTTGTCTTCCTCCAAATTTGACAAATAATACAACACGTTTCTTTACTACTTCATTAATATTCTTTCCTTGCTATGCACCTATCTGGACCCATTTTGCCCACACATGTTGTGTGCAAAGTGCATGTATAATTGATTTTTTTTTCTATTGTTATAAAAAATTGGAAATTACTTTTTAAAATTAAAAATAAAATTCAAATTTTTATGATTTTTATTAGTTTGTTTGAAATATTATATGTGAAACCGAAATTAGATGGATAGGATGTGCAAATTTTCGGAAAGTCCATATCGTTAAAAATGAGATAGGGTAAATTTGAAAAAAAAAGTTGTTATATCACTGTAACAAAACAATTAATATCTATTATTTGACTTTAATAATAGAAATAGATATAAATTATGCATATTTACAATAATAAATAAAAAAAGTTGTATAAAAAAATATTTTTCATGAGCGATTCATACAGGATATTTATCTAACAAAATTGATTTGTGATACTGTCGCACAAAAAATTTAGTGTTAAATAAATGGCAAAAACTTGTGTGATACGATCTCACGGGTCGTATTTGTGAGACAGATCTCTTATTTGAATCATCCATGAAAAAGTATTACTTTTTATGCTAAGAGTATTATTTTTTATTGTGAATATGAGTAGGGTTGAGCCGTATCACAGATTAATATCCGTGACACGGTGTCACATGATACCCATCCTAAATAAATATGTCTCAATTTTCCTTCTTTGTTTTACTTTAGATTTACCTGTCAACTTAAATCAATATTTGAGACGAAGAATCAACTAAGCGATGCTATCCATGCAACACAAAATAAAGGGAAAAAAGGGATAAAAGTTTTTTTTTTTTAAAAAAATTGATAGTTCGAATATTTGATAACTCAATTGTTCAAGCAACAAATAAACAATTCAAGAAAAGACAAAAACTTGTGTGAGACGGTCTCACGGGTCTTATTCGTGAGACGGATCTCTTATTTGGGCTATCCATGAAAAAGTATTACTTTTTATGCTAAGAGTATTACTTTTTATTGTGAATATGGGTAGGGTTGATCCGTCTCACAGATTAAAATCCGTGAGACGGTCTCACATGAGACCCACTCGAAAAGACAAAAACTTGTGTGAGACGGTCTCACGGGTCTTATTAGATTTTTAATGGGTTTTTTTAAAATAAAAAACCATGAAAATATTATTAGATCACATCAAAGATAATTATAGAAGAAGATGAGACTCTTTCTATTATACCAGATGTGGAAAAACAACTCTAGCAAAATAATGAGCAACCTGATTTGTTGATACAAATACAAAACGACACGATGATATATCCCTGACAGAATTCTACACTTCTATTATTAGACTTAAGCTTGAAAAAACTTATCAATCGTACGATACTTCAACTACTAGAAATGCATCATATTCCACAATGACATGTGAAAAATCAATGCTCTTTAGCCAATTGAGAGTTCATCTGATACTCACGTACGATAATTGAGTTGGAATGTATCGACAAAATACATTTTTACTGTTACTAAAATTCGATAGTTTCAAATAATTCAATCATAAGTAAAATGAGAATTTTTCATCACAGACAGATTAACATTTATACATCAACATATTGTCAGGAGGTTTTTGTCAACGCATAACCTAAAGAATATTATTAATTTTTTTAAGATAAATTTTGAATTTAGTTGATAATTATATATATTATTAAATAGAAAACTTGATTTTTTTTAGGAAAAAAATAAAATCAATTATTTGAGGCATGATAGTCTTGAATCGATCATACCATTGTAATTTTTTTTTTTTTGAAAAATATGACAATATACTCGGAATTGAACGATAACAAATTAATTTGAATATCAACTAATTATCATTTATGCTGATACCTTAGATTTATTATATAATATTAGTATACTGACGCACACGTTGCGTGCTTGTATAATATTTTTATAATTCATTTGATTTAAATTTAAATAAGGATCAAAATATAATTATAAGAAATAATGATTAATTGAAAATAAAAGAATAAAAAAATGACATTAGTAAGAATTAAACCTATAACCTAAACCCCAAAGAACCATGATTCTATCTGTTGAATTAAATATAACTTATATTAAAATTTTAATATTTTATTAATATATGTAATTATTAAAACAGACCATGACAAGTTAGTTACTCTAAATATCTCAAACTTAATAAAATAGTATTGATAATATAATTTAATAATATTATTTCTGTAAATGTTTTTTTTTCCGTAAAAAAATTTAATCTCAACCAATATACTGAACCAAATCCCGCCATTTTGTAGAACAAAGTCGACTGAGACGGCGTTTCGAGGTTTCATTTTGCTCCTAAATCAAATCCCAGATGAATGCACCGTCACATTATCTGAAACAGGATTGCGAATTTCGACGTTGATTTTAAGAAAACTTCAAAAGTTCTCCCATTTTTCTGATCTAGCGATTAGGGTTTGTGTTGAAAGTTGAAACATATGAATTTGGGCGATCTCAACAAAGTATGGGAAGTCAGAACGCTGAAAAGGAAGCCAAAAGAAGAAGAAGCTCGAAAGATTTTAGACAGAGTCGCGAAACAGGTTCAACCCATCATGCGTAATCACAATTGGAGAGTCAAGATACTTTCTGAATTCTGGTATCATATTTTTCTGTTTTATCGTTTTACGTAGCTAGACACAGATGCTACGGTTTTGTTATGCTTTTTCGTGTTCTTTCCCCGCGCATTTACTCATGAAATCGAGAAAATGAAATTACAAAAATCACAAGTTATGTAACTTTTTCTATGTCAATTTAAAAGGTATCTAAAATTTTCAGCCCCAAGAATCCTGCTCTTCTGGGGTTGAATGTAGGACGTGGTATACACATAAAACTGAGGCTTAGAAGGCCAAACAGAGACGAGGAATTTATCCCTTTTCATGAAGTTCTAGATACAATGCTTCATGAGCTCTGCCACAATGTTCATGGACCTCATAATTCCAGCTTCTACAAGCTATGGGATGAAATTCGAAAGGTGAGTGGTAAATTTCTCTGTCTGAGATGCTATCACACGTGATTATAGCTGGTTTCTTGTTTTATTCTTTTGTCGTTTTAAAAGTTTTCTCGTCGATAAAATATGATGCCCGAACTTCACGTCATGATCAGACACTAACTTATTGTCTGACAATGTGATATGCACAGGAATGCGAAGATTTCATAAACAAAGGGATAAGTGGAACAGGGCAAGGATTTGATCTCCCTGGAAGGCGATTGGGTGGATTCTCCCTTAAACCTTGTTCATCCCTTCGCCAAGCTACATTGACTGCTGCAGAAAATAGAGCCCGTCTTGGAACCTTGCTACCTTCTGGCCCCAAACAAATCGGTGGCGATAGTTCTATCATGGTTTCACTAACCCCTGTTCAAGCTGCTGCAATGGCTGCAGAAATGAGATTACGTGATAACGTTTGGTGTGGCTCGGAATTTTGTGATGATTGTGAATATGATGAAAATAGCCATCCCTCGCCAAACTCTTCAGATTTACTATATTCTTCTGGAATCTCAAATGTACTCGGATATGATAGAAAAGATCAAAAGGCAGTATCACGTAAAAGAAGCCATGAATCTGATGATGTTTCAGTTCTCCAGTCTGCAAGTGGGCATCTGAAATCCACTACTCGAGACTCTAACCATCCAATTAGAAAGCCTTCTAGTAAGACTTGTCCAGAGGAGTGCACACCACATGCTCAATCATCTCTTGGTGATCAAAATTCTATTGTCGTGGATTTGTCGGGAGAAGCTTCAACTTCCCTATCCATGTGTAACCATGAAACATTGCATGATGAGAATTACACAATGTGGCAATGCGCAGTGTGCACTTTGTTGAACCCGGTGAGAACTGTCCTTATTTTGCAACTTTATCATTCTTATCATGTTTACAAGTTGAAATGTTCCTTAAATTGATTGTAGCATGTTAGTTTGATACCAAACCTCGTAGCGAGGGAAAGTTGTGCTACAGCAGATCAGCTGAGTTTTTCAATGATCTATCGGGACTATGTCTTTTAACTGTCAACAGTTGAAGCTCTACATAATGATATATTCATATGAAACATTTGGACGGTTTAATGTTGAATGGCTTTTAATCTGTCTAAATTAATTTAACAGGAATTTAATTTAAGCTAAATTAGATATGTAGTTGCCCTTCGATTTTCCTTGAGTGATTACGGCCATTGTTTAGTTTTGTTTTTAGTGTTTTTGGAGGTTTTGTTCTGAAAAAATGAATTCTTTGAAAATATGTGGGGAAAATGAAATGAATGCTCGGTTTCTTTTTAAAAAATCACTGTAGTGACTAGTGATCAATTTGTAAATTTTTGTGTTAACTGGTTTTTTAATGACGCGTGCATAGTTAAAACTGTAAAAAAAAAATACTGTAGCGCATTATAAATTATATATAATAATTGAATATTTTCTGGGTAACGAAAATTTTGATTTAAAAAAACCCCAAAAAATTTTGGATTTAAAGTAAACAGTAGTGATTACGTCAGGAGATACAGAAACTAGCTCTTAAAACAGGAAATGAAAGAGAGATACTAGTGGTGTTTTTGTTTGAAGATGGGAAAATGAGCTTTAAAAACAAAAGCCTATGTGTTTATAGTAGCTTTGGCTATGAATAAGTTGAACTTTTGGTGCCCTTGACAAGTTTTCTTCTGCAATAATACTCTATTTGCTGTTGTGTTCTCCGATGTATTTGACGAGTTGTTCTGCTGTCGATTGCAGCCACTAGCTCCAATATGCGAGCTCTGCCGGACTCTCAGACGTGAAGATGATAATCTGAAACATGTTGGATGGTTTTGCAAATTCTGTACCTTGGAAAATGATGTAAAGCTGGAGAAATGTGTGGCATGTGAAGCCTGGAGATATTCTTATGGTCCTCCTGTATCTTCTTCAGCGCCCAATCTTTCCACCTGAGGACAAATTAAACTTCCTCGATTTTTTGTTATAGTATGTTTTGGATACAAGCTGTCTCTTTGGTCTGTTATTTCCATCATATTTCTTTATGATTCTATTTAACACATCACAGTATGTTTTGGATACAAGCTGTCTCTTTGGTCTGTTATTTCCATCATATTTCTTTATGATTCTATTTAACACATCACAGTATGTTTTGGATACAAGATTTGACATGTTCTCTTTGGTGTTTTACTTTAATCGATATTTCATGATTCTATTTAGCACATGATTATGTTTTGATTTTATAACAATATGATGATTATGTGGAAGATCATATTATATTTCTGTTTAGATTATTTTGCTTTAACCACAAAGTATTTTATGTTTTGGTAATATTATTAAGGAACAATCCATATACCATGTGTGCATGTGCATGTGCATGTTTATAAAAAAGATCTTATCTTTTGTGAGTAGGTCTCTTGTGAAACGATCTCATGAATCGTTATTTGTGAGACGAGTCAATCCTACTGATATTCACAATAAAAAGTAATACTCTTAGCATAAAAAATAATATTTTTTCATGAATGACATAAATAAGATATATGTCTCATAAAATACGATTCGTATGATCGTCTCACATAAATTATTACTACGGTCTGTCTTGGATAGTAACGTTTTATTTTATTTTTACAAAAGCTCTGTTATCTACCTTATTTTTAAAATTTTTTGAAATTCTTTTTTTAATTAATTGTTTTAAAAACCCAAATAGGACCCGAAGATTTTTGTAAGATGTTATAGAATGAAAGCCACTTCCGAATAATTATTAAATCAAAAATCGATAATAACAATAACAACAATAATAATAAAAACATATGCCGCCCCTCTCCTCGCTGCCATCTTTTCGTAGAGTGTCTCAACCCCCTCCACCGCAAACTATGAATTCTCACGGCCCTGCCACACTTCCGGGCCGCTTTCTTTCTTCTGCTCAACTACCCATCTTCTCCTACAATTCCTTCTCTCTACCTTTCTTACCTCATCCTTTTTACATTCCACGAATCCCCTGAAAAATGAAGAAAAAGGCTCGCTCGCTTTTCGTCTGTTTCTTGAATCTCTACCTACAAATGAACATTCTGAAGAAGCACCCTTTTTTGCTCTTTCCTTTCTGTATGATGTGTTGTACCAAAGAGTCTGAAAAGTGTAAATAGTTTCTCACTTTTGACCCGTACCTCTAACATTTTACCTGGGTTTTGTGGTTTCGGCAGATCTTTGGGTGTGTCTTCCTGCAGGTTTAACGACGGTTATTTTTATTTTTTGTTGGAATCTGGGTCTTGGAATAGTTCGGGCATGGTCAAAACTCAAAAGTGGGTAGACACCGACAAGAATTTGGGATTTTGTGTTGTTTCTGTTGACGCTTGCAGCTATTTAGGTGTTCTAGGCGTTTGTTGAGGTAGTAATCCACCTTTTTGGTAGAATTTTGTGGGGTCACGTTTAAGTTTTCAAGTTAGAATTTGCGAAGGATTGCTGTATGTTCATAAGCTTGGGACAAGGGTGCTTTTAACTTCTTAAGTTACTGTTTTCTTAGTGTTATGATATCTGAAAAAGCTCTGTTTCTTTAAGAATACTCTGTTATCCACTATGGCTACACTTGAGAATTGTTTTGTTGAGTGGAAGGAGGAATATGTGTCTAAAGAGAGGGGAAATCGTGTGGTCCACTATTTTTTGAAGGGTAATTCTGGGGAATCCGTTCTTGCTGTTGTGGGCACTGAGAGGAGTGTGAGGCACATGTTTTATGTCGTCTCTGAGGAGTTCTTGAGCGTCCATGGACCTGAGAACTTGGTCCATGCTGGCTTCAGATGGAGATCACGGCGAGAAGTTGTGAATTGGCTTACATCTATGTTGTCAAAACAGCACTGGCAAGGTGATTATGCAATTGTGCCTTTCTTATATCCCTTTTCTTGAACTCCATGGAGTTTGTTCTAATGATGATTTTGGATTTGTCTGACTGTGATAATCTTTAGTTACCAAACATCTGATAAATGCAGTATGTGCTTTCATAATTTATTGCCTAAGTTTTATGTTTGTCCAATCTCTCTCTTTTTCTTTTTGTTACCAGTGAGGAGTTTGAGCCATCCAATTATTTTTTTTTGCATTCCTTATTTTTTATATTTAAGCAATTATATAGTGGTGGAACTGTCATTTGTCTTTATCTGAAGGAAATGAGCATAGCATGATAAAAAGTTATAGCTTGATGTTCCTTCTTGCCCATGGCTGGTCTATTTTCCTGAAGGTTCCAAAAAGCTATCTGTTTTTGTTGCTTATCTGTTCAAAGTTCATTTCATGTGTCTGCCATGTATCTTTTGATTCCTTTTATCAAGTTTAAATCTTCAATCAATTATTCACACTTTTCTTAGTTGTTTCCCATGCAGTATATAGGTTTTGCAAGTCATTGGTATCGAAGGGTTTTTTTTTATTTGTATTGTATATTGTTGTGCAGTTGAAAAATCACACGAACTTCTTCTAATATTAATGCTAAATTGTTTGTACCGGCACCCTGATAATTTGTGTATGTATATAAATGCTCTACATTTATTATCCGTAGTAATAATTTTTTTGATTCATGCCTGGTCATATTTATAGATAGTGTGAAATATATTACATTTAACTGAATATATTGCAACTTTTTCATGATAGAGTCTCCCAAAGATGATCCTACTTCCAAATATGATGGTCATCGGCTGGATTGGCAATCTCACAAGGTAATTATTTTGTGGCATTGAATTTTCATCTTGCTGTGTTTCGGTTTACCAATTTTTTTGAGATTGTTAACTTACCTATTGTTGACTGTATATATCAGAGTCCCCTAGCAAGAAACTTGAAAAGTCATCACTTAGGCATTGCATGGTCGGGTTTGGCATGGACCTGCTGTAAACAACTGAAGCACTACCCGTCATTTTACCGGAATGGGGTTTCAATAACGGTAAATCACCTAAAATAGGATTTTTTTAAAAAAATTTATTGTGTTCTCATCTTTTTTTCCTTCTTGATTTTTTTTATGTGAGGGTCATGAACCATCTGTTAAGTTTTCCAGGTCATGTATATTCTATGAAATTTCATACTGTTTTAGGCACAGGCCTCTCTTTGACTTGGTTTGTGTCTAACCGAAAGTTTTAGGCACAGGGCTCTCTTTGACTTGGTTTGTGTCTAAACGAAAACTCCAATGTGTATAAGAAGTTAAGAATTGAGGTGTAGTAATACTGCCTGCTCCCTCCCTGGCCATGTTCTCCTTTTCGTTGTAGCACCTGTGATTTTGATTTCCATTATTTACCACTTTTTGAATCTCAAATTCCTTCACTAATCTTTTCGTGCATCAGGTACAATCGTTTGTCTTTGTGATGGCTGAAAAAGAGAACCGTTATGTTGCATATGTGGAAGATATGTACGAAGACAAAAAATGCCAGAAGAAGGTCAAAGTGAGATGGTTTCATCTCAACAAAGAAGTCGCGGGAGTTGTTTCATTACGGAATCCTCATCCTAAAGAAGTTTTCATCACTCCATACTTACAGGTCATCAGCGCGGAGTGTGTTGACGGTCCTGCTACAGTCTTAACTCATGAGCACTTCGAGAAATGCCTTGCAGTTTTTCCTCGTGATTTGTTAGGAAACATGCATTTTTGCTTCAGACAATTCAAGAGTAACAGAGTAAAGACTTTTAAATTAAGTAAATTGAGAGGATATTTTGATCAACCGATTTTCTCTTGTTTTAGCCCCGAATTTTTCGAGGAAGACTTTAGCTCTGACGATGATTCAAAAGTTGGAGCGAAAAGGAATAGAAGTCGCAGAGATCATCAGAAACTTTCAGATGATTTACCATTTCAGCAACTGAAGTGTGATCTATTGAGTAGGGGGTCGAGTTTCCTCAAGCATGTCGAGGGCCAATTTTGGAATGCTCCGACTTTTACGCTGAATGAAAAAGTAGAGGTTCTTTGCCAAGATAGTGGTATTCGTGGCTGTTGGTTCAGGTGCTCAGTCTTGGAGGTTTATAAGAGACGGATGAAAATTCTTTATGAAAATATCAAGGATGAAGATGGTGACATCAATCTTGAGGTATGCTCTGTTATACTTCATTTGCAGTTGTAATTATATACGTATAGAGAACATATCACACCAGTAGTTACCAAATTTTTCACTGTATGAAATCATTTTACTTTGGAGGACTCAATGAATTAAAGGTTACTTCAAAACCCTTGATTTCTTGTCTCACAGTTTTCTTTTTTTTTTTCCTTTTTCCCTTTCAGCGTCCCAAATTGTACCAATATTTGCTGCATCACATCATATGCAGTCATTGCATGTAGTACTTGCTCCTTAATTATGAGACACTACCTTACTTATCGTCTTGACTATAGGAATGGATCCCCACATATAGAGTGGCCCAGGCGGATAAACTGGGAATGAGGCATCCAGGTCGCCCAACTGTCAGGCCCGTGTATCATTGCAATCAAAGGAGCCTTACCTTCAAGATTGGAGACCCAGTTGATGCCTGGTGGAGTGATGGATGGTGGGAGGGGGTCATTTCCAATTCTTATGATAGTAAAAACGGGTGTTACCAAATGTACATTCCAGGTTCTTACCCCCTTTTCTTTATGGATTTCGGAAATTATTTATATCTAGTGCATTTTCATTAGAAACTCAATCTGACATCAGGTGAAAGGTTGTATCTGAACGTTGAGTTAAAGAACCTTAGAGTTTCAAGAGATTGGGTTGGTGGACAATGGGTCGATATCAAGCCAAATCCCAACATTTTCAGCGTCATATCTTCAACCAATATGGACACCAAGGTTTCGAAGTCACCAGCTGTTTCTAAAGAAACCAAATCTGACAATCATCCAACTTTCTGTCATGATATTGTCACCGCTCACAAACTCAGTGCCATCGAAGAGGAAATTCATGACTCAGCAGACATGACATTGACCAACGCCCCTCTAAAAGACACTTATGGCAACAACGAGCAGCAGCATGTAGTTGAAGCCGAAGAAATCAAGAAGTACATTGACCATGCCCACAAACAAGATTTAAGGAAACCAGGGATTATGACTTGATTGATGCAGAAGTTCATGATAAAGAAAGTCCGCTGAATGGCAACAGTGATGAAGCTAACCGTGAAATCAAAGACAATTTGGTGAAACTTGAAACTACTGAGCTAAAAAACGAGGGAGAAACAATGAAAATTCAGACGACTTCATCGCCCACATGAATCACCGAATCGCCTCATCTTGCTCTGCATTCTAGTAGTTATTATATGTGTTTATAGAGTTTTCCTCGATGGATAAATTAGCTGTACGTAGTAATAGGTTATCGAGGCATTAGTATCAAGCCGCACAGAAACAAGGCTAGAGTTTTCTTGAAGGTTCTGTTTATCACCTTAACTTATCGCTTTGTAGACTGCGACCTCTATGTTTCTACCCATCACTGTAAAAAAATGTTTGCATTTCGTACTTCCACTCCAGGGAAAGTGCTTGTTATTGTTGTTTTAGTTATCGAATCAACTTTTGCTACAGAAGCTCGTTTATAGTCCCGATTGCAAGTCACGGAAAGAAATGACGAGTTTTCGATGCCAAGGATACATTGATCAATCATACTTTTCTGATTATAGAACATTAAATCTTAATCATACGAGATATTCTTAGAAACTTCCACATATTTCAGCATATGGAATTCACTAAGAAACTCCTTATAGACAATCTGTCGATCTCTATTAAACAACATTTGTCAAATTCAACTTTTTCTACCAACTACATTTGTCAAATTCAACTCTTTGGACTTGACTGTCTCAACATGAACACATAATCCGATAATTGTGTGACCTTCAATAGTTCAGGGATACAGCTAGTCTTCGGTTCACAACTTCATGTGATTCAGAATAACATTTATTGTTATTCGGACCGACCCTAATTAGCCTCATTCTTTTCATCAACACATTGATCAATAATGTCAGAACTCAAGTATGATTGCACCCATCAGATCATGGTAAGAATATCTAGTAGCATCGTCCCATGATTCCATATGTATAACTAATTGTGCCAGCAAGAACTTTAAGTTGTGGTTATCATATAGTATGGTCCTTTCAACTCATATCCAGATCGAAATCTGCTACCATTGGTATATCGGAAGTTGCATATGACTTCGTCAACGATGTAATGTATATTTGAGTAATAATAGTGACATCGTATGTGCAACTAGGAAAATACATTTCCCTAAAACATATTTATGCTTTGGCCAGAGACTTCTTGCATTATTAACTCATCATATCACATAAGATATCTTCATCCGAAGTCAAACGGTGAATCTCTGACTACAATGTATTGGCTTCTACGTATTTCGAAACTACACCTAATTTCGCCACCTGATGACTCTGAATGAAGTCGGTAAACAAATCAAAGTACATGCTAGTACGTAGAGCATCTACGTTGCCCTGAGTCAAATGACTAATGATGTACAATCATAACCACGTATTGTTCCACTCAATAAGTGATAACCACTTAGATAGTCCGATGAAAGGTTGTTCAGTGCATAATCAAATGATCATCTATCTGTATGAATGGATATCTTCATGCCATTACCAATTAAACATGACATTTACATTACAGATGCTAGTATCAAGCTAAGCGGTATTTATTTATTTCAGGCGGCTGATTCGACTAGGAACATGTCTAGAATATACGATACACTTCTTAATAATTTTTATGATCTTGCCTTGAGGGACAGATCTCATGGTACTTTTTACATATTCAATAACTTTATCTATGCAGGCTTGTATTAATATACATATAAAGTAAATATTATAATTAGATAAAACTTGTAAAATATTATTAAAATAAAGATTTTTTTTTTACATATGAGTCAATAAAACATAATCCACAAGTTGGCTTACTGGACACCTACTCTAAGTCTCTAACGGTTTTATAATTGCATAAACACAAAATTGACATAACCAAGTTTCGGAAAAAAAAAAAACAGGCTTAATATTTCGTTCAATATTCAAACGAGACAAAAAAGATCGATCTTGTAACATATCAATACCCATGGATGATTTGATAAATTTTTAATGGCTTTTATAAAATCTTTCTTAGACTTTTTTGAAATATTTTTTTTATAGATTTTTGTAAATTTTTTTATGAAATTTTATAAATTTTGTATATGATTATAACATATTAATTTTTTGTTAATTTTTTGAATCAATAATTAATTGACATATATTTTTAAAATCAATATTAATAAATAATGTTACTTATTTTAAAGTTAAATCAGTTAATCTTCAGTTTTGATATGCTGCACACCTATCGTGTACACTTATGTGAGCACTGATAAGGTGTTACTCATCAATTAGATGTGCAATTTTTCTATATTTCATCACCTCCAATGGGTGAGTGACACATCATCGATGCTCACACATGTGTGCACCATAAATGTGCAGCATATAAAAACTGAGTTAATCTTTATATGTATATGTGTATATATATGGGGTTTATATGTATGTAAATTTTTAAAAATGCATCACTGTATTAATTTATCATTGTGCGTAGATCTAATTTTTTATAAAATTATTTTAGTTACGGATTAATTTAAAAAAAAAAAAAATCAATTTTCAGTTAAAAATTCACAAAATTTTTTTATTTTATATTAAAAAATTATTTTTACTTTCAATTCTATGTGCCAATAAAATTTTATGATTTTTTATATCTAGTGTTTCAATTTTATTAAAAATTTATAATTTTAATTTTATAAACATTGTAGAATTTCAAGATTAATGTTGTTAAATAAAAAAATAAAATTTAGTTTTAAAACAAGAAAACAAATTATTTTATCAATTATATCATATATATATTTTTTCTAAAAATTATAGCTTAAAATATTAATTTTTATTATATTTTTTTATCATATTTGTTGCGAGATTTTAATTTTTTTAGATAATTTTTTATTATTATCAAATATTATATTTATTTGTATAAATCATAAAATAAAATCACAAAATTAATTATATAATTCAAAATTTTTTATGATATTAAAATAAAAAATTATTAAATAAACAATCAATCAGAAAATTGAAAAATAGGAAATATATATACATATATGAGTGAGTCTCATGTGAGACCGTCTCACGGATCATAATCTGTGAGACGGGTTAATCCTACCCATATTCACAATAAAAAGTGATACTTTTTCATGGGTGATCCAAATAAGAGATCCGTCTCACAATAATACCCGTGAGACCGTCTCACACAAGTTTTTGCCTACATATATAAATTTTGAAAATCAGATAGAGTTATACAGATAAATGTCAGGAGATAAGATGAGAATAAAAGATGTGGTGTAAGATGAGAGAAACAAATAACTTGTGTATGAGTGAGACCATCTCCAATCTTGCACCAATATGATGTAAAACACCATTTTGGTGCAAGAAATGACCATCCTAAAATAGCGCAGCCCCCTTCCTCTGCGCCAAATTTGGCGCAGAGGAAGGCCCTTGCGCCAATTTGGCGCAGGGTTGTATTTTTTTATTATAAATATTTATATTAAAAAATATAAATATTATTTAAATAATAGTATAATATATATTTTATTATTTTAATAAATAGATATTTAATAATAAAAATTAAAGAATAATAATTATTGATTTTTTAAATATTTATTTATTTATGGTAATTATTAATAATTAATAAATAATTTTATTTAATGATTTATAAATAATATAATTAAATACAAATGTAAAAAAATAATATAACAATACAATTCATAGCTAAATTGAAACACATAATTGAAATACAGATGCAACTTGAAACACATAATTCATATATAAATGCAAATACAATAAATTAATATGTGTAATATCAGCATTATAAATAATTAAAAATATATTAAATAAAAAATAATAATTAATATATGTAAAATAAAGATAATATTTCGAGAATATTTTTTTTTGTGTAAGATTTGAATTAAATGAGTTGAGATGAATATTTTATTTGGTGCAGAAATCACACTATTTTAGTGTAAAGTTTGCACCAAAATAGATTTTGTGGTTGGAGATGACCTTAAAAGTTTAAAAAATTCATCCAAAATCTTTGGGTTGAACAAAAGACAATTTTTGACAATTTATAATTGTATATTAGGTTTTAATATCCATATGTTAATGAATTTCACGAGCTTATAAAAAGTATATTGAAAATTTGAATATTTGAATACATCTAGACTTTTATATATTTTTTAAAAGTCAATACTGAATATCACTGACTTTTAAAACTATACAAAATTTATTTTAAATACTACTATGCTTCCGTAGAATATTCAAATACTTCTGTACTTTTAAAATCTACAAAAATCATTACATTTCTTACCATGAATACACCCTCTTACAATCTGGATTAACATTCAGTTTGTCGGTTCAATCAGATAATAGACCATATATACATAATCAAAGACAAATTAAAACTGTAACAAAATTCCGAAACCCGTAGACATAATCAAAATCAGAATTCATCCGCAGAGCAGTGAAGGCCGGAGAAAAGACCGACTTGCCTCCTCTATAGAGGAAAGAAGCCAGAAAACCGAAGAGCTGCTGAATCTTGAAAGGAAAAAGTTTCAGTCAACGGGTTCGCTTTTCGGTCCAATACAGAGTCGTCGATGGCATTAGTGTTTGGCCCTTAGCTTTCCCCTATCTTTGGAAAAAAATTATTCTCAAAAATTGGTTAGATTTGATGTATTTTGGATTTGAATAAATTTTAAAAAATATTTATAACAAATTTTTTTAATTATTATCTTTCTACCATCTTTATCTATCATGATCGGATTAAATGACAAATTTATTATTATTTTTTATTTTGTATATTTGAATCTTGAGATCCATTTTTATAGTTGTCATTATTCAATAATAATTTATTTTTATATTTATAAAATTAGGATGTTGTTGAATGTTTAATTTTGAAATAATTTTTTTATAGAATTTAAATTTGAATAATTATATGTTATATTTGATTATTTTATTTTAATAATTTATTTTTATTCATTAACCATAGTTAATTAATTATATAAGAGTTTATGTAGTTTATATAACACAAATATATAATTGAAATGTTATAAGGAAATATATGATAAAATTAATTTTAATTTTTCAATTTTTTAATAATATGAATAATGTGTTTTAAATATTGATTTATGTAAAAGATAAATAAAATTATTTTTGTAGGACTGAGCGCTTGCCGCTTTACCAAAAGCTATAGCTATTGGTAATGGTGCAACTCAAATCTTTTAAACCACACAACAGCTTGACCACCACGGTTCGATCGCTCTACCGGACAATTATTGCACCCAACAATCTCCCTTCTAATAATTGCACTCATTTCAATCAATGAGAATCGAACTCGTGACCTTGGCTCTGATACTAATTGTAGGATCGAGCGCTTGCCGCTTTATCAAAAGCTATAGTTAGTGGTAATGGTGCAACTCAAATCTTTTAAATCGCACAGCAGCTCAAGCACCACGGTTCCATCACTCTACCAAGTAATTTAACTCTCAATTATTTTTGTTTCGCCATGTTAACAAAAGTCTAAATAACATATGTGAATTGAAACGGACCCAATACAAACAAATTATTTAGTAGAAAAAATTGGGAACTTGTCTATTGTTAAAACAATATTATGTAAACAAGAAATAATTAGTCAACTTGATAATCGATATTATCATTTCCTAGTGCCAAAGGTACTTGTACTTTGTTTTTGTTTTAGTTTTTTAATATTATAAATTCAAAGTTCCAAAAATTTAAAAAAAATCAAGGAAATGATCCAAAGAATAATATCCCTCCTAATGAAACGAACAAACTCGCCACGAGCACAAGTAGGAATTAAGATGTACTTTGGGGCATGTGTGCTGACAAAATACAAATCAAAAGTCATACAATATTAATTAACTCAATTAATATTTCAATTAACTTAATAATATGAAGAGCCAAAAGTTTTCAATTAACTCAAGAACGTGAAAAGTCAAAAAACATTTATACAATCACGAGCCACAACTTAATCAATAATGTGAAGAGCCAAAAGAAATTCTCACATTCATGAGACAAAATTTTTATTCACTTTAAATTTACTTGAAATTTCCAATAAAAAGTAGCTTGGTGAATTAAATTTTTTATATCCATCCTATTTATTGTGGGGACCCGGACGCTAATCATGATCTTAATCATCATTGGGACTAATTAATTAATTATAAAAATAGGGTCTAAATTTTTTTTTAAAATAAAAAGCGGAAACGTAATGTAATTTACTCAAATTACATATTAAACATGAACATACAAATCTTGTGTTATCTACAAGAATTCAACTAGGTTCAACTATATATCAATGCTGAATCCTAAGTTGCTTCAAAGCCCGGATTTCCACGCTATCTATCTTCTCTCATTCTCTTCTTGACCCTGATCCAGCCCCACCTGTTGTCATGCACACAAACAAAACAAGACAACAGCCGGATAACTCCGGTGAGATATAAATATCCCAGTATAAACAATGTCTACATGCAATCATATAAAAGCATATACGAAAGCATATAAGAATTATTCAGAACATGTCTCAAATCAGAAACATAAATCAATATCAAACATTCAATAAACATGAATGATATAACCAATGTAAATCAACATGGCGTATCAGACTCAACCCAACCGACGCGTCGTCTCAGACTCGACTCCACTGACGCGTCGTCTCAGACTCGACTCAACTCTAACCTAGAGATCCCGATATCTGGATATAAGTAATTATATCGAATCTCAGTCGATAGAATCAATCCTAAACGACATCGATATAATTCATATATCAGTGTCTGGGCGAATCAGCCGCAGAATTCACGAATCAGTCAAGAATTAGGCGAATCAGCCAATAACCAGACGAATCAGCCTGTAATTAAGCAAATCAGCTTAAGTTTAGACGAATCAGTCAAGAATTAGGCGAATCAGCCAATAACCAGACGAATCAGCCTGTAATTAAGCGAATCAGCTTAAGTTTAGACGAATCAGTCAATAACCAGACGAATCAGCCGGTGACTAGGCGAATCAGCCCATGAATCAACGACTCAGTAATCAATACATGCAGTGGCTATGAGTCAATAGCCTACAACCATCAATCTCATCAATTACAAATATCAATGTAATAAACTAAGTATGTGATTTAGGGAAACTCGAGTCAAACCTCACTCGAGTTGTGCAATCCCAACTCAACATTAATTTATACATTTCACTCTGTTACTCTGACTCTGTCGAAGTCTCGAACTCAAAGCCTGTCAATACTCAATCTGACAATAACAATATCGAGGGTACAATATCAATACACCACTCAATCAATACTGGATATAATCAGAATTCAATCAAATTCTGTTTCAACAACATAACGTCATAGTCTCAATATACCCAGCATTATCATATCAGTCAGATATTAATTCTAACATCTCATATTCGATAACAAGTCCATTCTGATATTAATTCTCAATCAACTCAACTCTAAAAATCATAACAATTTCATATGGTACCTGTTCCTCAGTCCGGTTTCAATTATACGATGTCTAACATACCAAGAACATCATATATGAATCATATCAGATTCTGACAATACCATAATTTCAAAACATATCAAAACGTAGTAAAACTTACGTCCAGTCGTAACCTACGTCGATAGGAACTCAATACCGAAGTCGGATTCAAAATCAGACGGACGGATTTCTCACAAAAGGCGTAAGGATTTTTCAATTCTTTTCCCGAACCTTTCTCGATTCTTCTCATTCTGATTCTCTGAAGAATTCGTGCATATATATATATATATATATATATATACATACACGAACGCATGTAAGGCAAGTGGCTCGCCCTTTTATGCTGCACGTCTCGCGCTCGGGCGGACATAAAGTTCCGCCCGGGCGCGGAACTCTCGGCCCTCGCATTTTGCGCAAACGCGCTCGGGCGGTCAAAGACTTCCGCCCGGGCGCGAACTGTTCGGCTTTCTTCATTGTCATGTGGCGCTCGGGCGGACAAAAACCTCCGCCCGGGCGCGAAGCATTCGGCCCAAAATTATACATTTCATATTTTTCGCCCAATTCGGTCTCGGGAGGATCTGTCTATGATCATATCAGTTCAAGATCAATAATCTTAAATTAATAACACCGTAAATCTCGGGCATTACATTTATACTAGTGACTTCCTATAATAGATGACTCATATACAAGTGAGGAGCGAAAAATAAAAAAAAAAGTTCTAGATATCGCAAACCTCTATAAAATTTAACTACGAAATCGTTAATTAATTGATCATGAACTTTTAACTCGAACTATTTCTCTTCTTCCAAACCGAGCTAGAGTTACGTACACACTAAGTATGGAGCTCGATTACATAAATATGGTTACTCTAAACAAAATATGTGAATTGAAGTGGATCCAACACAAACAAATCCATTAGTAGTGGACATTATTATAATAATAAGTTTTTTAAAATCTTTGGGAACTTGTCTATTATCAAAACAATGTTACATAGCCAAGAAAATAACTAGTCAACGAGGTACAACTTGACTTGGCCCCAAAGGATTTTTTAAAAAATAGTTTTATTTTTTTATTTTATAAATAAAATAAGATATATCAGAATTCGAATATCTAACAAACAATGTGGGGCCCTTAGCTCCTAATCGTTATTACAACGCAATCTGATTAGGGTTAATTAATCACGGCGGAAAACGGGTTTAAAATTTCTTTTACGACGAGCCCAAAACATCTCTTCTAGATTTATAATACTAAAAATAGTATTTAATCTCAAATCATAAAACATGCCCACACGAAATCAAAACCAATCACATACAAACATCTCATATCCTCGGGACATGCCCCGGTATATAGATACATATACATATATACTGGGAACAAGACAAAAACATAAACCTCAGCCCAAGCTGTGGCTCTCTCCAGAAGTACCCTCTCTGGTCTCCTGATATCCTGGAGTACCTGCCATTGTCCACACACAAAGACAACAACAGCCCCGGGGGTGAACAAAGCTCCGTATGGAACAACCAATCATATATACCACAGATATCTAAACAATGATATATGGTATGCAATGCATGTATGTCGTGGAGGTATAGGGTCAAATGCCCATCCACTGAGCACATGTCAGAATCAATCGAATCACTATCAAATCAAATCAATGCTCGAGCTGGCACACCGGCCGATATGGGAATTCACATATGACAACGTCGACGAAGCGTCGTCAATCCCAAATCTCATATCCAATCATATGGGGCCACAATTGTCTATGCTTTACGGGTCATATAATACCGGCATAGCGATTGTGTTCACAAACCCCGGAATCCAATCAAATCATATCAGGGTATCCAAGGATCATAGCTCAACGTGCATGTCATGTATCGATGTATGCATAAAATGATGTGTGTTAACAAAACATTTATTTTATACATCGATACTCAAATCTCAATGTCATATATGCCACATCAAATCATCAAATAGGCACATAGACACGTATTCCAATCCAATCCAATCAAATCAATCCAATCATATATCATATAATACAGATACCTGTCGTATGTTACCCGGTCGCAACATACCTCAATTCTTCGTTTCCAGTTGATGTAGCTTTAGATTGCAGTAATATAATCTATCTACATCAATAACATATTCATTCCAATCAATAACATACTCTAAAATCATTAATATGAGTTTCAAATATCATTTGAAACTTCAAAAATTCATATCAAATCCAAATCATATCATAATTCAATTCCGACTTCGAATATACGTTTATTGTCGGTTATTTTACTACATATCAGAAATTCAACTTCAAATACATGCTATTCCAGCACCTTGATATTTATAGCTGCTGGAACTAGAAGAAAATTACCTCAGTCTGAAGCCCTCGACGCGACGATTACAAATATATAATTTGTTTCGCGTTTAGACAACGTTTCAAAGTCGAATCGGAAGAAAGAAAATCAAATTCCCGAACTTTATCTCGAATTCTACGATAACTATTGACGGAAGAAGGAAAGAAGAAATTTATTCTCCTCCCACCGCCTCTCGCGCTCGGGCGGTAGAATTCTCGCGCCCGAGCGCGAGACATTCTGCCCCCGGTTTCAACTTACACCGCGCTCGAGCGGTCAAAAATTACCGCTCGGGCGCGAGGTGTTCTGCCCGAATATCAAGTTTTCATTCCCTGGCGCTCGGGCGGTCATTTTCTACCGCCCGGGCGCCACATGTTCTGTACAAATTTTAAGTTTGTACTAAATTGGCGTCCGGCCTCTCAAATCAATTCGTACAACATCAATTCATATTCAATATTCATTTTCCAATACTCATGGTCAAAATGCACATCATATACATAATCACATATCAAATTCATTAATTATCGATGATCACATAGGATTTACGATAATACGATACACGGTCCTTACATTTCTCCCCCTCTTAAAAGATTTCGTCCTCGAAATCTCAAACATCACTATATACATAACATTGGTAAACATACATATGTCACCAGTTATAGTACATATCAAAACTAAAATCAGAATAAGGATCAGAATACATCGAATACAATGGAACAGATGTCATAGAATCAAACAAATGTGGATACGAATCTCGCATCTTGCTCTCCAATTCCTACGTCGATTCTTCAACACCATGTCGTGTCCATTGCACTCGTACCAGAGGAATCGATTTATTTCTCAATATCTTTTCCTTTCGATCCATAATGCGAACAGGTTGTTCAACATAGGAAAGAGAAGGATCCAGCTCAACCTCATCAGGTTCAAGTACATGTGATGGATCAGGTTCATATTTCCTCAACATAGAAACATGAAACACATCGTGAATAGCAGATAGAGCTGGTGGCAATGCCAATCGATACGCAAGATCACCAACTCGATCCAGAATCTCGTATGGACCAACATATCGAGGAGATAACTTCCCTCGCATGCCGAATCGAACAGTGCCTCTAAAGGGAGATATCTTCAAAAACACTCTGTCACCTTTCTGGAATTCCAAGGGTCGTCTTCGTTTATTCGCATAACTCGTTTGACGATCCTGAGCAGCTCTCATCCGCTGCCGAATTAACTGAACCTTATCATTCATTTCCTGTATCATTTCAGGTCCAGTCAATTGTTTCTCACCAATTTCATTCCAGAATAACGGTGATCTACATCGTCTCCCATATAAAGCTTCAAACGGTGCCATACCTATACTCGTCTGAAAGCTATTGTTATAAGAAAATTCAACCAATGGTAAGGCATCTTGCCATCCCATTCTAAAGTCCATTACCACAGCACGCAACATATCTTCTAACGTTTGAATCGTACGCTCGGTTTGGCCATCAGTTTGAGGATGATAAGCAGTACTCATAGCCAAACGCGTACCCATCGCTTCCTGGAAACTACCCCAGAATTTAGAAGCAAACCTGGGATCACGATCAGATACAATTGAGACTGGCACCCCGTGCAGTCTCACAACATTCTCAATGTATAAACGGGTCATTCTCTTATAAGAATAAGTCCGTTCATACGGAATAAAATGTGAAGATTTCGAAAGCCGATCAATAATCACCCAAATAGCATCACAGCCCTTGGGCGAACGAGGCAAATGAGTCACAAAATTCATAGCAATATGTTCCCAATTCCATTTCGGGATTTCAAGACTATGGAGCAATACCCCCGGTTTCATTCTCTCGGCTTTCACTTGCTGGCAGACAAGACATTTCGAAATAAATTCAGCAATGTCCTTCTTCATACGTCTCCACCAGAATTGAGGTCTCAATGTCAAATACATCTTCCGACCTCCAGGGTGAATACTGTATTTGCTACAATGCGCTTCTCGAAGAAGGGCAGATCTCAAATCAGAGTCGTCAGGAACTACCAGCCGACCATTAAGTCGTAAAGAACCATCAGAAGAAATCTGAAATCCAGACTGATGTCCAGCAGATACCAGTTCTTTCGACTTTAGGATATGAGCATCGCTTCGTTGGGCCTTTCGTATTTTCGATATCAAATTCGGCTCAATTTGCAATGCTGAAACAGTGACAGAATTCCAATTCGAGTGAAAAGTCCAGCCAGAAGTACATATATCCTCATGTACCTTGGCGACACACACAGAAGCTAAAACAGAATCATGAACTTTACGGCTCAGGGCATCCGCAGTAACATTCACCGATCCAGGGTGATATTGAATCTCACAATCAAAATCCTTCAGGAGATCCATCCACCTGCGTTGCCTCATATTCAAATCAGATTGAGAAAAGAGATATTTCAGACTCTTATGGTCCGAATAGATAATAAACTTTTCTCCGTACAAGTAATGGCGCCAAATCTTCAGAGCAAATACAATGGCAGCCAATTCAAGATCATGAACATGATAACGAGTTTCATGAGATTTCAATTGACAAGACGCATAAGCAACCACCTTGCCATGTTGCATCAGAACACAGCCCAAACCTTTACCAGACGCATCTGTACAAACCACAAATCCTCCGGTACCTGAGGGAATAGTAAGCACAGGTGCTGTGGTCAATCTCGTCTTCAATTCAAGAAAACTAGCTTCACATTCATCTGACCAAATGAATCGCTGATTCTTCTGTGTCAGTTGAGTAATCGGTTTAGCTATTTTCGAAAATCCTTCAATAAAACGGCGATAATATCCAGCTAAACCCATGAAGCTACGGATCTCAGGAACATTCGTAGGTCTCGGCCAATTCAATACAGCTTCGACCTTCGCAGGATCAACAGATATGCCATGTCTCGAAATGACGTGGCCCAGAAATACCACTTTGTCCATCCAGAATTCGCATTTGGACAATTTGGCATACAAATGACTAGTACGAAGAGTTTGAAGTACCAGTCTCAAATGTTCAGCATGCTCCTTTTTCGATTTCGAATACACAAGAATATCATCGATAAACACAATAACGAATCGGTCCAGATAATCTCGGAAGACCCGATTCATTAAATCCATAAAGATAGCATGAGCATTCGTAAGACCAAAAGGCATAACCAAGAATTCATAGTGGCCATACCTCGTACGAAAAGCAGTCTTGGGTACATCTTCGTCTCGAACTCGTACTTGATGATACCCAGAACGAAGATCAATCTTCGAGTATACAGAAGTACCCTGAAGCTGATCAAACAAGTCATCAATACGAGGAAGTGGGTACTTATTTTTCACAGTAGCCCGATTCAGCTGCCTATAGTCGATACACATTCGCATCGTACCATCTTTCTTCCGAACAAATAAAACTGGAGCTCCCCAAGGTGATACACTCGGTCGAATATATCCCTTATCGAGAAGATCCTGTAATTGTTCTTTCAAATTCTTTCAGTTCCAATAGTGCCATGCGATAGGGAGCTTTAGAAATAGGCGCAGTCCCCGGCACAAGATCAATACTAAACTCAACTTCTCGATGAGGAGGAAAATCAGGAATCTCATCGGGAAATACATCTGGAAACTCTTTCGCAACAGGAATCTCAGATAAAGAAGACTCCTTCTTCGAAATATCAATAGCGTAGATAAGATAACCCTCATCTCCGCTATTCAACAATCGAGACATCTCCAAGGAAGATACCAATGGAATTTTGGCTTGGGAACCCTTGCCATAAAAATTCCACTTGGGTCCATCAATAGGTCGAAATCGAACTACTCCATGACAACAATCAACAGTAGCTCGATTCGTCATCAAGATATCCATGCCAACAATACAATCAAAGTCGTGCATAGGGAGGACAATCAGATTCAGAAATATCACATTATCCTCATATATCAATACACAATTATGCACAACTTTCTCAGACAATATAATCTTCCCTGCTGGCGTGGCTATCGACAAAGTATCATACAACGGGGTACACTCAATATCGTGAGATGCAACAAATGCATGAGATATGAATGAATGAGATGCTCCTGTATCAAATAAAACACGTGCAGGATAATCGCAAAGCGTGCAAATACCTGCAATCACACCTCCAGGAGCTTCTCTTGCCTGATCCTCAGTCATGGCGTACACTCTAACTTGGGGAGGAACTTGGGCACTCTGACCACCCGGTCCTCGATATCGTGGGACACTCGACTGCTGAAAAGATGGAACAGGAACAGCAGGTCTCATCATACTAGGGCCACCTCTAAATCCTGGCTGGGGTTGAGCAGAAGTCGTACCCCTGTTCGGACATACTCGAGAGAAATGGCCTTCCTGCCCACATTGATAACAAGTACCAAACATACCTCGACACTGCTCGATAGTATGTTTGCCTCCACAATGACTACAGTAGGGAGCTATCACAGGACTCCCTCGCTGTGATCCACTAGAGCTCGAAGAAGACGAAGAAGCAGATCCAGTCTTCTTGAACTTCTTACCCCTCGGTCGCAAAGTAGGCTGCTGAGCTGACACCGGTGGTGGAGGAGTATACTGTGGACCTCCCCGCCTAAGTCCAGCCTCGGCTGCCTTGGCTCGTTCAACTGCCTCTGCGTAGCTGGTAGTCAATCCAGAAACAACATAGGTATACAAGACAGGATGTAAACCATTTACAAACCTGTTATATTTTGCCCTCGCATTCCCAGCTACGTGAGGTGCATATTTCAACAAAGTAGAAAACTTTGAAGCATACTCTGCAACAGACATCGTTCCCTGCTGCAGATTATTAAATTCATTCTCCTGAGCAGTATAATAAGAAGGAGGGGAATACTGTTCCAAAAACTGGGCCTTGAAGACATCCCATGTGACTTCAGTCCCGGCCTCTTTCAATCCAATCTCAGCGGCTTCCCACCAAGATTTAGCTCGGTCTTTCAACTGATATAAAGCAAGTTTCAGTCTCCGAGCCTTGGAATACTCAACAATATTAAACAAGTGCTCGATATCCTTCAGCCAGGCCTCAGCTCTTTCAGCACTCTCAGTGCCAAAGAACTTCGGTGGTTTCAGATCCTGAAATCGAGCCATCACAACATCCATGGACAATCCTTCAAATTGCCCAACAATCCTCTCAGTACTACTACTCGCGAAAAATAAAAAAAAGTTCTAGATATCGCAAACCTCTATAAAATTTAACTTCGAAATCGTTAATTAATTGATCATGAACTTTTAACTCGAACTATTTCTCTTCTTCCAAACCGAGCTAGAGTTACGTACACACTAAGTATGGAGCTCGATTACATAAATATGGTTACTCTAAACAAAATATGTGAATTGAAGTGGATCCAACACAAACAAATCCATTAGTAGTGGACATTATTATAATAATAAGTTTTTTAAAATCTTTGGGAACTTGTCTATTATCAAAACAACGTTACATAGCCAAGAAAATAACTAGTCAACGAGGTACAACTTGACTTGGCCCCAAAGGATTTTTTAAAAAATAGTTTTATTTTTTTATTTTATAAATAAAATAAGATATATCAGAATTCGAATATCTAACAAACAATGTGGGGCCCTTAGCTCCTAATCGTTATTACAACGCAATCTGATTAGGGTTAATTAATCACGGCGGAAAACGGGTTTAAAATTTCTTTTACGACGAGCCCAAAACATCTCTTCTAGATTTATAATACTAAAAATAGTATTTAATCTCAAATCATAAAACATGCCCACACGAAATCAAAACCAATCACATACAAACATCTCATATCCTCGGGACATGCCCCGGTATATAGATACATATACATATATACTGGGAACAAGACAAAAACATAAACCTCAGCCCAAGCTGTGGCTCCCTCCAGAAGTACCCTCTCTGGTCTCCTGATATCCTGGAGTACCTGCCATTGTCCACACACAAAGACAACAACAGCCCCCCTTGGGGGTGAACAAAGCTCCGTATGGAACAACCAATCATATATACCACAGATATCTAAACAATGATATATGGTATGCAATGCATGTATGTCGTGGAGGTATAGGGTCAAATGCCCATCCACTGAGCACATGTCAGAATCAATCGAATCGCTATCAAATCAAATCAATGCTCGAGCTGGCACACCGGCCGATATGGGAATTCACATATGACAACGTCGACGAAGCGTCGTCAATCCCACATCTCATATCCAATCATATGGGCCACAATTGTCTATGCTTTACGGGTCATATAATACCGGCATAGCGATTGTGTTCACAAACCCCGGAATCCAATCAAATCATATCAGGGTATCCAAGGATCATAGCTCAACGTGCATGTCATGTATCGATGTATGCATAAAATGATGTGTGTTAACAAAACATTTATTTTATACATCGATACTCAAATCTCAATGTCATATATGCCACATCAAATCATCAAATAGGCACATAGACACGTATTCCAATCCAATCCAATCAAATCAATCCAATCATATATCATATAATACAGATACCTGTCGTATGTTACCCGGTCGCAACATACCTCAATTCTTCGTTTCCAGTTGATGTAGCTTTAGATTGCAGTAATATAATCTATCTACATCAATAACATATTCATTCCAATCAATAACATACTCTAAAATCATTAATATGAGTTTCAAATATCATTTGAAACTTCAAAAATTCATATCAAATCCAAATCATATCATAATTCAATTCCGACTTCGAATATACGTTTATTGTCGGTTATTTTACTACATATCAGAAATTCAACTTCAAATACATGCTATTCCAGCACCTTGATATTTATAGCTGCTGGAACTAGAAGAAAATTACCTCAGTCTGAAGCCCTCGACGCGACGATTACAAATATATAATTTGTTTCGCGTTTAGACAACGTTTCAAAGTCGAATCGGAAGAAAGAAAATCAAATTCCCGAACTTTATCTCGAATTCTACGATAACTATTGACGGAAGAAGGAAAGAAGAAATTTATTCTCCTCCCACCGCCTCTCGCGCTCGGGCGGTAGAATTCTCGCGCCCGAGCGCGAGACATTCTGCCCCCGGTTTCAACTTACACCGCGCTCGAGCGGTCAAAAATTACCGCTCGGGCGCGAGGTGTTCTGCCCGAATATCAAGTTTTCATTCCCTGGCGCTCGAGCGGTCATTTTCTACCGCCCGGGCGCCACATGTTCTGTACAAATTTTAAGTTTGTACTAAATTGGCGTCCGGCCTCTCAAATCAATTCGTACAACATCAATTCATATTCAATATTCATTTTCCAATACTCATGGTCAAAATGCACATCATATACATAATCACATATCAAATTCATTAATTATCGATGATCACATAGGATTTACGATAATACGATACACGGTCCTTACAAACAATCTGCAGTTAATTTGATTTGATAGCTCAATTAAGGATAATTCGCATCCAAATCGACTTATCTGCTCTAGTTCTTTAGTGTATATTGTAATTTAAATTAATTCAGAAACCAAATATCTTTAAAACTAATATATTATCAAAATATACAATCACGTCTCATCTCAATTAATATCGAAAAGGTACTTTGTGAATTCATATCATTTTTTTTATATCCATCCTATTTATACAAGTGAGTTCCTAAAATGAATGACTACGATCTATTTGATATAATGGTTGAGATCAACTCTCCAAAAGGTTCTACTATCTAAACAAATATAAATACTTTCTATCTACAATATTTTACACAATTTATATAAGAGTAGATATCTTGTGAGACAGTCTCACAAAAGTTATCTTTGAGACGGGTCAACACTGCCGATATTTACATTAAAAAGTAATACTTTTAGCATAAAAAATAGTATTTTTTCATGGTTGACCCAAACAAGAGATCCGTCTCATAAAATACGACTCATGAGACCGTCTCACACAAGTTTTTGCTTTCATATAATATACAAAGAATTATATACATATATAGAACGAGAAATAAGTAGAATACTCTAGATGTTATTGAGATTTTATAAAATTCAAATTCAAAATATTGTTCGAGTATGTTTTTTGTGAGACGGTTTCACGAATCTTTATCTGTGAAATGGATCAACCCTACTGATATTCAAAATAAAAAGTAATAATCTTAGCATAAAAGTAATACTTTTTCATGGATGATCCAAATAAGAGATCGGTCTCGCAAAATGCGACCCGTGAAACCGTCTCATATAAGTTTTTGTCATATTGTTAATTAATTGATGATGAATTTAAACTCTCAATTATTTTTGTTAGGCCGGGTTAACAAAAGTCTAAATAACATATGTGAATTGAAATGAACCATGTACAAACAAATTCAATATTTTGGGAACTTGTCTATTATCAAAACAATATTATGTAAATAAAAAATGATTAGTCAACTTGATAATCAATCGTGTCAAAGGTACTTGTACTTTGTTTTTGTTTTTTTTTTTTAAATCTAAAATTAAAGTCCCAAAAATATCAAAGAATCAAGGAAACGATCCAAGGGCTGATATCCCTTCAAAGGAGACAGAAACGGACAAACTCGCCACAAAGGATGTATTTTGGCGGCGGCAAAAACTTGTGTGACACATTATCACGGGTTATATTTGTGAGACAGATCTTTATTTGGGTCATTCATGAAAAAATATTACATTTTATGTTAAGAATATTATATTTTATTTTGAATATCGATAGAGTTGATTCGTCTCACAGATTAAGATGAGTGAGATCGTCTCACATGAGATTCACTAATTGGCTACATGTGTGCTGCATCTGCAACTTCTGCACATTGGATTTTTCGAAACTTGGAAAATGTAATTATTTTTTTATGGGAAGTTTTGTGAACTGGACGAGGCTACTTTGGTAACAGAAAACCAAGCTGTCATCAACCCACGTCGCAAATCTAGGAATTTCTCTTGTTTATTGTTGCGATAAACATGTTAATCAAAGTGTTCCAATCATTTCCCCTACATGAATTGATAAGCATTTGATCCAAATATCTTTTAAGAAAGATAAGATTTCACTGAATCTTTGAGAGAGAGATTCGAGGGGTTTTGAACTCCAAAACTGTGTTCATACGTATATATAACAGTGATGTGTTTTTCATTTCTGATCAGTTGGTAACCCCCAAGATTTTGATGGTAGTTTTCGTCACTTGTTCTTGTATACCTATTCGGCCGTCAGTGCATGCATCGGCTGGAGTTTACTCGTTTGGTTTCTTGAAACTACTTAAAATAACAGGTTTCTGTAAATTTGTCCGAATGGGTTGTTTGTGTTTTTATGGTACCTTTTTTATAGGGCTCGAGACTGTTTTCAAATGATTCCTGATTCTTGAAGGTACAATCACGTGTATGTATAACATACTTTTGGGAAAGCAAAATACTGTGTTATATTGGTGGGATTTCAGTTTATATTATTTTTCGTATGCGGTTGAAGATACAGAGATTTCATGTGTTCTTTTCTGGGTGATTTTTTTTTTGGCAAGTTCTCTTTTTGTGTGCATGTTGCATTGCTGGGAAATCAATTTATTACTAGTTTGGCAACAATAGATTTCATTTTAATGGAGTTAAATACTCGGTTCAATGAGTTAATCGGTGAAACTTTTTTATCTTAGTATAGCTTTAGATCCTAAAAATTCATTTGACTCATTTAACAGTGATGATATTTGCAAGCTTGCGAAGAAGTTTTATCCTGGAGATTTCACAGATCAAGAAATTGTTGTTTTGAAGTATGCATTGATACATTTATAAACTCGATGTGATGCAGAATTTAAAGGTTTCTACACTTGTTGAGTTGTGTCAGCAATTGACCGAGAGTGGACGGTCAAGTGTTTATGTTATGTTGACTAGATTGATTCATCTTGTTTTGACATTGTCTGTGTCTACTGCCACTATTGAACGGGCTTTTTCAGCAATGAAGCATGTGAAGACGGCACTTCGCAATAAAATGGAGGTTGACTTTCTTGCCGATTGTTTGACACTCTATATTGAACGAGATTTAGCTAAACATATTGATGTAAATTCTATTATTGATGAATTTTTATGTTTGTTTTAGTGTTCTGTCACAGTTCCAGCCTTATTCATCGCTGTATGTTTGCAGTGAATAGATGAAAAATGGATTCATGGCAAGCTTGTGAGGTCGTTCATGATAGAATCTTAAAATTGGAACCCAAACATATAGCTCAGAAGATCATCGGGTATGTTTACTTGAAGGGTCTTCCTGATCATGAAATGATTCGGTTGGCTATGGCGCCGGATACATTAATCCTCAACTTGATTCAAAATGCCAAAGCCGTTCTTAGTTTAGCCTCACCACCAGTTATTTCTCCCCCAATTTCGCCAAACATGAACCCGAGCCCGTTATCTGGTCCTTCTATCCAGTTTCCATCATTTTCACCAGCTTCACCGGGCACATTTTCAGCCCCCATTCAAAGGGTGCCACCGCCTTATTGGAACTCTCTGCCTGTGCATAATAGGCCGATGACTTGTTCTGATCCTATACCCGAAGAGTATGGTTTAAATGATCAATTTAGTGTGGATGACCCGTTGGAGACAATGAGTTTAGGACCAAATGATTACTATAGTCACGAAGCTGCATTTGACAATTTCGGCATTAGGGGTTGCCGGAATTATTTGAACTTCATTGATTTTCCGGTTAAGACTTGTCACTATTTCAGTAGGGGGTTCTGTAAGAATGGCAGTAATTGTAGGTATTTGCATGGAGAATTTTTTCCCGATGCCTACATCAATGATTTTGGTCCTAATTCATTTGATGTCGGTGCCGAAGATCAAGCCTTTTCACCGGGGTCCCTCGAGAAACTAGAGCAAGATATTGCAGAGTTACTAATATCTCAAGGTGGCAGCCCGGTTTCGATTGCTTTTCTACCTATGATGTACTATGAGAGATACGGAAGAACTCTACAAGCAGAAGAGTACTTGACTGAAAGCCAAAGACATGGGAAAGCCGGTTATAGTTTGACGAAAGTTCTTGAACGCCTTAAAAACAGCATTAAGCTAATTAGCAGGTGTGATTGATTCGGCCCCGTTGTTTTTGTTGAATTTATGGGTTTTTTCTAAGTGAAGACGAACATTAAGTTGGTTCAATATGTGTGATTTAGGCCTCATGGACAGCATGCTGTGGTGCTGGTGGAAGATGCTCCGAAATATGTGACTGATGTTCACGGTGACAGAAACGACCCTGGTCCAGTCGTTAGCGGTTCACGCCAGATTTATTTAACTTTTCCCGCAGAGAGTACCTTTACTGAGGAAGATGTTTCCAATCACTTTAGGTAACGTAATTTGATATCATTTCCCACTGTAAGTAACATGTTTTTTTCAAATAAAAGAGGTTCATTTTCTAAGGTCTTGTTTATAGTTCTTTCGGTCAGGTTGAAGACGTAAGGATCCCATGCCAGCAGAAAAGGATGTTTGGTTTCGTAACCTTTGTGAGTGCGGACACCCCGAGGTTGATTCTATCGAAGGGAAATCCACATTATGTTTGCGGTGCCCGAGTTCTTGTTAAACCTTACCGGGAAAAATCTAAGCACATCGATAGGTAACTTCAGGCTTTACTGTGACCTCAAGACTTGAATATGAGCCCGCCGTTTATAATTCTGTAGATCTTGATGTAATTGTCATTCTTGTTATATATTTCTAACTGTGTCTCTTTCTGATAACTTCATTTTTCCTCATCCTTCTATCTTGGAAATGGTCACGGTTTCTGAGTCATTGAAGAGTGTTTTCTTTTTGACGCAGGAAGTATCAAGAACCTTACTACTATCACTCGCATCCAATGGATCACGATTCCGAGTTTCAAGCCAGTAAAACCCTTAATTCCTAAGTCCCCTGTCATGCTCCTACATTATATACTACGATCTTTTGCAGACGAATAACTCGTCCGAGCTTGTAATACAATTAACAAGTCCTAATTCTAATGCCTAATTGTCTTTTCTCGACTCATTCCCTTTGTTGCAGCAGGATTGGAATCCTCTTGGCTGTTTAGGCGGCAGCTAATGGAAGAGGATAAACTTGCCCTTCAACTCGAGACCATGCGTCTCTCACAACTCCAATTATCTGGCAAACATCTAACTACTCAATCTTGCTTGGGTTATTCCATGGATGATCTAAAATTCCCCAAAGGTTGTTTCGCGTTTTCTTTATTTTCGGCACATCTCCTCAAACCAGTTTGATTTGGATTCTCCTCTCGACAACACTCTACTAACGTTTGCGGAGTAAAATTTTTGCAGGACGCACCAAATTCCAATCAACGGATAGCCACAACCATTGTTTCGATGTTGTGAACCATGGCTCTACTAGTGACAAGTACCCCACTAACAATTGCAGTGATCAGGAGAGGTTGGCAAAGCATATATTATTCAAAATTTATATATATAATTTGAATTTTTTTTTCCACCAGTCTATATATTTCTCGCCTTTAAATACTTCGTGCAAGATTGAATTCATACCTAAACTTTGATGCTTCTCTTTTTCAGTGCTCAAGGACTTGATCTACCCGACAGCCCATTCACAGCCGGCAGCAGCATTTCGGCGGTCATATAGGTTCTTCGGCCCTTCCGAAGGGAGACGACGGATTTATAGAGTTAATAAAGTAGGCGTTTTACAAGCGAAGATCATTTGTTTTAACGTGACATAGTTCGTCTTCTGCTACACCTTCCACTCATCTTGGTAGCTAGCGGAAGCACGCGAGGACTACATATCATAGATGAATTCATAGAAGGAATCATATAGTCTCCAATATTCGGTTAGCAAATTCTCTCGTTTCTTGGTTTTTTGCTTAGCGGTCTTAGTTTCTTGAAAAAGAATGGTGTATAGAAGTTAGGACTTGGTGGATGAAACAAAGTTTGCTGAATAGTGTAATTACATACAAAGACTGCTGTTTTTTTGAAGAACTTCACCAAATAAATACATGGTGAGGGATAATAGTTTGAACAACTTATTTCAGTGCCATCTTTTACCTTTAATAAAATGAATGGCATTAGCTCATAGTCTTTTGTATATTTTTACTTGCTGCTGCATGCATTTGAAAATAATATAATATTTGCAGCAATTTATTTGTATATTTTCTTTAAAGCAACCTGCTAGTAATAAACAAATAACAAAGAATGTGGAATCCAATGATATATTTATTTTTCAAACTTTATATATCTAGTAATTGAGTAGGTTTACGAGAAGGGTCAATAATGTTCATATTTATAATAAAAAATAATATTTTTTGACATAAAAAATAATATTTTTTCATGGATGATCCAAAGAGAATATCCGTTTTATAAAATTAATGTGAGATTGTCTAACATGAATTAATTATACATATAAGCATCACACAATTACTTTAAAATAAACAATTTTTTGTCAAATACAAATTAAAATATACTCGATTAAATAAACATGTAAATATAAAGTAGCACATTTTTTTGGCCACCAAAGCTGTCTAAAAGGAAAGATTCAAGAATTTACTAACTGGATTCCGTTATTTTTTAAGCATGTTGTACACATGGATTTGCCTACTGCTTAATGGAATTCTTACTTCTCGCAGGAAAAAAGTCCTGTCCCCACCACTGATTCTTCGGATACGGATGAATTCGACAGTGGAAGAACCAGCTCCTTTTGCAGTTAACAAGCACAAAAATGGGGAGTATACAAGTAAAAATGAAAAAAAAAAAAAGAGGAAACGAATATAGTGGACACTGTAGTGTAATGTAATGTATCAGCAGCAAAGACAAGATACTCCAAGTTAGTAGTGTAATGTAATGTATCAGCAGCATTAACCTTAAGTTTTGCAAGCGAATTGCGCATTAAAATCTTCAAAAATGGATTTATACTTGTAGATCATGTTCTCCTTTGTTGTCTTGACAGTATATGATCGTATATATATCAGCAGAAGTGTTGAGCCACCGAGATGGAATACTTGATAGAACAGTGCGTCGACCTGCCACATGTATCATTGATATAGAACCATAAATCTAGGAATTCGAAAAGGCAAGTGAACCATTCTTCAGACACTAATCAAGAGGCTGGTTTACCATTGATGGGTATGTTGACTGTCGATTCAATGCACATCTTGTTTAGTCAAATGGAGACCGTTCTCTTCTCTTAGCCATCGGTAATAGACTACAAAAACTTGAAGCCCGCTATTGCCTTTGATATTTCTTAGCAAAATCTTTGAGCAGTAATCTCTGGCGAAAATCTAGATATTCATCTATGCTAGTCCCCGCCCACTGCTGGCAAAAGCATTCATCAGTTGGAACAAATGAACTCAAAGGAAATGGCCCCTTCGGAGCTTTCTTCAACGAGACCAAAAATCGATGGCGGGGTCTGATTCTTTGGTCCAAAGACAAGCTAAGATACATTGGATATTTGGTCAGAGATCGGACCTCGTTTCGAAGTTCATTGATCAAGTACATATATTTAGGTTTCAGATTTCCTTCCAATGACAAAGAGAAAACCTGATCCAATAAACATGTATGTCAAACCAATCCCACTCGTGAGTACATTTATGAAACTAATTTATAGAAAAGCGTACACACCTGTGTAAGACTGGTCAACACTTTCAAAATGTCTGAATTGTGCATACCAATACTCCTCAAGAAATTGATTCTAGGGAGTAAACCATCTTTAATGCTGTAGTGAAGGATTTGAGGATGTTTAGTGACCATCTTGACTATACTCTGTCTGGGTGCTCCCAACTCCTTCACTAGAAAACTGAGACGGCTATTCCACGAAACATCTATCCGCTGAACCAGGATTTGAGGACTTAACTGCACAACTTTACTTAATTCACCCTCTTGGATTCCTATCTCCTCTAGTAAGTACTTCACTGTCGGTTTTAATGAATTTTCTACACTGTAAGATAAAAGTGATGGTGTGGCAGTAATTATCTGACCTATTCTAGATTCTGGGATGCCCAAGCTATTCAGAAAAGCAACACGAGGCTTCAAAATGTTTTCCACAGTGTACTGCAGAATTTGTGGTTGTCTTAAAATGATTTTCTTGATATCTCTGTGTTTAACACCAACATTCAACAAATATTCTAATCTCTCCTCCGCTGATTCAACATTTATCTGGAGGGATGACATATGCCTCTCATACATTTGGATAAAGTGAGATTCTTTGAGCCCAAAAGTGCTCAAATAATCAAGAAGTGGAACATATCTTTCGTCCAAGTCTAGTTCTTCTAACAAATGGAGAAATTTGCCCTTAGCAGAGCTCCCTGCATCCTGGAAAATCATGTAACCCAGTTTACTATAGCCGTTACGAAGTAAAGGGACATACTCAGCAACTTAGTCAAAATCACAGATACATTGTCCTTCAAATCTACCTTTGAGTAACCGATACCAGCCAAGTTATTAAAAGTATGCAAAGAACTGATTTTCTCTATCTTATTAACATTGTCCAGGATATTCTTTGCAGTTGATCTGCCCCGCCCGTTTGTTCTAGAGGGTGATGATTGCACAACCAAATCTTCATCTACATGCTGCCCGCTGTTGCCTGCGTGCAGGAATCTCTTCCAATCACAAACATATCTCAAGAGTTCTAACTTTCTATTTTAGTTGTACCTTGTCTAGTGTCAGTTACACTTCTTAACTTTAACCGTCGCCTATCTGCTTCAGAAATCTTAACTTCTCCAAATTCATCCTGGATAGTTCACTCAGCATTAACAGGACAAAAACGAAATCATGGAAAACAAGCAAACTAAATCAAATCACATATTTGACTCATCAATCATCATCTAACGTGTACCTAATACAAATGCTCGAGCATTCAGCTAAACAAAACTAAAGAATCAATCCACGATTAAATCCATGGAAAATCCAATTTTTTTCATGAACAAGAACTTTAAACGAAAAACCACCATGCAATGATTTTGAAGCTCCAGACATAGACTTTTCCCGAGCAAATACAAAAAACGTGCAGAAAACAGTAGAATAACAAAAACTCACTCGGCAGTAAAATCAATTAATTAAATGAGAAGAAAAATAGAGAGCATACATCGGAAAACGAATCATCTTCACCATTCCTATCGAGGCCACTTCCGCCTCCACCGTCGTCTTCATCATCGTACGGAGACAACGGTTGGCCGTACCTGGACCGTCTACTGGTTTTCAAAATCTTGGGATTGGAATGCGATGACGCAACACGCGTTTTACTACAGCAATCTTTACTGTTCACTCTATTGTTAGCCCTCGAATTGGACAATGGGTCTGCACCGGAATTCAGTAAAGACGCGGCAAAAATGTGAACTGCCACAGGATGGGAGCAAGAGGGGATTTTGGAATAGTTCAGTGAGAAGGAGAGAACAGCCATATTCGAGCTTAATATAAAGAGCTGGCGGAATATACCGATACCTTATACTCCAAAACCCTCAACAAAGACGATATTTTTACAAGAATTGTGGTCCTTGTAATTCCAACCTTATCTTGTCCGAGTTTCTTGAAATGAAATCCAACCTGAAACCAAAAAAACTATTTACAAAAATTTACGTGAGACAGTGTCATTGATTGTATTTTATGAGACATGTATCTATTCGGGTCATTCATGAAAAAATATTACATTTTATGCTACAAGTATTACTTTTTATTGTGAATATGAGTATGTTTAACCCGTCTCACAGATTAATATCCGTGAGACCGTCTCACAAGAGACCTACTCAAAATTATTTTAAATAACTTAAAATGGTTACCTTTACTTTATACAGAGATGGCAATGAGACGGACAGGCCGTGACGGGGGTGGGGCCAGATTTACCACTCATCTCCGTCCTCGAATTCTATCCTTACCATCATATCCGTCTAGATCCTCGTTTTTTCGAGTTCGGAGATTATCGTCATCTTCGTTCTTATTTCTGTTTCAAAAATATTAATAGAGAAAAACGGAAGGTAGGTACAAAGATTATGTGAATCGAAACTCGTTATTATCTATTATTGTTAGTGAAAATATTAATATTAATAATATTATTATTTAAAAAATTGTAAAAAGCCTGGACATTATGTCAATCAATGTTGGACTAAAACAAAACTTAATAAATTGTATATTGATGAAAATCTCAAACAAACACTATTCAAAATAATAATAGATTCAAATATGGATTCTGAATATAGTAGTGAGAGTGAAAATAATTCAGAATCATATGATTCCAAAGAAATTCTAGATAATGAACTAATTTTCTCATATCAAGAAGAATGTGATAATTGCATACAAGGAAAATCTTGTATAAATCATATAAATAATAATGATGATAAAAATGATTATTTTATATACTTATGTCTCAATTTCAAGATCTTAATATCAATGTTTTAACTAATAATAATATTCTAGAATTCCTTAAAATGATTAAGGATCCAATTCTAAAATCTACAATTATAGATTAAATGGAATAATGCTTCAACTAGTAGTAAATAATATTCTTGTTAAACAAGAACAAATTTATTCTATGAAAGAAGTAAAAAAATCTTTTACAAAAAAATATAGTAACCAAAGTTCAGTATATAATTTTAAAAATTTTGATAATCTTCAAGATATATCATTTCTTGAACAAATAAAAAAACATTTATTTTTTTAAGTATTATTATATCTCAGAAATGGTATACTAATATCACTCTATTAATTGATAATTCTTATAAGAAAAAATTTATTGCTATGATTGAAAGTGGTGCAGATTTAAATATTATACAAGAAGGATTAATTCTTACAAAATATTTTTATAAAACTACTCATTCTCTTTCTCATGTTGGAAGAGAACATTTAGAGATAAATTATAAATTACCAAAAACATATATTTGCAAATATAAAACTGTATTTTAACCATTTTTTTATTAGCAAAAGATATTTATATCCAACTTATACTTGAACTTCCTTTTATTTATCAAATTTATCCTTTAACTTATGTTGATGAAACAGATATTATAGGATCTTATCAAAGTAATCATATTTTTTTTCAGTTTATAAATAAACAAGTTCATATAATCTTAAATGAATTATAAAAAAAGATTGATAGAAAAATTTTTCGGATTGATTATTTAAAAGAAGAGGAAAACTTTTAAGTATAGATGATAAATTACAAAATCCTAAATAACATGAAAATATTAAATTCATTTATAATATTTTTTTAGAAATATGTAATGATCTTCCTAATGCTTTTTGGAATAAAAATAAACATATTTTTTCCCTTCCATATGAAGAGAATTTTAAATATTCCTACCAAGGCTCGTTTTTGTCAAATGAATTCTGAATATTTAGAATTATGTAAAAAGAAATTCATTATTTATTAGAAAAAGATTTAATAACACCTTTTCAATCTCCTTGGTCATGTACTATTTTTATGTTATTAAACATTCTGAGGAGGAAAGAGAAGTTCCTCGATTAGTAATAAATTATAAACCTCTTAATAAAATTTTAAAATGGTTCAGACATCCTATTCATAATAAAAAAAAAATTATTACATAGACTTGTTAGTGCTATTATATTTTCAAAAGTTTATTTAAAATCAGGATTTTGACATATTTAAATAAAAGAATCTGATAGATATAAAATTGTTTTTAATGTTCCAATAAGACATTATGAATAGACAGTAATGTCATTTTGCTTAAAAAATACTCATTCAGAATTTCACAAATTATGAATGATATTTTTATTCTTATATTAATTTTATAATTGTTTATATTAATGATATTCTAGTATTTTCAAATGATATTGAAACGTATTTTAAACACTTAGATATGTTTAAAAATATTGTTATCCAAAATAACTTTGTTATATCAAAATCTAAAATGATTTTGTTTCAAACTAATATTAGATTTCTTAGTCATATGATTGAAAAAAGAAAGATTAGTTATATCCAAAGAAGTATTGAATTTGATTCAAAATTTCCTGATATTATAACTGATAAAACTAAGGTACAAAGATTTTTAGGAAATTAAATTATATTTCTTCTTATATTAAGAATCTTATTGAGGGTTCAGCTATTTTATATGATAGATTGAAGAAAAAATCATTTACCTTGGTCAAATAAACATACCGAAGATGTTAAAAAAATTGAAGGAAAAGTTAAAAATCTTCATTGTCTTATGCTTGTAAATCCTCAATGTGATAAAATTGTTGAGACTGATGCTTCTGATATATGTTTTGGAGAAATTTTAAAACAAATAGATTCCAAAACAAAGCAAGAATATCTCATTAGATTTTATTCTGAGAAATGAAATAATGCCCAAAAAAATTACTCTACAGTAGCAAAAGAATTTTTGACTATTGTTAGATGTATTTTAAAATTTCAAAATGATTTATATAATCAAAAGTTTATTATAAAAACTGATTGCAAATCTGCGAAATTTATGTTTATGAAAGATTTAAACATGATGTTTCTAAGAAAATGTTTGCAAGATGGCCTACTCATTTGGCTCCTTTTAATTTTGACATTATTTACAAGAAAGGCGAAGATAATCACCTACCAAATTTCTTAACCCGATAATATTTATCTTAATGCTCTAATTTACATATATGAGTTCTCGAGGAAGAGAAGATTCCTCATATAGAAGAAGAGGTGGTAGGGAAAAATCTCCTAATATTATTGCTCAGCATAGAAAATAGAGGCTTATAGCCCAAAACATTTATAGTTCATCAGCCAGTAATACTGAGCAAAATGATTCGTTATACAATGAATTTCAAGAATTTCTGAAACAAAAACAGAGAAATAATACAGATTTGTAGTCTCAAGCATCATATGCTAATATCATTAAAAATAATGAAGGTGATTCAGCTCTGTATATAGAAACAAAATATCGAGATTTAATTCTTCTTATAAAAGAAAAAGATATCCAATGGGAAAAAACTATATAGATTATCATAGAAGATATTTAACCAATATATATATCATATGTATATGTTCTTATAAACAAATATGATTTTATGAAAATCTTCTATTATCAACCAAAAGTGTTGAAATAACTCACTTTTACAGTAACACTCAACAGAAATGAAGTTATAACTTCTCAAAATTTATTATAAAAAGATTATATCTATTAAAGAATGTTGTATATCTCCATTAGCAGGAAAAAAGTTTTATTATCAAAATCATCAAATGAATTTTAAATTTAATTTTTGAGATTATTTTAAGAGTTTTAATAAAACTCTATTTTATGAAAACGAAAACATACATGTTTTTAAAATATGTGAAAATGTTTTACATTACCTAGTTCTTAATTAGTTTTTAACATGTTGGAAATTTTTTTGTCTATCATCAAAAATTTTGCAAGAGATTTTCATAAAACCAATGAATACTTGGTTAAGTATTTCTCTAAGTATTAAAAAATTATTTTCAGAACATTGGATTGATGGCAATATTTTATGTCTATTCTTTATAGAATTTGGTATTCCATGGATATGAAGATGACAACCTGAATTTCGCTATACCGATGAAGGCATTCACTGTTTATGGATAATTAGTTCCACAAAATTTTGGAACAAATTATTATGGGATGACCCCAATACAGGAAAACCCTATGGCTTCGAAACTCTTCAACATATGGAAGTAAACATTTCTTTATTTCAGAAAGATTTTAATAAACAACAAGAAAAAGAACAAGATTCGATGAGTCCATTCAAGATTTTTACTCAGAAATATTCTGATATCTACTCCAAAGAGAAAATGATCGAAGTTTATATTGAAAAAATGAAGAAAGATCTTTATAAGAATATTGGATGTTCATACTCCAAATCGGATAAATCTATATCTTTTGAACAAAGCGAAAACCAATTCATCCATTTAATACAAATGCAGGATGCTCAAGATATTCCCAATTTCTCTCATATTAGTGATATATTTGAAAATGTTAAAAATTAAATAAAAGATAATATTAAAGATTATTAAAATATTCATCTTTAATAATGACATTAATAATGTTAAAGTTAGTGGAATATCACCAAGAACTTTTGACTTTTGTAACTATGTTACTATTTGCTTTTATAAAGCATTGTACTATTTATATTTTTAGTTGGAATTTGGGATTTCATGTTCGGCTCTTCCTTCTATATATATGTTGTTTTGTGTTTTTAGAAGGACACAGTCGAGTTTACTCCCCTATATTCCCTCTTTTTAAACAACCCTTCTTAAGATTCTATAAAAGCTTTCAAGTTCTGAAGACAACTTTGTAAGTTTACTTTATCATTTATTTTATTTTTTTATTTAAAGTTTATAATTTTTATTCTATAAAGATTAGCCTGAATGATAGGCTAAAATATTCGTGCTAAATCATTACCTTTCTATGATACGATCTAAATTGGCAATTTGTATTTTCTTGTTACAGTATACTCTGAACCTAATTTGTAACTGACAGACATTTTGTTTTGAAACTCTATTTAAATCATAAGATGATCATATATGGACAAATCTTAATCCTGATGTGATTATAAACTCCTGTTCATTTCAATATGATTCTTAATTTGCTTGTTTAAAATTTGCAATTGTGCATTTTTTTCATTACTTGAATTTTAGAATTATATTTGAAATAAATGGCTGAGGATATGAATTCACAGACATGGAATCCATTTTTTCTTGCGAGAAGTAGAAAGACGATTCTCTCATTTGTTAATTTTGGAAATGAGTGGTGGGGCCAACTAATTTATAATTAAGTTATAAATTAAACCACTCAATAGTGAATTAATGGTAAATGAGGATAAGAAGTAATTGAAGAGGTAAACGGAAAATTACTAGCTTCAATTACGAATTGTCTATGGAGGATTTATCCATATGTAATGATTATATCAATGGACTGCTCAATTTTGTAGAGTAAGATATTTCATAATGAAGAAGAGTGCAATTCTATATTTTTAGTGGAGTAATTATGGAATTAATAAATTAGATAAATTAATTAAAGAGTTTAATTATTTATATAATTTATTGGAGCTTCTAATTATGAGTCCATGGTCTCCGGTACGCTTTTCAAATTAATGACGGATTAAAAATGCAATTTAGAAATCATGTATGGAAAAATGTTTCCATAACTCCAAAAGTTTGGAGATAAATATAATTGATAATGAGATATTAATTATATTAAATAATAATTATGAGATAATTATATATTTGGATTATTATGGTAATATCTAAAAGTTGATTATAATATCTTTAATTTATTGTGAATAAATTATAGATATTATTTGGTATATAAAAATAAGTTAGAATAAGATTCCAATTTATTTTGATAGATCCTAGAAATCTTATTTAATATCTTTAATTTATTATGAATAAAATTTAGATATTATATCTAAATAAGTTAGAATAAGATTCTGATTTATCTTGATAATATTCTAAAAATCCTATTTAATATCTTTAATTTATTGTGAATAAAATTTAGATATTATTTAACATTTAAATAAGTTAGAATGAGATTCTAATTTATTTTTTATAAGATTCTAGAATCTTATGACCTTTTAAAATAGTTTTAAAATACATAAGATATTATTATTCAAACCAAATAAAATCTTGGCCTATCCTAAATGTGATGGCCATTTTTTGGAGTCCAAATTGGGATAAGATTTGGACTCTTGGTTTTGAATTAATTTAAATAGGATCTTAGACGTCTCTAACGGAACAACTCATTCTCTACTTTTTTCATGAGTTGAAAATAGAGTAGAGAATAAATAAAAGTTTTGATTTATAGCTTTTGCGTTTTTGAGTGTCCACACACTACCGTCGATAGGAAGGATCGTGCTGAAAGGTCGTGGTTTCTACGCATTCGCGAAAAAAGAAAAACTACAAGAGGTTACTTTTCTAGTAATTTTTTTTAAAATTCATAGTTAATTTATATTCATATGTACGATTATAATTTATGAAATTATGTAATCGCTTCCGATGTGTTTCGATTTGATCGAAAATAAATTTTTTTTTGGCCGGAATTGTTCCAGAGGCCATATATTTTCCAACAAATGGTATCAGAGCCAAGTTTTTCATATGAATATAAATTAGGCAAAAACTTGTGTGAGACGGTCTCACGGATCGTATTTGTGAGACGGATCTCTTATTTGGGTCATCCATGAAAAAGTATTACTTTTTATGCTAAGAGTATTACTTTTTATTGTGAATATGGGTAGGGTTGACCCGTCTCACATATTAAGATCCGTGAGACGGTCTCACATGATACCTACTCTATAAATTAAATTAATTTAAATTTTATAAGGGTGAGATTTATTGTTGAAATGCGTAAACTTTTTTGTGTAAATTTAGTTTGTTTTTTTATTTATCGCAATTTTTAAATTTTATTTATATATATAATATCAAAACCATTTTTTTTAAATGGATCGTGTCTAGCTTTACAAGGAAGAAGAGTTCTTCTTTGTCCAAACGATGATCTCCTCCCAATTCAGTGTTAATTGGAAAATGTTTCTCGATTGCCGAAATCAGAGTAACGATGCAGAGCGTGGTTGGTTCGACGGCCGCGACTCATGTTCGCTGACTCGAAAGCGCGATTGCTCCAGTAGAGAAACTCGCTGGTTAGAGCAGTCGTGCGAGAAAAGTGGCTTGTCGGACGAGCTAAACTCCGGTGATATCGTCGAATTGTGGAGAAGATGGTGGTTGCTGAAATTTGTTTCTCCCATGGCCTCCATGGCTGTAGTCTGTAAAAGGGAGAAAGAAGATGGAAGGAGGCGCTCCTTCCAATGGGCTACAATTTTTTTGGCCCGAACATTTTTTAAGTTGGCCCAAAAATTAAAAAAAAAATTAAAATAAATCTGAGTGACCGATTTATGAAATGACAATAGATTTAATATTGGCCCAGTTTTGAATTGGGCCAGCACGTATTTAAATCTAGACCAGTTTCGAACTGGCCCAACATATTTAAATATAGCCCAGTTTCGAACTAGGTCATCACAGATTTAAATCAAAATTTTTTAATCTGGTCCAATTCACCATGAAATAATTAAAAAAAAATTATTTTTGGATTTGTATGACAAATCTTGTTTTTTTAAAACGTTTAGCCCAATTTTAACTTAATTTATTAAAAATAAGTTTTAATTTGTTGAATGTAAAATATTGATTTTATAATTTGATTTGTAGTATTAATTTGAAATTAAATAAAATTGTTTATTTGATTTTTTAATTTTATTTTTCAATAAAAAATGTGGTTAGAAGTACACGATTGAAAATTACAACTTTCAACAATATCTCACTCTCAATTTTATGCCGCTCATCATGTTTAAATTTGATTTAAATGTGGGTATTTTATATGTCTTGAATCATGTTTAAATTAGATTTAAATTTCATGATGTTCATTATATTGCACATATCATTTAATAAAGACCAATAAGATTGGACCTTTTATAATTAAATCATAAGATGTTTTAATTAAATAATTAAAAGTTTGAAAAACTTTAATGATTTTATAATAATGATTGGGAGAAGAATATATGACAATAAATTCTACAACCTCCACTATTAACAAAAGCAACAAAGCAACGTGAGGTTTAAATGACGCATAGGACGTACTCCCTAAGAAAGGTTTTCATTTAAATCAAAATTCAAGGCTTAGTTTATGAAAGGATCATATTTTTTAGTATGATTTATAATTTATCTACCCTAAGACGGAAATTATGGATTGTAATTTAAAATCCAAAATAGTGGGTTACACTCATAAGGATGCAACTGAATAGTTTAAATGCATCTAGGTTGAATTAAAAGGTAATTAATAATAAAATTGAAGATATGAGATATCTTAGTGTTTTATTTATTAATAGAGATAGTCTCGATTTAATCGTCATTTAATTCGTCCGACCCTAAGGCGGCTTATAAAATGTGAGATTAAATTTCCTTGGAATTGGTAGAATAAATAATAATGTGTCTTGCATCATTTTTATGATTCCTAAATTGATTAGTTGACTATGATATTTGTTCATTTTATTAAATGTCGTTTTGTACATTAATTTCAGCAATCATGTCTACTGGTCCTGTTCTTGCTTTACTTAATGAAAGGTTGATTGGTGAAAATTTTTTGAAATGGAAGAGTAACATTAACATTGCCCTCGTCTGTGACCTCAAATTTGTATTAACGGAGGAGTGTCCTCCCGAGCCCCCTTTGAATGCTGCTCGTAGTGTACGAGAAATATATGATCGATGGATTGCGGCAAACAATAAAGCCAAGGGCTACATGTTAGCCGGAACGAACGATGTGCTTAGACTTAAGCACGAGCATGTAGAGAATGCTTATGAGATAATGGATTCTCTGCAAGCTATGTTTGGTTAGCAATCTAGTCAATCTAAGCATGAGGCTATTAAGAATGCCATGAATGCTAAGATGAAGAAAGGCCAATCAGTTGGAGCGCATGTTTTGAACATGGTTAACTACTTCACAGAAGCTGAGACTCAAGGTGCGACCATAGATGATGGCACACAAGTGAGCATAATTTAGGAATCATTGCCCCCGACTTTCCTGCAATTCAAAAGCAACTATGTCATGAACAAGCTTAATTATAACATGACACAATTGCTCAACGAGTTGCAAACCTTTGAGGCCATTTCCATTGGAAAAGTCCAAGAAGGTTAGGCAAATGTTGTCAAGGTTAAGTCACCTTCCTCCAAAGCTAGTTTGAAAAGGAAAAATAAGGGGAAAGGAAAGGGAGCTCCTAAAAAGCAAAAGAATTGGAATGGTTCTAATGGCAAAAAGAAGGGTGACACTGCAAAGCCCAAAGGAAAATGTTTTCACTGTGGGATCGATGGTCATTGGAAAAGAAACTGCCCCAAGTATCTCGCTGACCTAAAAGAAAAGAAGAAAGGTAAATATGATTTACTTGCTCTAGAATCTTGTTTAGTAACCATTGATTCTTCTATATGGATAGTTGATTCGGGCGCTACTAATCATGTTTGTTGTTCTTTGCAGCTACTTAGTTCTTATGAAGAGCTTGCTGATGGGTCCTTCACGATGAGAGTTGGCAATGGTGCAGTAGTTTCGGAAAGAGCAGTGGGAGTTATTAAACTTAGATTTAATGATAGACATTTGGTCTTGAACGATGTTTATTTTATTCTTAGTTTTCGTAGAAATTTGATTTCTGTTTCCAAGTTGCATGAACAATTTTATTCGCTTTCTTTTGATAATAATGAGATTGTTATTTTGAGAAATGGTCGTATGATTTGTACTTCTTCAATCGAAAATGGACTATATATTCTAAGACCAAATGAACAACCACTGCTTAATGTCGAAATGCTTAAAGTAGAACATCCCAAACTTAAAAAGCAAAAGGTTTTTCATGAAGATAAAACATATCTGTGGCACCTAAGGTTGGGGCATATATCCTTAGAAATATTAAACAAACTTGTAAAGGATGGTCCTTTAAGAGAGCTAAGAGTTGGCACTCTTATTGTTTGTGAATCTATTTTAGAAGGAAAAATGACTAAGAGACCTTTCTCTGCAAAGGGCAATAGGGCCAAGGAACCACTAGAGCTTATACATAGTCATGTATGTGGTCCTATGATTACACAAGCTAGAGGTGGTTATGAGTATTTTGTCACTTTTATTGATGATTACTCAAGGTATGGATATATTTATCTAATGCATAGAAAATCCGAGACTTTTGGAAAGTTCAAAGAATTTCATGCGGAAGCCGAAAGGCAACTAGGTAAATCTTTAAATTGTCTTCGATCAGATCGAGGCGGCGAGTATCTTGATACCGAGTTCAAAGATTATTTGCTAGAGCATGGTATTTTATACCAACTCACTGCACCTGTACACCTCAGCAAAATGGTGTTGCTGAAAGGAGAAATCGCAGTTTTCTTGATATGGTGGAATCAATGATGAGCTACTCATCACTGCCAATCTCGTTTTACGGTTATGCAATAGAGACAGCCACTTACATTCTGAATGCAGTGCCATCGAAGTCAATCCTTAAAACACCTCAAGAGTTGTGGAATGGGAGAAACCTAGTTTATCTCATTTTCTCATATGGGGATGCCCAGCACATGTTCTGGAAGGAAAGACTGGAAAATTGCATCCACGTTCAAAAGTGTGTTTGTTCGTGGGATACGCCAAGGGAACGAGAGGAGATTGGTTTTATGATCCTTAAGATAATAAGGTAATTGTATCGACAAATGCCATCTTTCTTGAAGATGATTATATGACTAACTTCAAATCTCGAAGTAAGACAGTACTCGAGGAGTTACTCAATGATGAGATCATTCAAAGTCCAACTAAAGTTATTAAGGAAACCATTAATGATACCATTGAACCAAGTCAAGATATCATACCACCTCGACGTAGAGGGAGGGTAGTTAAACCACCCCTCCGCTATCGTCAAGATGAAGAGGCAAATGTTGTTGTCACCGATGGAGTGGAAGATGATCCATTGTCATTTCAACATGCCATGGAAGATCCTGACAAAGAAAGGTGGCTTGAGGCTATGAACCAAGAGATGCAGTCGATGTACTTTAATTCTGTCTGGATTCTTGTAGATACACCTGAAGAGGTTAGACCTATTGGGTGTAAATGGATCTATAAGAAAAAGAGAGGTGTAGATGGAAAAGTAGAGACTTTCAAAGCAAGATTGGTTGCGAAGGTTTATACCCAAAGATAGGGAGTCGATTATGAAGAGACTTTCTCGCCTGTGGCCATGCTTAAATCTATATGCATCTTACTTTCAATTGCTGCTCATTTTGACTATGAGATATGGCAGATGGATGTCAAGACGGCCTTTCTGAATGGTCATCTAGACGAGGAAATCTACATGAAGCAACTAGAGGGTTTTATAGTCCAAGGCCAAGAGCAAAAGGTTTGCAAATTGCCTAGATCCATTTATGGACTAAAGCAAGTCTCGAGATCATGGAACCATAGATTTGATGAAACAATCAAATCTTATGGCTTTGATCAAAGTGTTGATGAGCCTTGTGTATACAAGCACATCAAAGATGGAAAAGTGGTATTCATAGTGCTTTACGTAGATAACATTCTTCTTATTGGGAATAATGTTGAAAAATTTTCTACAGTAAAAGGGTGGCTAGCCAAGCAATTCCAAATGAAAGATTTGGGAGAAACAAATTATATTCTTGGAATTCGAATCGTTCGAGATCGTAAGAACAAATTGTTGGCATTGTCTCAAGCTACTTATATTGATAAGATGTTATTGCGTTATAGAATGCAAGATTCCAAAAAAGGTTATCTACCAACCCGACATGGAATCGTCCTCTCTAAGGAGCAGTGTCCTAAGACACCGCAAGAAGTCGAGGGCATGAGACGTGTTCCCTATGCCTCTGCAGTGGGCAGCCTTATGTACGCAATGATGTGCACTAGGCCAGACATATGTTATGCTGTGGGGATAGTCAGTCGTTTTCAGTCAAATCCTGGTTTGGATCATTGGATATCGGTAAAGAATATTCTCAAGTATCTTCGAAGAACGAGAAATTATATGCTTGTCTATTCAGGTGGGGACCTTAAAATAGACAGTTACACTGATTCTGACTTTCAATCAGATAGAGATACTCGAAAATCGACGTCTGGATCAATGTTTACTCTTGGTGGCGGATTTATCCATATATAATGATTATATCAATGGACTGCTCAATTTTGTAGAGTAAGATATTTCATAATGAAGAAGAGTGCAATTCCATATTTTTATTGGAGTAATTATGGAATTAATAAATTAGATAAATTAATTAAAGAGTTTAATTATTTATATAATTTATTGGAGCTTCTAATTATGAGTCCATGGTCTCCGGTACGCCTTTCAAATTAATGACGGATTAAAAATACAATTTAGAAATCATGTATGGAAAAATGTTTCCATAACTCCAAAAGTTTGGAGATAAATATAATTGATAATGAGATATTAATTATATTAAATAATAATTATGAGATAATTATATATTTGGATTATTATGGTAATATCTAAAAGTTGATTATAATATCTTTAATTTATTGTGAATAAATTATAGATATTATTTGCTATCTAAAAATAAGTTAGAATAAGATTCCAATTTATTTTGATAAGATCCTAGAAATCTTATTTAATATCTTTAATTTATCATGAATAAAATTTAGATATTATATCTAAATAAGTTAGAATAAGATTCTAATTTATCTTGATAATATCTTAGAAATCCTATTTAATATCTTTAATTTATTGTGAATAAAATTTAGATATTATTTAACATTTAAATAAGTTAGAATGAGATTCTAATTTATTTTTTATAAGATTTTAGAATCTTATGACCTTTTAAAATAGTTTTAAAATACATAAGATATTATTATTCAAACCAAATAAAATCTTGGCCTATCCTAGATGTGATGGCCGATTTTTTGGAGTCCAAATTGGGATAAGATTTGGACTCTTGGTTTTGAATTAATTTAAATAGGATTTTAGGCGTCTCTGACGGAACAACTCATTCTCTACTTTTTTCATGAGTTGAAAATAGAGTAGAGAATAAAATAAAAGTTTTGATTTTTAGCTTTTGTGTTTTTGAGTGCCCACACACTACCGTCGATAGGAAGGATCGTGTTGAAAGGCCGTGGTTTCTACGCATTCGCGAAAAAGAAAAAACTACAAGAGGTTACTTTTCTAGTAATTTTTTTTTAAAATTCATAGTTAATTTATATTCATATGTACGATTATAATTTATGAAATTATGTAATCGCTTCCGCTGTGTTTCGATTTGATCGAAAATAAATTTTTTTTTGGCCGAAATTGTTCCGGAGGCCATATATTTTCTAACAAATGGTATCAGAGCCAAGTTTTTCATATGAATATAAATTAAATTAATTTAAATTTTATAAGGGTGAGATTTATTGTTGAAATGCGTAAATTAAATTAAAAAGAGAGAGAGAGAGAGATAATTGGCTAATCAAAAGGTGAAAACAATGGAAATTCAAATTAAAATGGTCAAAACAATGGAAATAACCGCGGGTGAAAACCTCGCCCAGCACCAGCCCCGATCCGGTGCACCGGACTTCAGCTTAATTCCGTTCTCGTTCACTTTCTTCCCTCCGCTGCCGACCGCCACATCGCCCGCCACCTCCAGCTGGTGGCTCTTAGTATACCAAAACATAATCTTGAACTTCACTCTGGTAACCAACCGGACCCCGAAGTTCACAGTTGACCCATTCGAAACCGCTTCGATCGCCGCCTCCCACGGCACCCCAGTAGCCTGCACCAACGCTACGCGAGTAGCTTTCTTCTTGTGACCCTGGTAGAACGCCTCCACCGTGTAATTAGCTATAGAGGAACTCGAGTCCTTCACGCCGTACAAGAACGTCAGGCTAATGTTGTTGTAGCGCACGCCTTTGTATTTCATCCGATTGGCGAGCTGGAGTTGGAAGGAAATGGAGTGGTTGTAGGTGGAATTAGTGGTTCTGTTGAGGGCAGGGACGTAAAATTTCTCGATGGAGCAGGTGGGGTTGGAGGTGCGCAGGCTGAGCCACATGAAGAGAGCGGTGAGGCCGGAGGTGAATATGAAGCTGCAGCAGCACCGGCAGCATCCGCCGGTGTCGCTCTCCGCCATGCCGGAGGGATGTTTGATTGGGGAGGGGGTGGAGAATTTCGCGTGGCACTCCCTTTTTTCTGAAGAAAAGTTGCGTGATTATTTTTATTTTTACCATGGGACAATGATACACGTGCTTGTACGGATAAAGTTCCATTCCCCGCCCATTTTCAATCAAAAAATATATAGTATAGTAGGTATATATATTTGTACATAATTCTTTTTAAATCCGGCTGGACTCAAACCCAACCCATATTGTCAAATTTTCATTTATTTTTTGAAGGAGAAACGAAAAATTTATACTTTAATTATGTTAGAATTAGATACATCAATCAACCAAAATAAGTGCAAACCATCAACCGAACACGAAAATGAAGGTTGAGACAAAGCGTAGTCTATGTTCACAATCTACTAAGATTATCAATACTCCTAATCTAGTAGAGTCAAAATATTTGAGACAAGCAATGCTTGATGTTACATCTTGAACATCAATTAAAGAATCAGAGAACACCCAAACACCACTAAAATTAACATGCACTACTAGTTGCAAGGTTCTAAAATTTGCTAGGCAGTCAGGCGCTAAACCAGCTCCTAGGCCGCCTAGGCGGAGACTAGGCGCCGCTAATCAGATTTTACGGTATCAACATAATAAATAACATACTAGAACTCAACACAACAACATCAAATTTAAAATGCGTTTAAAATATTCCCTACATAATCTATTGTGTCATCTCAATAAAATAAGAAAGAATTCAGATTTCTTCCAAACTTCATATTTATATGTAGGAAGCCTTAATTTAATGATTACACTACTAATTGAATATCACAAATTTAATCCACTTATTTTTCTCTGAAATTTTCAACAACTTGTTTTTCATCGAACTCAAAATCAATATCATCATTGTGATCATCTTCTTCTTCTTTGATCCTCGTGAAGTTCTCTAACCTAGAGCTTATTCGAGGTTGTATATTTTCATTTGCCCCAGTTGCTTCATCAACTATTTACCAAGTGAGTTCTGAACTTGGTTCAACTTCATTTTCTTCCCCACCATCCACAATCCAACCTTGTGCATTTGAAACATCTTTTTCAAGAAGGACGTCAACATTTCTTTCTTTTTCTTTTTTTTTTCCTTGTTAAACAATCTATCATTAAATTGGACAAATACTAGATTGTTCAACCTATTGACATCCAACTATTTATTTTCTTTGTATGAATCTAAAAGAAAACCGAGAAAGTAATTAGTATAGTTAGTAATATGAACAGACACTTTTAAAAATAATACAATAATTTAATTAAAGTTTAAGTTTACTCCTTCAAATGCACTCCAATTTTACCATGTACATGGATAAAATGTATCGCTATTTTTTTCACATGCTTTTGCAGCCGATGTTTCCTAAATAACCCAGTCTTTTTATCTCTATATTTTTCAAATTCCTTATTAATAATTATATCTTGCATTTCAAACTCATCGGCATGCATTCAAAAATCCTTGTTGCGACTTCTCCATAAAGAGCAATAGAACTATCTTTGTAGTAAAAGTAGGGATTTAACAAAAAGGTTGTGGTATACAATGATGTATCAAGTCTATCTTTCATTTTTGACTCAATAATCACTATGATAGTGTAAGGCCCGTTTATGATTATTGTGATCTGGTATGATTGTTGATAATTGAGATGTGTTTATAGACGGAACGGATCAGACCGGGATAGCCGAACAAAGCTTTGAAATTATGGGCGAGGAGGAGCCCTCGCGCATATGCGCGACCCTGCCGGGCGCATATGCGCGAGGTAGGCAGAGCATTGTGCGCACATGCGCGGTTTGAAAGACGTGCACATGCGCGAGGAGGACAGTAGCCAAGATGCAATAACAGAACATTGCGCGCACATGCGCTGTAGTGACCCGTTCCAGAATCACCTACTAATGAAGAACTAAGCATGCAATTAACTTAATTAATAATAATCAGAGATAACAGCGGAAAACTGACACCAAACGATAGTTATACAACCCAATCGAAAATCCAGAACAACTCAACTAAACTGAAATATACGATACAACCATATCGAAACAAAAAGATACCGAAGAACTAAACCAACCAGCTACTCAACGTCCTCCTCCTCCTCCTCCTGAGCTGTCCAACCTGAGGCCTGCCCCATGGGAATGGGGTGTCCAAGATAAACAAAACCGAGGACGTGAGCGATAAGAACGCCCAGTACAAAAGCATGAGTATACAAACCTATATGAAATGCACATGCTATGATATGATACCAGGGTAGTCAAGAAATAGGAGTCACAAAGGATCTCAAAATGCTCAGTCTAGAGGCGCCAAATGGATAGTGCCGCGCGGTACTCCTCTGGGTCACTGCATCCACTACAAGAACAGACGTGGACCTAAAATGTCCCGGATCACCGAAGCCCTCCGGACCCGTCGGCCACTGTGTACTCTCGGTGTCCATGCGTCCACAAGACAAGACAGGGCTGAGCGGCCCCACAAGATATAGCTTATCTCGAAAGAGATACAGCTCAACAGTAAAGGCTATCTCGAAGGTGATACGGCTCAACATGAAATGCAACATGCAGTAATAAACGTGACATAATAGCATGCATCATATGACATATATCAATGCACCATATAATCATGCAACACATATAAGAATGTATACTCGACCAGGATATCTCGGATAGTACTTTCGTACCTCTATCACAGCAAGCCTAGCCTTACGCAACACCGCTAATCAGGTCTAGAACAAGCCTACGCATCAAAAGCATACCCAATGAACAATACTACCATGCTAGACTAGCAAAACCAGTACTACCAAAGGTTTAGGGTTTACCTTCGTCCGTCGACAGCCCTTTGATGTCGATTGCCTCGTAACTCAGGCGTCGCTACGCTACCAATCCTGGCAGCTCTTGGCTATCGCTCGACCGACAACTAACCCTAGAAACCTTCCAAACCTCTCAACTAGGAGACACAACTTCAAGAATTTGCAATCCAAAATGAGGAATTCCGAGCACTATTTATAGGCTATGTTCGGATCCACCGAACACACTTCGGAACGTCCGAACTCCTACGTGTCCATCGGCTCTTGACACCTCATGATCGGATCCACCGAACCTACACTTCGGATCATCCGAACTTGCATGCAAACTGACGTGTCGATCAACTCTTGACACCTCATGATCGGATCCACCGAACCCACTTCGGATCGTCCGAACTCTTCGGTGCTACCGGACCATCTTCGGTCCGTCCGATCATGACCATGGTCAAAATTACACATTAAACCTTCTTAATCACCATTAATCCGTTAATTACCCAATTTGGAATTCGGGCTACTACATTCTCCCCCCCTTAAAAAGATTTCGTCCTCGAAATCAAGTTTATAGGTTGAACAAAAACTGAAATAACAACATCGTTATTACATCTCAATTGTTGTTGAATACAACTGATATTTGGATTACAACAGAAAAAACACAAATACCTCCATATTACAACCATAGTACAACTCAAAAGAGCTCTGGATGCTCCGCACGCATACGACTTTCTAACTCCCAAGTGGCTTCTTCAGTGCCTCTGCGCTGCCACTGAACTAAGACAAGAGGAATGATCTTATTCCGCAATACCTTGTCTTTGCGATCGAGAATCCGCACTGGTCGTTCCACGTAAGACAAATCCGTATTTAGTTGAACTTCAGATGGATGCAAGATGTGAGACTCATCTGCTACATATCGTCTCAACAAAGATACGTGGAACACATCATGAATCCCAGACAGATACGGAGGTAATGCTAACCTGTAAGCCAAATCTCCCACACATTCCAGAATCTCAAAAGGACCAATAAATCTCGGAGATAGCTTACCCTTGAGACCAAATCTCAAAATCCTGCGAAAAGGCGAAACTCGGAGAAACACTTTCTCACCTGGCTGAAAATAAAGAGGTCGCCGCTTGGTGTTCGCATAACTAGCCTGTCGATCCTGAGCGATCTTAATCCGCTTCTTGATTACTGCAACCTTATCAATAGCCTGCTGGACTAACTCCGGTCCCTCAACATGTCGTTCCCCAACTTCATCCCAAAATAATGGAGTACGACAACGTCGTCCATACAACGCCTCAAATGGTGCCATACCAATACTACGATGGTAGCTGTTGTTGTACGCGAACTCAATCAAAGGCAAATGATCCTGCCAAGCTGTTCCGAAATCCATCACACAAGCTCGCATCATATCCTCAAGTGTATGGATAGTCCTCTCCGTCTGACCGTCGGTCTCTGGATGATAAGCTGTACTCAAACTTAGTGAAGTGCCCAATGCTGACTGGAAACTACCCCAAAATCGTGAGGTAAAACGAGGATCTCTGTCACTGACAATACTAACTGGCACCCCATGCAAACGTACAATCTCTTGAATGTACAATCGAGCCATACGATCGAAAGTGAAATCACGGTTATATGGCAGAAAATGAGCAGACTTGGTGAGTCGATCCACCACTACCCAAATAGCATCACTATTCCTCGAAGACAATGGTAAGTGAGTAATGAAGTCCATCGCAATATGCTCCCACTTCCATTCAGGAATAGGTAAGTTCAGCAATAATCCTCCCGGTCGACGGTGCTCTGCCTTAACCTGCTGACAAACAAGACACTTGGAAACAAACTGATAAACGCTGCGCTTCATCCCTTTCCACCAAAATCGTGTCCTCAAATCTTTATACATTTTGTTGCTTCCTGGATGGACACTCAACTTGCTTCGATGGGCCTGAGATAAAATCTCTTCCCTCAAAGTATCATCTTCTGGTACTACAACCCGATTAGACAAACACAGAAGACCATTAGACTGATAATGGAAATTACTATCTCCACCAGCCAACCGAGCTAATCTCTGAGTCTTGAGATCAGACATCTGAGCATCTCGAATCCGAGCGAACAAAGCTGGCTCAGATAGAATGGTAGCAACACGAATGCTCTCCATACCTTTCCGATGTTTGAAATTAAATCCCAATGAACAACAATCCTGGATAGTACTAATCATAGCACTGGTCTGAAGTGCAGAGGCTCTCACCTTGCGACTAAGAGCATCGGCTGTGAGATTCGCAGAACCTGGATGGTATTTGATCTCGCAGTCATAATCTTTAAGTAGATCCATCCAACGACGTTGTCTCATGTTCAACTCAGCCTGAGTGAACAGATACTTCAGACTCTTATGATCAGTGAAAATTTCAAACTTAACCCCGTACAAGTAATGACGCCAGATCTTCAGCGCAAACACAATAGCAGCTAATTCTAGATCATGAACAGGGTACTTCTCCTCGTGAGGTTTTAACTGCCTGGATGCGTAAGCGATCACATGACCATTCTGCGTCAACACACACCCTAAGCCTTGAAAAGAAGCATCGGTGTAAACACTGAAACCATCAGATCCTGACGGTAACGCCAAAACAGGTGCAGAAGTCAGAAGTCGACGAAGCTCTCTGAAACTATCTTCGCACTCAGATGACCACTCAAATGGAACATCCTTCCGAGTAAGTTGCGTCAATGGTCTAGCTATCTGAGAGAAATTCACAATGAAGCGACGATAATACCCTGCCAGACCTAGAAAACTACGGATCTCAGCCACCGTCGTAGGACGTGACCAATTCAGCACTGCTTCGATCTTGCTGGGATCCACAGAAATTCCTTCCTTGGAAATCACATGACCAAGGAATACTACACGATCAATCCAGAACTCGCACTTACTCAGCTTAGCATACAATTGCTTCTCGCGAAGAATCTGCAACACAATCCTCAAGTGCTGGATATGCTCTTCCACACTGTGAGAATAAATTAAGATATCGTCAATGAAAACCACAACAAACTGATCTAGAAAATCCCGAAAGACTCGATTCATCAGATCCATGAACACCGCTGGCGCATTCGTCAATCCAAATGGCATAACTAGAAACTCGTAATGCCCATATCGAGTACGAAATGCAGTCTTGGAAATATCATCATCTCTAACTCTCATCTGATGATAACCCGATCGCAAGTCAATCTTGGAGTAAACAGAGGTACCCTGAAGCTGATCGAACAAATCATCGATACGAGGTAATGGATACTTGTTTTTGATCGTCACACGATTCAGCTGGCGATAATCAATGCACAATCGCATAGATCCATCTTTCTTCTTGACAAACAAGACTGGAGCTCCCCAAGGTGAAACACTCGGGCGAATATAACCTTTATCAAGAAGATCCTGCAATTGCTGCTTCAATTCTCTCATCTCTGACGGAGCAAGACGATAGGGGGCACGAGAAATCGGTGCAGTCCCTGGCATTAACTCAATGCCAAATTCCACCTCTCTAACCGGAGGAAAACCAGGAATCTCATCTGGGAAAACATCAGGAAATTCACAAACCACTGGAATATCCTCTATACCAACACTACCTGTGGAGGAATCAATCGCATAGATGAGGTAGCCTTCCCCGCCCGACTCTAAAGCACGACAGGCTTTCAGAGCAGATACCACTGGCATCGGAGGTCGCGCTCCCTCACCATAGAAAAACCAACTAGAGCTCTCAGTCGTACGAAACTGAACAAGCTTCTGGTAACAATCCACGGTAGCTCGGTAGGTAGTCAATAGGTCTATACCTAGAATACAATCAAAATCCTCCATCTCCAGGATCATAAGATTCGCAATCAATTCGTTACCCTCAAAATCTAAGGGACAACCCATCACTAGACGCTTCGCTAACACCGAATGACCCATCGGAGTAGAAACAGAAAGAATGACGTCTAGAGAAACATACGGTAACTTATGACGCTTAACAAATCGTGCAGAAATGAATGAATGAGATGCTCCGGTATCAATAAGAACAAAAGCAGGAATACCGCATAAACGAAAAGTACCTGCTATGACTCTCTCCGTTTCATCTGCAGCCTGATCCTGGTTCAGCGCGAAAACCTGACCTTGGGCACGAGGTCGAAGATTTGAACTACCCACTGCCTGACCCTGCCTCCTCTGTTGAACAGTCGTCTGAGATCCGGAACCAGATCCTGCTCCACCTCGCAACTGAGGACAATTCTTCTTGAGATGACCCATCTCTCCGCACTGAAAACAAGCTCCCGCGGCTGATCGGCATTGCTCCGATGGATGGTTCTTCCCACAATGCACACAAGAAACCTTCTTCTTACCAAAGCGGAAAACACCGCTAGACCGTGATCCAGATCCAGAAGAAGAAGAACCAGACTTCTTGAAAGACTGAGATCGAGGGCTCAAAGTACTCGGAGGTCTAGAAGAAAGAATAGCCCTACCACGCTGGAGACTGATCTCTGCCTGGCGACACCGGTTCACTAACCCATCATACGAAGTAGGATTATCACAGACAGTGACTCGATCAAAAATCTCCTGGTTAAGACCCTGGAGGAAATGGTCATACTTGGCCTCAGAACTGCCACTGATATGAGGGGCAAAGGGTAACAACTCGAAGAACTTCTGCTGATATTCATCAACAGACATACTCCCCTGCTTAAGATTCAGGAGCTCAATCGTCTTTGCCTGGCGAAGGGCTGGAGGAAAATACAGCTGCATGAAAGCTGCACGGAAATCGGCCCAAGTCACCCTACCCTGGGACTGGACTATCGGCGCAGAAGTCGATCGCCACCACTTGCGCGCACGGCCCTCGAGAAGAAAACTAAGGGTCTCCATCTGCTGCTCCTCGGTGCACTGGAATGCACGGAAACAACTCTCCATGCGCTCTAACCAATCCTCAGCATCATCGGGAGTCTCACCGCCGACTAAAGGCTTAGGCCCCATCTGAATGAAACGGTGCAAATCAAAATGCCTAGGACCATCCCGACGATGACGATGTTCACGATGACGCCTACGATCGTCCTGGTCACCCCAACGACCTACACTTCCCTGACTACTCTCATCACCAAAGTGGTCAGCCATCGCTACAAGATAGAATGGGGAAAAATGGTCAACGAAAATCCTAAAACAGAATCTATATCCCAAAATCGTAAGCATGCTCTGATACCATAAATGTAGTGACCCGTTCCAGAATCACCTACTAATGAAGAACTAAGCATGCAATTAACTTAATTAATAATAATCAGAGATAACAGCGGAAAACTGACACCAAACGATAGTTATACAACCCAATCGAAAATCCAGAACAACTCAACTAAACTGAAATATACGGTACAACCATATCGAAACAAAAAGATACCGAAGAACTAAACCAACCAGCTACTCAACGTCCTCCTCCTCCTCCTCCTGAGCTGTCCAACCTGAGGCCTGCCCCATGGGAATGGGGTGTCCAAGATAAACAAAACCGAGGACGTGAGCGATAAGAACGCCCAGTACAAAAGCATGAGTATACAAACCTATATGAAATGCACATGCTATGATATGATACCAGGGTAGTCAAGAAATAGGAGTCACAAAGGATCTCAAAATGCTCAGTCTAGAGGCGCCAAGTGGATAGTGCCGCGCGGTACTCCTCTGGGTCACTGCATCCACTACAAGAACAGACGTGGACCTAAAATGTCCCGGATCACCGAAGCCCTCCGGACCCGTCGGCCACTGTGTACTCTCGGTGTCCATGCGTCCACAAGACAAGACAGGGCTGAGCGGCCCCACAAGATATAGCTTATCTCGAAAGAGATACAGCTCAACAGTAAAGGCTATCTCGAAGGAGATACGGCTCAACATGAAATGCAACATGCAGTAATAAACGTGACATAATAGCATGCATCATATGACATATATCAATGCACCATATAATCATGCAACACATATAAGAATGTATACTCGACCAGGATATCTCGGATAGTACTTTCGTACCTCTATCACAGCAAGCCTAGCCTTACGCAACACCGTTAATCAGGTCTAGAACAAGCCTACGCATCAAAAGCATACCCAATGAACAATACTACCATGCTAGACTAGCAAAACCAGTACTACCAAAGGTTTAGGGTTTACCTTCGTCCGTCGACAGCCCTTTGATGTCGATTGCCTCGTAACTCAGGCGTCGCTACGCTACCAATCCTGGCAGCTCTTGGATATCGCTCGACCGACAACTAACCCTAGAAACCTTCCAAACCTCTCAAATAGGAGACACAACTTCAAGAATTTGCAATCCAAAATGAGGAATTCCGAGCACTATTTATAGGCTATGTTCGGATCCACCGAACACACTTCGGAACGTCCGAACTCCTACGTGTCCATCGGCTCTTGACACCTCATGATCGGATCCACCGAACCTACACTTCGGATCATCCGAACTTGCATGCAAACTGACGTGTCGATCAACTCTTGACACCTCATGATCGGATCCACCGAACCCACTTCGGATCGTCCGAACTCTTCGGTGCTACCGAACCATCTTCGGTCCGTCCGATCATGACCATGGTCAAAATTACACATTAAACCTTCTTAATCACCATTAATCCGTTAATTACCCAATTTGGAATTCGGGCTACTACATGCGCGGCTAGATGCGTGCATCTGCGCGAGTGTTTGTGCACCGAGACAGTAGGTCTCGCGCATATGCGCGGCGATGGTGCGTGCATATGCGCGAGCTGCCGAGACTCGAAGGTCTCGCGCATATGCGCCGACGGGGGTCGCGCATATGCGCGAGACGTGCAGTATGCACATTGAGCCACCTAGACTTCTCATGCAACGTGTGTGTGTGTGTGTGTATCTATATATATAAGCTCTCATTCAGGATGGAAAAAGGAAGGAAAATCGAGAAACCGAGGCCAACTTCAAGTTCTTGATTTTAGATATGGATTGTGCAAGATCCGTCCGTCCGAATTTGAATCCGACTACAGTACTGAGTTTCTATTGACGAGAGCTTAAACTATTTGATATGGACAGATTTGACTTCGAGACCGAGACTTCGTCAGACCGAGAAGAGAAATGTATAAGTCAATGTGGTATCGGGAGAACGACTTGAGTATGATATACTTGAGTTTCTCTAAATCACATACTTATTGTTATTGTGTGTATTGATTTGAATTGATATGATTTGTTCTATTGATTTATATAAAGCATGTATTAGACGAGTATTAGACGAGTGATCTTGTGACATAAGTGCCGGATAGTGATGGAATCGTTACTGGCACATTGCACATTGTCACAGGATAATGATTTGGCGAAAGTGCCAAAGTCTGGGACGGATATGTCAAGACACTGGATGTTTCGTTATATCGAAGTGGATAGAATTGGAGTTTCTTCTATTACTGATATTCGATATGGAATACCAACGTCTGGAAACCGGGATTTCTAGACTAGGATTGAGTCTAGTCTGAGACGTGGAGTCATGAGTCTGATTGACGATTTTATATTGGTTATGTTTTAGATTTGACACACGTTACTGATATTTGTTACATGCTTTTACATTGTTCATATGATCGCATGTTTCGTTGATTTATACTGGGATGTATTTCTCACCGGAGTTATCCGGCTGTTGTCGTGTTTGTATGTGTGCATGGGAACAGGTGAGACATGATCAGGGTCGAGGAGATGATGAGAGATTGTGATTAGAGTGGAGACTACGGACTTTGATGTTGTAGATAGGATTTAGCACTTGACATTTATTTGTTAAAACCTAGTTTAAAAGTTTAATGTTTGTTGTATAAGACTTGTACTTTTATACTGATATGTACATTAGATTGAAACCATTACGTTCCGCAATTTTAAAAAAAAAAAATTAGACCCTGTGTTTATAATTGATTAAATTGTCCCAATAATGATTAAGAACATGATTAGAGTCCGGGTCCCCACAGATTGACTGATTATTTGATTCGACATTGTTCAAGGCCACCTTAATATCTTCTTTTGCACGAAGAAGCTCCTATATAGAAACCACATGGATAGCTATTTTCGTCAACCAATCGAAGAACTCTTGCCAAAGGAGCAAATATTTTCAAACAAAGCGTCACACAATTCCAAAAAATCATGCTCAAACAAAGCTTCACACCATTCTAAAAACTCATGTTCATCACATTAGAGTAAGCCAATTTCCCTTTGTTTATCTTTGACCACTTACAGTTCTCTCACATATCACTTGTAAACATGACCTTTAAACTAGATGTTTTCTCAATCAAATTTTGCACTGTGAGGAAGTTTGATGCAAACATTGTAACTCCTGGTCGGACTATGTCTTTTTTCTTCGTAAAACTTCTCATCAATGACAAATTCTTATGGTGAGCATAAATGAAAATTGTAAATGACTTGGCTTGGTCAATAACTTTTTTATATCTTGGAAGCTTGCCAATACTTTCAATCATGATATTTACAGTATGAGTTGCACATGAAATTCAAAAAATCATATGCCGTTTTTCTTTCATCAATTTAGCCACAACCATATTGTTTGTGGCATGGTCTGTTACAATGTGAACAACATTTTGAGCTCCTATTTGTTCAACACACTTGTCAACATACTCAAGAATAAGTCCAGCTGTATGTGCTTCGTCTGAAGACTCCTTAGACTCTAAAAATACAGTACCCTCCTTGCAATTAACACTCAAATTTAATACGCTTCTTTTTTCTATCACTCCATGCATCTGTCATAATCGAGCACCCATTCTTCGCACATTCTTCTTCGTTCTTCTTCAACGGTTTCTTTGTTCTTTCAACTTCAGCTTTCAAAAGTGGCTCTCTAAGTTGATATTGAATTGGAGGCTTGAACTCGGGTCTAAATTGACCTATTGCCTCCATTAGTTGCTTGAAGCTATCATTATCAAGAGCATTGAATGTGATTCCATTTTCATAAGCTCATCTTCCGACATATTGTTGTACTTGTTGAGTTCTCTCTTTGAAAAGAGCCTCATTTATTATTTTTTTGGCGAAGCACTTTGCTCCCACTTGAACTTACATTTTCTGGAGCAATCATCGATACATATCTATCCATGGGGCCAAGTAGATGAGGTTTTTTAATTCCATCTACCCCTTCAATTTCAGAATATTCTTCTTCGTCTAAAGAAATATTCACCTTTGCTCTACAAATTTCTTCTTCCATTAATTTGTTTTTCGTTTTGTTCCTCCCTTCTAAAATAGCCAGTTTGCACTTATTACGATCTTCTTGAGATGTGTTTCGACAACCAGATACATTTCTAAGTATATTTCCTATGTGCTACTTGATCTTATACACTCCACCAGACATCATATTCCCACACAACTTATATTTAACTTTGTCGAGGTTCTTAGGATCAATCAACATACCAAACTCCTATCCGATGTCATTTGAAATTCTCTTAAGAATCCCAGATTCAAGCTGAGTGACGGAAGCATTCGACAATGTCTTGCTTGTCATTGTTTGTGAGGACCCGGACGCTAATTCGATTCTTAATCATCTTTGAGACTGATTAATCAATTATAATAAACAGGGTCTAACTTTTTTTTTTTAGCATACACTGTTACATGTGGAACGTAATGGCATTCATATATTATAAATATCAGTATAAATTAAGGTACGAGTCCTGTACATCATACATTTATTCAAACTAGGGTTTATCAACTAAACATCAAGTGTCCAAACCCTATTTCTACTCCAAGTCAGTAGTCTTCACTCTAATCACGATCTCTCTTCATCTCCTTGACCCTGGACCTGTCCACATGTTGTCGTGCACACATAAAAACAAGACAACATCCGGATAACTCCGGTGAGAATTATATTCCCAGTATAAATCAACGAAACATGCATTTCATATAACAGATATAAAAGCATGAAGCATATATTCATGTCATGTATCGCAATCAGAAACATGAATCGATATCAAACTATAAATCATACTCTGGACATGTACCACAATCGGGAACACGAACTAATAATACTATATCAATTCCTAAGAACATAATCCATATAGAACTATCAATCAGACTCGTGACTCCATATCTAAGACTAGACTCATTCCTAGTCCAGGGATCCCGGTTTCCAGACATTAGAATACCATATCGATCACCAGTAATAGAAGAAACTCCAATTCTATCCACATCGATATGATATCGATCACCAGTAATAGAAGAAACTCCAATCCTATCCACATCGATAGCTAATCGTCTGGTGACCTATACGTGATAGAATTTGTCACTTTCGCCAATTCACTATCTTGTGACATCGTGCAATGTGTCCGTGGCGATCCCACCACTATCAGGCACTTCTGTCACAAGATCACTCATCTAATACTCGTCTAATACATGTTTCCTATCAATCAATAGAACAAGCATATCAAATTAAATCAATGCATATAATAACAGTAAGTATGTGATTTCGAGAAACTCAAGTATATCCTACTTGAGTCGATCTCCCAATACCACATTGACTTATACCTTTGTCTTCTCGATCTGACGAAGTCGAAGTCTCGAAGTCAAATCTGTCCATATCAAATCTGAAATGACAATATCGAATAGACTGTATAAAAATACAGCTCAATTCAATACTTGCTCTGATCAATACCCGAATCAAAACATAATCTGATCAATGTCAACGATATGACGATATAATCTCAATCAATACTGATTCTGATCAATATCAACCTACTGATGTTTCGACGGCATAACAATAAAGTCTCAGTAGCCCCGTCAATCTCACATCACAAATATAATAACACAGCTCATAATCAATATCAGTACAACTCGAAATCTTAACAATAACAGATCATAATCTCAACTCTGTATAATCTCGTAATATCAATAATACAGTATCATTATATACAAATCAATAACTCATCTGATACCAGCTCTGAATAGTATTGAATGTACTATATCAATATAAAACTCAAATCAATACTGGATAAAATCAGAACCTAATCAAATTCGGTTTCAACGGCATAACGGTACCATATAAATATACTCAACAATATAAATCAACAGATATCAATTCCTGTAACTCATACTCGATAACAATACAAATCTGATATCAATTCTCAGTCTAATCACTCTGAAAATCATAACAATTCCATACGGTCTTTGTTCTTTGATCCGGTTTCAATTATACGATGTCTGATATCGTAAGAACAACATATACGTCTTCTATCTGATTCTGGCAATACCATAATTTCAAATTATATCAAAACGTAATAAAACTTACGTTTTGTTGTAGCCTGCGTCGATAGGAACTCGGTACTGAAGTCAGATTGAAAATCGAACGGGCGGATCAAAATATAAAAGCGTAAGGATTTCTGGCAAACTTCCTCGACCCTTTTCTCGTTTCTTATGAATTCTGAAACAATTCATGGTATATACATATATATACATCTTCGAGCATTCCAAGACCAAGTGGCTTATTTTCCTTCTGCATGTCGCGCCGGAAGTTCTATCCGGTACTTGCTACTGGAGTGATCGCGCATATGCGCGCACTGACATCGAGCATATGCGCGAGACCTACGGTGTCCGCACATTATCCCTCGCACATATGCGCGCCTCCATCCGACGCATATGCGCCAACTTCTCTGCCATGCTCGCGCATGTACGCGCATTCAAGCCGCGCATGTGTGCTAGTACACACCCTTGCACATACATTCGCGTCTTTTCTCACCTTTTCCGGTCCACTCCGTTCCGTCTATAATCACATCAATTAATCAAGAAATCATTCCAGATTAATCTTAGATTAATGTAAGCAAAATCTCGGGCATTACATTGTTACTCTCTAAATTTGTTTGATTCCAAGAAGCAAAATAAAGAGAAAAAATAATGCATTAAGAGCCATTATATATTAAGAGCCATATATTAGTACTGCATAATTAATTCTGCCCAACATCCACCAAGTTTTTTTTAGATGATGGATATGAGAAACACATATAGAGAATTAGTATGAGATCCTACATAGTACATACACACAGGAATAATAGCCAAGAAAACCCACAAGTTACCACTGACACCAGAGATGAAATTTAGAAACAATGATTTAGAAATGAATAGAATAAGTTAATGTTTAAACTTAGCCTATTCAAAGATAGCATCAAGGGAAGGAAAATACGAGAATGAAAATACCAATGATAAATAATTGAATATAATAATTTAAGGTTTAAACTTAACTTAGTCGAGAAAAAATGGGAAAGAAAACACCAATGCTAATAACTTATATGCTTTTCTTCAAATACCGAGGACTTTCACACTCACCTAAAATGAGAAGATTGATATAATGATAAACCAGAGGTAGTTGTTTAATAAAGTAGTACAGAACAGTGATGAAAATTCTTCAAATCTGTTTCATGTACTTGAGGTAGCAAAGGCAGATATATCAAGAAATGCAAGAAACCGAAAGAAAAAAGAGATAGAAGAAAGACATCGATGATGTTCAACAAGACAGGAGATGTAAATATTTCCCATCAGGCTTCTCGATTTCTTTTGTGATGAGTTAGATATAGGGCAGCCTCTTTTTTACTTTTAATTTTTTAATCGGGCTTTAAAATATTAAAACCCCAAACATTTTTTTTTCAAAACAAATCAAACCTATGTAAGGATGTCCAGGCCGGCCTAGACCAGCCCTAGGCGCGCCCAAGAGCCCCAGGTGCCTAGGCTGGCCGCCTAGCACCTCATCGGTATGGTAGGTCGCCACATTTTAGAACATTGACTAGTCGCATACCAAAATAAATAGTTGAAGTCTCTGCTTACGCCCCTGATCTTGGGTGAGAGATACCCACACCAGCAGCAGCGCATATAATACCAAATTGTTCTCGAATCACCGCACCAAAAACATAATTACCAAGGAGACGAGACAAGCATACATTGCGAGCTTTCCTAAATCGATCAAAATAGGAAATGACCCAATTTAGCTTAATTGCTTTGTTGGGAATCGGACAATGGTGATTCACTTTACAAAGCTCTTTCCAGTCGGCCCAAACAATTCAGTAATAGTAAATCGGTCCTTCAAGATAGAAATAATTACAACGATTTACAGAAGAACAATTTACAAGATAGTTTTCTCACAATATTCCAACGTATACAGATCTATCATGTACTTTTTTACACAAAATTTATTGTGTTTATTTTCTCACCAATTAAATATACGGAATGATATTTCTGAATATAAATTTAGCAGTCGATAGTAGACCGACGCTTTTAACTTGTCCAAAATGCCGACGACTCTTTTTAATTAATGTATTATCAAGTTGGAGGCGGCGAGTGGATTCATAATTGGTCAAAATAACTAGTGGGAAATATTTATAATAATTAGTTTTTTTAAAAAAAATTTAATAATATATAATTATTTAATGACAATTATCCAATATTTAATTTATTATTTAAAATCGCAAAAACTTGTGTGAGACGTCTCTTATTTGGGTCATCTATGGAAAAATATTATTTTTTATGTTAAGCGTATTACTTTTTACTGTGAATATCAGTAAGATTGATCTGTCTCATAGATAAAAATTTGTGAGATCGTCTAACAAAAAACCTACTCATTTAAAATATGGTTAATCAAGCCATGTAACACAAACACAAAAGAATATTAAAAGTGATGTCATAAATGATAAGAAGTGAATAAAAAATAAGACAAAAACTTGTGTGAGACGGTCTCACGGGTATTATTTGTGAGACGGATCTTTTATTTGGGTCACACATGAAAAAGTATCACTTTTTATGCTAAGAGTATTACTTTTTATTGTGAATATGGGTAGGGTTGACCCGTCTCACAGATTATGATCCGTGAGACGGTCTCACATGAGACTCACTCATAAAATAAACATTGATGGTATCACGCGGAAGGCTGTTTTGTAGCATTATCCTCCACTCAAAGAAAAGAACAAACGGTGCCGTTGCCGTGTAGGTTCGGTGCACCACACCTCACAATTGACACGCGTCGTTAACTAATTGGACACTGGCTTCCATTCTTGGCCTTTATATACGGCCCCCTCTTTTCCTTATTCTCATCTCAAACGCAAAGGCTCTCTTCGATACTCTCAATCGCGAGGCTTCTCTACCAATCGTTCAGCTTTCGATTTTAAGGTAGCGCTTCCGTTTTTGTGTTTTAAATGATTTTTGGTTGATGAATTTAGATCTATCTGTTCTGCGGTCTATTTTGTGTTGATTCGAAGGGTGACTTCTAGGGTTAGGCGTTGATTTTTTTTTTAAAGTGGAGGTTTTGATTGATTTTGTATGGTTTGTTCTTGAACCGATAAAAATTTCTTATTTTATTTTGTATTGACGTTCGATTTACGTTTATGTCGCTCGATTAGGTCTTCTCTTCGTCGGGTACCTGATATATGTTATCGTTATGTTCCGTGTTTGTTGATTTTTGGATTTGTAAGTCATATCTCCTGCAGATTCAGCGCCAGATTGTTTTTGGTGTCAAGTGATCGTTACTTTTTCTTATCGGATTTGTGTCGAAAGTTATTTATAGTCTTATACTCGTTTACAATTGATCCATCTGTTTTAATCTTTACGTAAATTATATTAATTCGATATAGGTTTAAATCATGACGAATTGGTCATGTTATCCTGATTTTTTAAGCCGTTTTTTATTTGTTTACAGATGCAGATCTTTGTGAAGACCCTCACCGGCAAGACAATCACCCTTGAGGTGGAAAGTTCCGACACCATCGACAACGTCAAAGCGAAGATCCAGGACAAGGAAGGAATTCCCCCAGACCAGCAGAGATTGATCTTCGCTGGAAAACAGCTCGAGGACGGACGCACCCTAGCCGACTATAACATCCAGAAAGAGTCCACCCTACACTTGGTGCTCCGTCTCCGTGGTGGCATGCAAATATTTGTCAAGACCCTCACCGGCAAGACCATAACTCTTGAGGTTGAGAGCTCCGACACCATTGACAATGTCAAAGCTAAAATCCAGGACAAGGAGGGAATCCCCCCAGACCAACAAAGGCTCATCTTCGCCGGAAAGCAGCTGGAGGACGGCCGAACTTTGGCTGACTATAACATTCAGAAGGAATCTACCCTTCACTTGGTTCTCAGGCTCCGTGGTGGTATGCAGATTTTCGTCAAGACACTTACAGGGAAGACAATCACTCTTGAAGTTGAAAGCTCCGACACCATTGACAACGTGAAAGCTAAAATTCAGGACAAGGAGGGAATCCCACCAGACCAGCAGAGGCTGATCTTCGCTGGAAAGCAGCTGGAGGACGGCCGGACATTGGCTGACTACAACATTCAGAAGGAATCGACCCTTCATTTGGTTCTAAGGCTCCGTGGTGGCATGCAGATTTTTGTCAAGACGCTTACCGGGAAGACCATCACTCTTGAGGTTGAGAGCTCCGACACTATTGACAACGTGAAAGCTAAAATTCAGGACAAGGAGGGAATTCCACCAGACCAACAGAGGCTGATCTTCGCTGGTAAGCAGCTGGAAGATGGCCGCACACTGGCAGATTACAACATCCAGAAGGAATCAACTTTGCACTTGGTTCTTAGGTTGAGGGGAGGGATGCAAATCTTTGTGAAAACTTTGACCGGTAAAACTATTACTTTGGAGGTGGAGAGCTCAGACACAATAGACAATGTAAAGGCAAAGATTCAAGACAAGGAGGGTATTCCACCAGACCAGCAAAGGTTGATCTTTGCTGGAAAGCAGCTTGAGGATGGAAGGACACTTGCAGACTACAACATTCAGAAGGAGTCCACCCTTCATCTCGTCCTCCGTCTCCGTGGCGGTTTCTAAGTGGTCCTGCTTTAATTTGTACTGATTGTGGAGTTTCACCTGGCTTCTCATTTTATTTCAGGAAATATGTCTCGTGCTGTGTTTGATGATCAATAGATTTTTTTTTAATGTTTCTGGCGTCTTGTTGAATGTTGAAACAATCACTTGGATTTCGTCCGTTTATCGATAAAACGTTATGTTTTTAGTCTACACATGATGTGGTTATTCCAACCCGTGTTGTAACTGTATGGTGTTGATTTCCTATGCTGATGTATTAGATTCTTGTGGATTTTCTCGCTTAATCCGTAGCCAATTTATCCACGCAAATTGCACAAGAGTCAAAAGATGACGACCAAGTTAATTCAATAAATGCTACAGAAGCTAAAACATGGGCTGAACAATTTGCTACTCTTGAGGGGATCGTGTAGCAGATCCACATTACCAGCGGCCGACCGAGAAGGGGTGCACAAGGAGATAATCGATATCTTGCTCTGACCACGGTAATCTTATCGTGTGAGCTCCTGGATAATTGTTTAACTCGAAGATGTCAGTGTGCGGAAGGGGGAATTGAGAGGGAAGATGAGATTGAGACTTACGAAAAGAAGTCATCCAGCAGCAGAAAAGTAGGCAGAACGGGTAGAGCCAACCCGTCATAACCCAACAAAAGTTTTGGAAATACAAAACAAGAGCTCAAACAATGTGAATCCTAAGACAAATGCCAAATTAGCATGTGTCATTTATATGTTCCAGTTTTCACATTTAAAGGAAAATGAGTTAAAATGGAACATGATAGAAATTACTAGGCTCTTATGTATAGAATTAAAGCTCTCATCCCCTGGGATTGGACACCAGGCAGAGGTTACTACGCAAAAATGAAATGCCCAGAACCCTTCTCTTTTTCTGCTTACTTATCGAGGGGGAAAAATGGAAGAGAAAGACAGCATGGAATCTTTTATATATACTAGTAAAAGATGCACATGCATTGCATGTGCTATTATTATTTTTAATTTGATCAAATAATATTAAATAATTAACACGAAATTATTTTTCGATTTAGAAAAGTTCAATTTAAAAGGGAATTTTTATTTTGATTTTTTTCTATTTAAAATATGGAGTGACTTGAAAATGTTTTTAGTATGGTAAGAAGGGTCATAATGGAATTAAATATTTTGGTGTCCTCAAAGGTAGTTATTCTAAGGCCCTCACACTTAATATATATATATATATATATATATATATATATATATATATATATATATATATATATATATATATATATATATATATATATATAATGTTTCGGGGGGGTTGTTTTTAATGTTCCCCGCCTCCTCTTTGGACGGTGCAGCATTAAATTTTTATTTTTATTTTTTAAAAAAAGTTGTTTTTACAAATATTTTTTCAAAACACTATAAACTAATAAAAAAAACTCTACATGTTGCTTGGATATAATATATTTAGTATTAAATATAAATAATTTTTTTTTCAAATTATATTAATTAGTTTAGTTACGTTTTTATATTTAAAAAGAATTTTCTCAACTATTTGATTTAAATATGATTTTTCATATCTAAAATAATATATAAATAAATTTAAAAACTATTTATCATTTTTAACTGAGAAAAATATTGAAATTATATATTTTTAATAATCTTAATTATTATATATAATAATATAAAGATTCTCAATTATATATATGAAATTGTGGACGGAATACATTTTATATATTTTAAAACTCTGACAAGAAAGTTCGTTTGAGGACATTTGAAAAATCGCGTTACGCTTTCTAATTATTTGGTTTTGATTTTCTTTTTGTTTTCTTTCTGTTTCCTATTAATTATCATGAAATCGCTCACATTTTGTTCCATTCAGACTTATCCGAATTCGAGGGTTCCGCTGTCGATCATAAATCGAACCCTATACTCGGATCGGGTACGCTTTTTCGTTCCAATTTTGTTTCCAATCCAAGCTATCGCATCAGATCTCTTCAATTCATCGTAGTTCTTCGGTGATCCGTTTGATTTTTTATTTTATTTTCTCCACGTTTGTTTTTGTCGAATTGATCAAGCTGTTTGGCTTGTTCTAGCTGTTGCTTTGTTTAATACTCGTTCATACGGATTTGAATTTCGTTGTCTGTGAGTCCTGTTGACATCCGTTGGTTCTGGGATTTTTTTCCTTCTCCGGTTGTTACCTTCTTTTGTATTTTCTTTCATTGTATTGTAATTTATGACCCTTTTGCTTGTTTTTCTGTGGATTTTCTGCTATTGAAATGTAGGATTTCTGATTCTTGATCATTGTTGTTGGCTTGTGAGGACCTGGGATCGCTCTGTCTCTCTATTAATCTCCAGGGCCTAGTCTATTTCCCATTTTCGCGTTGTTCTTTTTTTTATGAATTTCGTGATATTGCCTGCTTTTGATTTTCACCTTTTTAATTTAGTTCATGCACTAATTATATACTGAAAGGGAACCCCTAATTGTTATCTTTTATTCTACATTTCTATGTTTTTCACTCTACCAAGATTGTTCGAATGAACAAACTTGTGCACCATCATAGTTTCTAACCCCATATAAATTGGACATGTTCTCACGGATACCAACTTTTTTTGTTGTTTATGAGAAACTAACTATTTGCTCAAGAGTTTGATTTTTTCCACATTCATTCCTAGTCCTAGACATGATAAACTCTTCTTGTATCGTCACTTGGTTATATCTTCACGTGGCTCATTTTATATTTGCTATTTTATTTAATCAGGCCTGAACACATAATTTTAGTCCAGGATTGTTGCATTCATCGCATCAACCAAGTTTCATGTCTGATCTTGACATCCAGATACCAACAACCTTCGGTATGTTTTATGGTGCACGTGTTTTGTGAAAACTATTATCTCTATTTTGTTACTTAATCTTGCTTTGAACGTGGAGATCTAAATAAACAGTTTGAATGTTGGGAATTGACTAAGGTGGCCGCTTTACTTTAATTCATTGACCTAATTTGTAGATGCTTTTGCCGATGCAAATGCGGAGAATTCTGGTGCTGGATCAAAGGACTACGTTCATATTCGTATACAACAACGTAATGGTCGTAAAAGCTTGACAACTGTCCAAGGATTGAAGAAAGAGTTTAGCTATAACAAAATCCTCAAGGATCTTAAGAAGGAATTTTGCTGCAATGGAACTGTTGTTCAGGACCCTGAGCTAGGCCAGGTATACACTTTTGACAAAGTTGGATGAAATCTATAAATTTTCCCTTCCTTCGATTCTGAATTATGATCGTGACTTTTTTTGTGAAGGTTATTCAGCTTCAAGGTGATCAACGGAAAAACGTCTCTTCCTTTCTTGTTCAGGTGATTGATGGCTCACCTCTTTCCCCACACCCTCGTTACATCTCATGGATGGAACCAAAATAACTTAACATAAACAAGCTTAATTTAAAGGATGTCTATGAATATCTGCCTCATTTTAGTCCATTTTTTATCGCAAACAGGCTGGAATTGTGAAGAAGGAGCACATCAAGATTCATGGTTTCTGAGCTGCTTTATCCATCTTTATATCTTGCTGTTTGCTATCGTGTGTCCGTGCTGTAATACTATTGCAAGTCGCATATATTTCTCTTATACGTGTTGTGTGATGTTAGCAAGATGCTTTTGGTTGCAGTGGATGTGAAAAATAGTGATGCTTGTTATTCAAATGTCTTTCTGCATTATGTTTTACTACCTTTTTTCCCATGTCTTATTGTGTTCTTCGAACTTAATTTGATGAAAACGGGTAGTGCGAGGTTCTTTATTTTCATGCTTATTTAATGCCCTTCGCTTGGAATTAATAGCAACTTGATCTGGTGCTGAGGTCAATGGCTGTTATTGATATTTGTGTTGTGAACTTATTTTACGTACATGCACATAATGTGACTCGAGTCTGTGATCTAAGATGTAAAAATCCTGCTACTTCAACTAGAAAAGTGGTTAGGCGCAGCAGGCTTGATTCTGTGATCTAAGATGTATATCATTTGAAGAACCAAGTTTATTTATATATAAATTGATTTAAATCTAAAATAAATAAAAGAAGATGTATATGTAAGTCGATTTAATTATTTTTTATTTTTAAAATGAATGAATTGGGGCTCCAAATTTCATTTTCGTAAATGGTCTAATTTGAAATATAGATAACTTTAATATAATGAGTTGATCAATAATTTAGAAAAATATTTATTTTAAAACTATTAACAAATTTATCATTTGAAAATTTTAAATAGTACGGAAAAAATGTCAGTGATTTATTTTAAAAATTAGTTCACATATAAAAAATATAAGTTGAAGTTCAAATTCAATAATTGTTTGTTTTTTTTAAAAAAGTGGATCGATACATATATACTGTTTTTTTTTTTTTTTATCGAAATCAAAATAAAAGATTTTCTTTCAAAAATTTTAAAAATATAAATTCAAAAATTTTGCATACGAAAATTCGAGTTTTCATATTTCAATTATTTTTTTATAATTAATCATATTATTATTGTTAATAAAAAAATAAAAAATAAGTAGATAAATATGCATATATATATTTTTCGAAAACTAAATCAACACTTATTTAAAAAAATAATTTTTTTAAAACAGAAATGAGTTTGATTTTTTTAAAGATAAATTAATTAATATTTTAAAAATAAAGATTTTTTGTTGACTAATTCACTATCTAAAATGATCTGTTTTTCAAATTATTAAACTTGAGTTTCAACTCTATTTTTTTTTAAATAGTATTATTATTTTACTAATAAGATATGTATCAAATTCGATAAAAATAATACTAACAATGATTTTTTTTTATTAAAAGAAAAAACTGCGGACATTGCCATGAGCGACGTAGCAAAATCATAGCGTCCAAGTTACTACAATTTTGCACTGTGGGCGGACGCTGATTCATCATGACGTTTTCCCTTAAAATGTGGAAAATTTCATCATTTCCTTTATTTTTGAAATTAATTTTTTTTTTTAAAAAAAAACACTTTCCTGTCGTGTTTGGGGAGTGCAAACACTTATGCTCGCTCACACATTGTAATGCTCCAAATTCGACTCTCACTGTATCAAGACGAAAATTTCCAATGTGCTTATGTCATCACTCACACACGTCATAAGAAACTTCTCAGAGGGTCACATTCTCATAATTACCTCAAATCAAGCACGCTTAACTATCGAGTTTTTATGTGATGAGCTATCGAAAAAAAGATGCATCTTCTTGATATGAGTAGTACATATCAAATCTTTTAAACCCTCCTCAACTGCACAGTCTCATACCTGAACAATTTTGGAATCACTATTCTTCCAGTGTGATATCGGTTCATTCATGTTTCATTCGCCCAGAAGTCTGCCAAGAGCCGCTCATTTTTTGTGGAACCTCATGGCACCAGCGATCATCAGGCCTCACATGCCCACCAACGATCACCGGGCCTCACATACCCACCAGTTTTCACTTGGTTCGTCCCCGAACCGCACCGTACTTGGAGAGATCGGCTCTGATACCAAATATAACGCTTCAGATTCGACTACTGTCCCCATTGTACCAATACGAGTCTCTCCAACATTCTTATGTTCTCACTTACACGCACCCTAAGAAATTTCCCAGAAGGTAACTCATCCAATAATTGCGCCAAGTCAACTACGCTTAATTTTGGATTTCTTATGTGATAAGTTACCGAAAAGAAGATCAACATTTTTGATATGAGTAATACCTATCAATCTTTTAAGTCTTCCTCAACTGCACATCTCATACATGAACAATTTTGGAATCCTTCTTCTTCCGGTGTGATATCTGTTCATTCATGTTCCTTTAACCTAAAAGTCTGCCAGCAGCCGCTCATTGTTCATGCAATCTCGTGACACCGACAATCACTCCCGCCCTCTTCAACCCCGGGTCTCACACACCCCATCTCCTCGGGTTCTCTCTTTCTACCCTTCTTAGTTTTTGGATTATGGATGGGACCCTTTTTTGTGTGGATGACTCCATATTTTTATATTGTTACATCTGACTATAGCTTCCGTATAGATCTTCACAAACTTGTTCGAATCAGTTGTGGACTCACAGTGCCTCCTATGATTCTGCTTGCTCTGAGTTTTTGTTGATGACTTGTACACCTCCACTCCACTGGTGGATTTGTTCATCTTTAGATTTTTTGATTTTATCTTATCATTATCTAGAAATTTCAGGGTTGGTTTTTTGACGTTACTCTAGTTTTTATGGCGTTATATTTTCATATATATAGCACCACACTTTCAGGTATCATGCTCTTAGACCATCTCCAACCCATTGCACTACATTCTGCACTATATTCTGCACTACAATAGTGTAACACTAAATTCATCTCCAACCTATCTACACTACATTCTACACTAAAAAAGAATATTCTCAGAATATTCTTATAATATTAATTTTAATTCAATAATAACTATTTATAATTTCATTTCACAATTATACATAATAAATGTAATTATATTATTTCATTATTTATTAGAAAATCGATTAAAAAAAATAGAATTATACAATCTATTTAATTTTTAAAAAAATTTTAAAAAAAATTAAATTATTATTTATGTTTCAAGAATAAATTATTTTAAAAGTTTAAAAATAAAAATATTAATTATATAATTAATATATAATAGAATATTAAATATTTATAATTATTAAAAAACAAAAAAAAATTAAAAAATAAAATAAAATAGATGTGCTGCGCCACATGTAGAGTTGCTTTTAGAGCAACTCTAGTCCAGCACCATTTTTGGTGCTGGATTGGAGTGAAAATCCTTGCTCCACAATGGAGCAACTCCATTGTGGAGCAAAGATTGGAACTCCATTGTGGAGCAAAGATTGGAGTTGCTCTTAAGAGCTTATTTATATACTAATATACTCACGCGTTGCGTGCTTGTATAATATTTTTTATAATTCATTTGATTTATATTTAAATGAGGATCAAAATATAATTATAAGAAATAGCGAGGGACTACACTGTAATTTTGATATATAAATTTAAAATAAATTAAAAAATAAAGAATAAAAATATGAACTCGGTGAGAATTGTACATATAGCTTAAACCCCAAGAAACAATGACTTTATACATTGAACTACATATAACTTACATTTAAATTTTAACATTTTATTAATATATATAATTATAAAAATAGACCATGACACCAAAATTAGTTACTCTAAGTGTCTCAAACTTAATAAAATAATATAGAAGTATGGATATACGAGTAGAGATTTGTCAAACCCCATCACAATTGACCGTGTTTCTTTGAAAAAATATTTTTTGATTTATTTAAGGCTGTAATATTTCAACGGGATATAATAAACCTACTAAAAAGTATGACTTTTTCTCAAAAATGTAATGAAGGTGAAAAAAAGTTTAATCACTAGTATTCATAAAATAATACAACATTTTTTTAATAAATAAATATTAAAAATAATTTGATATATTCAAGTTTACTAACTACCTTAGGTTCCTCTTGAGTAGGTCTCTTGTGAGACGATCTCACGAATCTTTATCTATGAGACGGATCAACCCTACTGATATTTACAATAAAAGATCTATGAGACGGATCTCACGAATCTTTATCTCACGAATATTTATCTATGAGACAAATAATAGATCTGTCTTATAAAATACAACTCGTGAGATCGTTTCACACAAGTTTTTGCCAAATATTTGTATAACAAAAAAACTTTACCCTATCACAAATTATCTTGGATTTTGTGAAAACCACTTGGAACAAATTTTGAATTATCTAAAGCAATTGATACCTTACAATATATGAGACAACAATGGTCCAATTATAAGAGAGTTTGATGAAAATAAGTTTGCACGAGATAACATGGAAGAAGATGTGATTGACTTTGTCACTCGATCCATAGATGGATAATGAACGTGATAATTTAGACATTTTTTCGATTTTCATTACTTAAAAATATATGCATTTACCTTTAACTTTTATTACATTTTCTGTATTTTTGAAAGAGTGCGTCTCATATGCAACATTTAGATATACGTGATATGGGTCGACTCGATCCATATACACAATAAAAAAATAATATTTTTCGCTTAAATTAACTTATATTACATAATATTTGTTCATAATATAATTAAAAATAAAAATATTTTGTAGTGAAAAATAATATTTCAAACATAAAAATAAAAATTTGCATGAATCAAGTACCTTAGAAAATTAATAAAAAGTTGATACGTTAGACATTAGAGTTTTTGTGTGTTCTTGAAATAATTAAAATATTGCTCATAAAAACTATTTTTTTCATTGCTCATTAAAACTATCTCAACGATTTGACATGCTTCGTGCGAACCTTGCTGCCATACTTAAAGTTCTCCCTTCCCTTGGATGAGCTTTGTAGCCCTTAGATATGTAAACGAGCAAAATCAAGTACTATCTGTTTCGATCTCGACGCGATAAGCTAAACAAACAATCTCGAATGAGTTTTTTTATCGAACCAAATTCCGAACAGCTTTGTTCGTTCACATCTTTAGTACTGCATTAAAAAATAATTAATTAAGCTGAAATTAATGTTTTTTCAAAAGTCCAAATCGTAAGCTTTTAAAGAGCTTTAATGAATTTTAAAAAAATGTTTCTTATCTATTTATCAAAAAAACAAATTAACTCAATTTTTAATCTAAAATATTTTTTAAAATCCGAATTTTTTTTTATTCAAATATTTTTTAAAAACCAAATGCACTCGAAACCTCGATTTTTTTCCCCAATTATAACAATCTAATGCACCAAAAAATATCTTTGTTTTTAAGAAATTATTTTTTGAAACCAAATGCACTCAAAACCTAGAATTTTTTTTATTCAATTATAACAAACTCATGCACCAACTTTTAAAAAAAAAAAAAAAACCAAAACTTTTTCCCGACGGCAATTCAGTTTGCGCGCATTCGTTCCCTCCATCTCCATGTAAAACCATGCTCTTCTGATTTCTGGGTACTCGCGAAGTTCTATATTATTCCATTGGTGTAAACTTTTGTCCTATTCCATAACTAAATTGCTGACATACTTTGTTGTCAAAGGTTCTTTTCCAAGTCAGAAACAAGTAGCTTGTTGTACTTTTCTGGGGTTTTAGGCGCTTTTCAAGAAATCTTCAAGTTTTTCGCCTAAATATTCACGAAATTAGTTTCTTTGAAATCATCGAGTTTTTCCCGGGTCAAACTCCTACCGTGATTTTCGCCGGGAAGTTTTTCTGATATTCTTGTGCATATATCACTATGATCTCTTCTTTCAAGCAGCCAACTTTATCGATTCATGGGTTAAATTTAGTCCAACATAGGACACAATTTCTCTCCAGCAGGTCGCCGGCTTTTGCTTCTCCGCTGGCGGAAACTACTCGCCGGGGCTTAAATGTTTCTCTTTCTAAACCTCTCTACGTTGATCCCTTTTCTGTTCGTGACGAGAAGGAGCGATCTGTCATCAGGTGTGAGGCATATGAAGCCGATCGGTCGGAGTCCATAGGCAAATCTCCGGAGCAGGCGGCTAAGAAAGTGAAGATCGGAGTGTACTTCGCGACGTGGTGGAGTTTGAATGTGATCTTCAATATATATAATAAGAAAGTGTTGAATGCGTATCCATTTCCATGGTTAACTTCGACGCTGTCCTTAGCCGCTGGCTCACTCATCATGCTCGTCACTTGGGCTCTGAGGATTGCTGAAGCCCCAAAGACAGATCTTGAATTTTGGAAGACCCTTTTCCCCGTGAGAATTTTGAGAACTTTTGCTTCATCTTTTGGTTCTGGTTTACTTCGTTTCTTGGATTTTTGTCAAATTTTCTGATTTGTGTTTGATATTATGTGTGCTTTGGTTTCTGGGGTTGTTCTTGTTTTCTAGTATTGTTTTCATATTGGATTTTTGTGCTTAGGTTGCTCTTGCACATACAATTGGGCATGTGGCTGCGACTGTAAGTATGTCAAAGGTTGCAGTTTCATTCACTCACATAATAAAAAGTGGTGAGCCTGCTTTCAGCGTTTTGGTCTCAAGGTTCCTCTTGGGAGAAACATTCCCACCAACCGTCTACTTCTCCCTTCTTCCCATCATCGGTGGTTGCGGCCTCTCCGCCCTCACCGAGCTCAACTTCAACATGACTGGTAATTCCTACAACTTGAGCCAGCCTAACAGATCGAACTTTTTTGCCCGAGTCTTCTAAAAATGTTAAAGGTGAAGGTAGAAGTGTGTCACTGTCATTTTAATAAATATCATCTAAGTTTGAACGGTTAATGAGTATTTCTTCACAGAAACACGTGATTCTTGTCCAGGTAGGTGGCTACAGAGGGGACTTGCTTATTAGAGGCATGCATATAGACATATATTAGGTATTAGGCCCAACGTTCAAGGTAAATCATGTGCTTTATTGAAGTGAGGGGGAATAAGGCATAACATTAAAGAACTTAGATACTCAGAAAAAAAAAAGCACTTGTTTCTATGTATTTCACAAACTATTGTCCAACAACGAATGAATATTAATTAGTTTATACACATAAATTAATAGCTGTTTTTGTAGCATTTCACTTTTGATTCTCTATTCCTATGTTTGAAGTGCTTCTTTACACCAATACTTGTTCTTCACCAGCCAAGTCACGTGCTTGATGCTTCTATAAACTCTGTATCAGAAGGTCCTTATATTTCTGAAATTTGCACTGAATCACGAGTTTCTTGGATGTAGATTGACAGAATTTCCTTGTTTGCTTTCGAAATCAGGTTTTATGGGCGCGATGATATCGAATATGGCGTTTGTTTTCCGAAATATATTTTCCAAAAAAGGAATGAAAGGCAAGTCCGTAAGCGGGATGAACTATTACGCATGCTTATCGATGCTGTCGCTCTTGATACTTACCCCATTCGCAATTGCTGTGGAGGGACCACAGTTGTGGGCTGCTGGATTTAAAGAATCCATGTCTCAAATCGGACCTCAGATCATATGGTAATCACTTGACCCTGCCTACGCTCGTCTCATTTGTTTTCTTGTATACTAGAGACCGGATGCATGTGCAACTACTTATGAAATGAACATATATTATATATAGAGATCAATAATGTAATTACTCTCGTGCATCACACACAAGAAACCTGGATTGAGTGGCACCTTTTCCTTTGAATAATTCTCAAGTCGTCGTTCACGCACTTGAATGAACAAATGGAGAATTATTGATGTAATCTCAAACATAGATTATTGCATCAATGCAAAAGCAATATTAATTTCTAACCAACAACAAGAGGGGGAGCATTTCTAAGTCCTAATCAAGAGCAGAGTTATGCAGAACGTTTTAATCGTGCGCGGTGATCATCAGTTTCTCCTATCACTGTGTTTTGTTTTGGTATTCGGGCTCATTACCAACAAGAACCAGATTATATATGGATTGATCGTGGCTCCAATCCAGCCTTGTGGCTTCCTATCTTGTTAAGGCGAGGCGATCGAGTAGGTTCCAAAGCTTAGTCTTTACGAGTACTACTTGATTGATCATTTCTTGGTTGTATATATGTAGGTGGATGGTGGCTCAGAGCGTATTCTACCACCTCTACAACCAAGTATCGTACATGTCACTGGATGAGATATCTCCGTTGACGTTTAGCGTCGGAAACACGATGAAACGTATTTCAGTGATCGTTTCCTCTATCATCATCTTCCAGACGCCCATACGACCTGTCAATGCTCTCGGAGCTGCAATAGCCATTCTTGGAACCTTTATATATTCACAGGTACTTAATTTTCCTCATATTACAGATTCTTTTGACGTTTTATGCCGTTCGTTTGCGTCTTTTTTCTTTCTTCCTTTTCAGTTCCTTTGTAAGCTAATCGTACAGCCACATTCATTAGCATTTTGTATACTTTTGGATTAATTTGATATTAGCTCGGACAGATCAATTTAAAATATCAAAAGATTCTAGATGATAGGGTCATATTACTGTCTCCGTTATTGATCGTATAGGAAAATGATTGTGATTCCAAATGACTGATTAAGGATCAAGGAAACTGTGTTAAAAAAAGATTATTTATGTTTATTGTCTGTATGAAATATTGAATTCCATTCACATAGTTCATTTTCTTGGCTTTAGCTCATTTTTGTGGCTTTTGTTTTTTTCTGTAGGCGAAGAAATGAAGGCATTCAAATTGGGAATCCAGTATTATTAACCAAAAACAGAGAAGAGGAAAGGTGGTACAATAATGAAGGACGACTGGCTTCACTTTTTACATGGAAATAAAGGTTTAATTTTTATTTTTTTTCAAAGTTTTATACAAGTTCGAAATAGGCATATTTTCTCGGTTTTGATTTGTGTTTTTGAAGTCGAGAACGATGAACTAAGAATTTTGTAACGATTGAAAATTAAAAGCATAGATTTCTAAGTTATGATTTCAAACCTATTTTAGCCCTCTTGATGAAGTTGATATTCATGTTTTTCGATCTATACTCTTTGTATCAATAATTGTAATGGATTTTAAATACACCCAAAATCGGTGATATATGATATAGGTTTGAATTATTTCTTCCAATCAAATCTCTCCAAATGTGACCTGAAATGAAGTCTTTCAACGAACAACCGAATCTATTTTATTCGAGGCAAAAAGTTGTGAGACGGTCTCACGAGTCATATTTTTTTATACGGATATCTTATTTAGTTCATCCATAAAAAAATATTACTTTTTATGCTATAAGGCATAGTTTTGTACATTTAATTCTGAAAATACTTCTCATTCAGTAGAGAATCTTCTATTGAATTCGGAATAAGGGACCAAGATATGCTTCGAGAGGAAGATGGTGGAGCAGTGTTCATTCCCAATCAGTCATTATCAACTGCCCTTATCATTAAAGACAATATTGATTCAATGGAGGAGGGAGTATTGGTCAATGCAGATGATATAACCCACAAGGGTGAATCAGCGGGTTCCTCAGAAATCAATTTGATAAATAAAGGAAAAGCTAAGATTATTGCTAATGAGGGCATGAATCTAGGACTGACACAAAAGGGTAACAAAGAATGGAAAAGACTGGCTCGAGGAGATTTATCGAGATTTCCGGATAATGCAACATGGATCATTATAAAAGAAGAAGGAAAAAGAATCAGAGAACAAGCTAAACTTGCTAGAGATCCCGCTAAGATGGTGAAAAACATCTACGAGGTAATTAATGCAAATGAATCTAATCTGGCGGTGGCTGCTCAGCAGTCCCGCCAATCATTATGAATTGCTTTGTTTGGAATGCACGTGGGCTTGGGAACCCAAGTGCATTCAAAGAGTTACGGCGCCTCGTGGCTAAAAGTAACTCATCTTTACTATTTATATGTGAAACTAAGCTATATAAGCATCAATATGAAGAGTGGAGGAGATATTTTTAATTCAAAGAAATTTTTCCAGTTGATTGTGTAGGGAGAAGAGGGGGGTTTGGTTTTGTTGTGGAAAGAGCCGTATGAGATTAAAATCACTTTTTTTTCAACGGGTCATATTGATTGTATTGTACTACATGAGCACAAGACTTGGAGGTTTACTGGTTTTTATGGTAGCCCTATTCCAGCAACAAGACATATATCATGGAAACTTCTTAAAAGATTGTATAATCTACATGATTTTCAGAAGCTACCTTGGCTTGTGGGGGGAAATTTTAATGAGATTCTATTTGAGAGTGAAAAAAGTGGGGGTACACTTAGATCTTTGGCTCAAATGTCAGATTTCAACGAGGTGATTAATGCATGTGGCCTAAATGATCTGAATTTCAAAGGCAATCAATTTACTTGGTGTGACAGAAGGTTCAATGCAGAGATTATCTTTGAGAAACTAGAAAGATTCTTTTGCAATCTTGAATGGCACAATCTTTTTCCAATGGCTGAAGTGCACCACCTGGAATTCTTTAGGTCGGACCACATACTTATCTCAATCTCTATGAAGTCGAGGTGTGAAACAATCTTCAAGAAAGGACCGAAAAGATTTATGTTTGAGCACAAATGGATGCTAGAAGGGGATTTTAAGGAGATTATGCAGCAATGATTACCAAGTAACAACCAGGTTGATCTACCGAAGAAATTAACTATGTTTAGCGAGTTTCTTCAAAATGGGCTGGATCCAGATTTTCTCACCTACCAAGACAAATCGAATCGTTGCGCAAAGAGCTGGCCAGTTTACTGACTCCTGATAATGCTGTAAATAAGGCGGGCAGAATAGCTGAATTAGAAGGTAATATCGAGAAGCTGACATGTCAAGAGGAAATGCACTGGAAACAAAGGGCTAGGACAAATTGGTTGGCTCAGGGAGATGGCAACACTAAGTTTTTTCACTCTTATGCATCTGAAAGGTAAAGAATCAATAATATCAATGGGATTTTTGATGAATGTGGGAATTGGTGCTCGAAAAATGAAGACATCGCATAGATTTTCTTGAAATACTATGCTAACATATTTACTTCTTCTAATCCAACTAATCATGATATTGAGGAAGCAATTTTTAATATTGGGCTGATTGTGGATGATAATATGAATAGTAATCTTTGTGCTCCATACACTGCCATGGAAGTCAATAAAGCTTTGTTTGACATGCATCATTCTAAAGCTCCGGGGAATGATGGTTTTACTACTCTTTTCTTTCAGAAAAATTGGGATATTGTGGGTGATGAAGTTACAGAGGCTATTCTCGACATTTTGAATGAAAATGGTGATTTATCATCTTGGAACTCAACTCTCATTGTTCTCATCCCTAAAGTGATGGAGACATCAATACCGAAGGACTTTCGTCCTATTAGTCTGTGCAACACATGCTACAAAATTGTTTCTCGTACAATCACAAACAGATTAACGCCAATCTTATCCATAGCTGTCGATCAGTTCCAAAATGCATTTGTCCCGGGTCGTTTAATTACTGATAATGTTATTATTGGATTTGAATGTATGCATCGGATTCGCAATAACAGGAAAGCCAAGAAGGGATTTGGAGCTTTGAAGTTAGACATGAGCAAAGCATATGACCGCGTAGAATGGAGATACTTGGAAGCCATCATGCTAAAGTTAGGCTTTGCTGCAAGTTTTGTAAGGTTGATCTTAAATTATATATCTACTGTCTCTTATTCATTCCATGTTAATCACAATACTTATGGTAAGCTGATCCCAAAGTGTGGTATTCGTCAAGGTGATCTTTTATCTCTATATCTATTTGCTTTATGTGCTCCAAGGACTTTCGGCCATATTATCTCGTGCGGTGCAAATGAAACTGTTTCAAGGAGTTAAAATTGCCCATAATTGTCAAGAAATATCTCACTTACTGTTTGCAGATGATAGCTTAATCTTCTTTCGTGCTATGGAAACAGAGTGCATACAGCTTCGAAGATGTTTGAGAGATTATGAAAGAGCTGCTGGCCAAACAGTAAATTATGATAAATTGGCCCTCACCTTCAGTCCGACTGTTTCTTCGGATACTATAAATGCAATCCAGACTATCTTCTCTATACCGGTCGTTCAAGGCCATGAAATTTATTTGGGCCTTCCTACGTTCTCTCTTTGTAGTAAGCGCATTCAATTTTCTAATATTCGTGAAAGACTTATCAAGAAGATCAATGGCTGGGCATCACGGTTTTTCTCTGCTGGAGGAAAAGAAACTCTGATTAAATCAATCTTGCAAGCCATACCCTCTTATGCAATGTCTTGCTTTAAGCTACCAATTTCATTATGCCATGAACTGGAACAGTTGTGCGTTAAATTCTGGTGGAATAAAAAAACCGAAGGAGGGGGAATGCATTGGGCTTGCTGGAGGAAATTATGTAGACCGATTCAATATGGAGGTATGGGGTTTCGTAATCTCTCTGAATTTAATCGTGCTCTTCTTGCTAAACAGGTATGAAAAATTATTACGGAGCCTTCCTCGCTTATGGCACAAACGCTCAAATCTCGATATTTTAAAGATTGTGACATTATGGATGCTACTTTAGGATCGAATCCATCCTACATATGGCGATCGATCCTTTGGAGTCAAGATCTTATTCCAAAAAGATTAGTGTGGAGAGTGGGGAATGGATCCCACGTCAATGCACTTACTGATTGCTGGATTCCTAGTCTCTTTTCTGGGAAAAGCTCGATGACAGGCTCAAGTGGTTTGAGTAAGGTTCAAGAACTTATTTCATGTAACAGAACGTGGAATGAAGTTGAGATACGCTCCAGATTTCCTTCCTTCGAAGCATGATGTATTCTTGATATACCTTTGAGAAATCAACACATTGAAGATGTTAGATTCTGGAAGTGGGAAAAGAAAAGCAAGTACACAGTTAAATCGGGCTACCTGGCTCAAATTGGATGCTTTGATCCACATGAATCTCTATCGGCATTCTAGTTGGAAAAGTGGTGGAAAAAGATTTGGCAGCTAAACATCCCACAGAAAGTTCGAATATTTTTTTGGCGTGCGAGCAATGAATTAATTCCCTCTGAACTGGACTTGTTTAGAAGACATGTACATGCCAATGGATGCTGCTTTTATTGTAGCTCTTCGAAAGCTTCAACAAGCCATTGTCTAATATTTTGCCCCCTTGTAAGGCATATCTGGAAAGGTACACTTTTTTGGCCATATCTAAAGAAATACGGTGTGCTGTCTTTTATATCATGTGGGTTGTGCCTAATGGATCAAGTTTCACCTGCTGAATTTGAATTGTTTGCAATTCTTGCTTGAGCAATTTGGAAAGAGATTTGTATTTTAAAACATAATAGCCATATTCCCAACAAATGTATTAAAGTTTAGTGGGCAATGTCATATCTTGATTCTTGAGCAATTTAGAACAGCTAGAGGTGCTTGGAATTTAGCTTCAGGGGAGGTGCAGAGTAGCAGGGGTATGAGGTGGGTGCCTCCTCCGTTGGGGCAGTGGCGACTTAATGTAGATGCTGGGTTTAATGATATTGTTGGTAAATATAGTGTGGGTGCTGTGATTCGAAATCACTTTGGAATTATTTTTTCTGCCTCAGCCATAGGCATACGTAAACCAAGATCAGTGTTGGACGCAGAGCTCTCGGCTATTCAGTTTGGTTTGATGCTTGCTGTTAGATGTAATGTTTCTGATGTTTGGGTCTTTTCGCACTCCTGTAATGCTGTTAAAGAGGTGACTTCAAAGTCTAAGGCTCGCAACCACCAGAGACTGTTAGTCTTGAACATATTAGATATCTTGACTTCTGGTAGATTTAAAAAGTTAGATCATGTTAATAGAAATACAAACAAGTTAGCGCACTGTTTAGCTCATTTTGCTTTATCTCATCCTTTTCATTCATGTTGGATGGACGGTTTTTACCCATCGTGGTTGATGGATGTAGCTACTGTGGATTTAATTAATGCATAATATCTGATTTCTTCTCAAAAAAATGTGTAATATATAATACAAGGATAAGTTAAGGATAAATAAGATGTAGGATATTATATTTAATGTTTGGTATGATTTTAATAAGAGTGATTAATTTATATATTAGATTGTAATGACAAAATTAATATTATCATAATAAATTTTATAATTTCAAAGTTGTTGCTTGAGTTCATATTTTTTATCTGTTCATATGCCGATAGTGCTTGCATGATTTATTTATTTTTACCTAATTTTATATATTATATAATATGATAATCGAGTTCTTGATTTTGTGAGTCAAGTCAAATATCAATTTTTAAAGTTAATCCGGTAATACTAATAATTTTATTGATATTTATAAAAATTATTTATATAATTATCTCGAATTCATTTATATAATTATCATAGTATATAATATATAAAAATAAATAAAAATATTTATTGGATTTTAATTTCTACCTACTAGCATAGATATAAAAATCATTTATAAATTGGGGGTATTTAAGTCAATTGTAGTGTATTTTTTTATCCTTCTGAAAATTATTTATCAAGGGCCCATAATAATATCGTGGGTTTTTTAAAAAGGTACCAAACATGGGATATGGAGGATTATTTATCAATCCCTCCCTTGTCTCATGTACCAAACTATGCCTAAGAGTATTACTTTTTATTGTGAATATCGGTAGGGTTGACCTGTCTCACAGATAAATATTCGTGAGATCATCTCACAAGAGACCTATTCCTTATTCGAAGAGCATTGGAAAACATTCAATTAGAAACACAAGATAAGTCAGTCTGTTTTTTATTTTTTTTTATAAAATTTAAATTTAAATTTTATTTTTGAATAAAAAGTAGATAATAATACATTTTTAAACAAGAAAAGATACTAAATACATCAAAATAAATTTTGTACCTGCAATAAATGGTTGAGAACTTTGGACAATACTTTAATCTAAAAAAGTGAAAAAAATTCTTGACTAATCTCATATTAAACCAACTTTAACTTGTAAAGCTTGAAACTTTCACACGCTTTGCGCTTTTGAGAACTTTGGACCACACTTTAATTTATAATTTTAAAACTCTGGTAAGATAATTCTATGAAATTTGTAAGGCTTAATAGAAATGTTACGGAAATGTAAGCAAATTTTGTGATTGATTTTATTGATAATAAGGCTTATATAGCCATACAACTCTAACTGAAAAAGAGAAAAAACAGTCCACAAATTTATTTGAGGGTCACGGCTATTGAAAAAGTCAATAAACAAACAACTCTAAATTATTGGTATTTATTCTAACAGTACTTTGAAATAGTCCTAAGATATTAACTCCGACAATTCCTCCCTTGAACTTATTGTTATTGATAATGCAATTAGCTCATCTCGGGAACAGTGCACACTCCAAGTTCTTCACGGAACTTTTGGAAATCTCCCAATTTTAGCGGCTTTGTCATCAGATCAGCAACTTGATTTTGAGTTCCACAATAAACCAGATCAACAACTCCTTCCTTTGTAAGATTTCTAAGAAAGTGAAATCGCACATCTATTTGTTTGGACCGACCATGTAAGACTGGATTTTTGGATAACTTGATGGCAGAATTGTTGTCACACATCACCATGGTGCTTTCTTCTTGTAGATAACCAAGTTCTTTCAAAACATTCCTCATCCAAACAGCTTGGCATGCACAAGTTGCTGCTGCCACAAACTCCGCCTCAGTAGTTGATAAAGTGACAATGGGCTGCTTTCTAGATGACCAAGCTACTGCACCCTCACTCATCATAAACATGTAGCCAGAAGTACTTTTACGATCTTCTATATCTCCTGCATAATCACTATCTGTGAAAGCCAACAAGTTTTCTACTCCTCCCTTCTTGTAGAAGATTCCATAATTCATGGTTCCTTTCAAATACCTTAAGGTCCTTTTTGCTGCTTGGAAGTGCAACTCAGTTGGATTGGCCATAAATCGACTAATCAGACTTACAACAAACATGAGACCAGGTCGTGTGGCTGTGAGATACATGAGGCTTCCCACAATCTGTTTGAAATAAGTCTCATCCACTTTGCCTCCTTTCTCATCTCTGCATAATTTATACCCCGGAACCATGGGATTACAGACTGCATTGCTTTCCTTCATCCCAAAACTATCCAACACTTCTGCTGCATATTTCCTTTGACAAATAAAAAGGCCTTCTGTCTTCTGTAGAACTACTATTCCATGGAAAAATCTCATTTTTCCTAAGTCAGTCATATTAAACTCTTTCTTCATTGAACATTTGAATTCAATTATCATATCTGCATCATTACCAGTGAACAAAAGATCATCAACATAGATACTCACAATGAGAATCTTACATTCATTGCTTCGTTTGATAAATAAAGTGTGTTCACTGTGACTTGCTTGAAAGCCCTCCTTAATGAAATAAGATTCAATCCGACTAAACCAAGCTCTTGGGGCTTGTTTTAGTCCGTAAAGCGCCTTATACAGCTTGTACACTTTCTGCTCATTTCCCTTCTTTTCGTACCCCTTCGGTTGCTCCACATAAACTTCCTCGCTTAGCTCTCCATATAAAAATGCAGATTTGACATCTAGTTGGTAAAGCTTCCAGCCTTTGTTTGCAGCAAGTGCTATGATCATCCTCACAGTGTCCATTCTTGCTACAGGTGCGTACACCTCTGTATAATCTACTCCATGTTGTTGGGAATAACCTTTAACCACCAACCTTGCTTTATATTTGTCAACTTCTCCGAGCTCATTCAGTTTAGTTTTGTAGACCCATTTCACTCCTATTCTTTTTGCCCCAGCTGGTAAATCTACTAACTTCCATGTTTGATTTTTTTCAATAGAAATAATTTTTCATTTATGGCCAATCTCCATTTCAGACTTTCCACAGCTTCCTCAAAATTCACTGGATCTGAAGATACAATAAGTGCCATATTCATTTCTTCTAATAGACCTTCACCTGAAACATAGTCTCTCATCCACATGGGAGGATATCTAATTCTGTTCTCCCTGGCATTCATGCCTACTTCATTACTGGTACTTGAGGAAACATGTGCATCTTCGGTTTCATCAAATTCAGCTTCTTCCTCTTATGTATTTTCTTCACATTCTTCTTCATCATGGGTAGCACTTTCACTATCTTTCCATTCTAATTCTATTGACAGGTCCTTTTCGTAGCCTGCATCCCAATTCCATTGACTTTCTTCTTAAAAAAACACATCTCGACTCAAAATAATTTTTTTTTGTAATAGGATCATACAATCTGTACCCTTTTGACTCATCACTAATACTAAGAAGTACACATTTCATGCTCTCATCATCGAGTTTTGTCCTCTTAGCATCTGGAATATGAACATGCCCAATACATCCAAATACTTTGAAGTGCTCCACTGATGGTTTTTCTCCACTCCAAGCCTCTTCTGGAGTCATTTCCTTAACAGCTAGTGTAGGTGATCGGTCCAAAACATACACTGCCCATCTCACTCCTTCAGGCCAGAAAGTCTTAGGCATCCCTTTTTCTGATAACATTGATCTCACAAGGTTCATTATCGTTCGATTCTTGCGTTCGGCTACTCCATTTTTCTGCGGAGTGTAAGCCATAATTAAGTGCCTTCTTATCCCATTCTGCTTGCAAAATTCGTTAAAATCCATAGAGTTAAATTCTCCTCCCCTATCTGTACGCAAACACTTATAGGCAAACCAGTTTCCTTTTCCACAAACACTTTGAAACACTTGAAGAGATAAAATGCTTCTGATTAATCTAATAAAAAATATATCCATGATTTTCTACAGAAATCATCTATGAAGCATAATATGTACCTCTTTTTACTGTTGGAAACAGGAGTAATAGGGCCATAGATGTCTGTATGAACCAATTGTAATTTCTGAGTTGCTCTCCACTTGCTTTTCTTTGGAATTGGATCACGATGTTGTTTGCCCTTCATGCAATCGGAACACACAACAGAGGAAACTGATAATTGGGGTAGTCCAGTAACCATACCTTTTGATTGCAACAGAGTTAGTCCCTTGTGGCTGAGATGAGCATATCTACAATGCCATAGGTGAGTTGTGTCTTGTGTTGTGGTGTTGAAGCATGATTCCTTTTGAGACAACAAAACGAACATTCTGTTTGTTGTCATGTTTGTCTGAATAATCAGACCCTTTTGAGGATGATATATTCGACACATTCTTGATTGAAATAGTATGGCCAAGCCTCTCTCCTGTAGTTTACCTATACCCAAAAGATTATTCTTGAGTTGAGGTATATAATAAACTTCAGTGACTACATGAGTTACTCCACACACCATCAACTTCACACTTCCCTTTCCGAGTACATTCATTTTAGTGTCATTTCCTAGTTTTACCACATGTCTAAAGGTGTCATCCATCTCATGAAATACTGATTTATCTCCACACATGTGATTTGAGCATCCCGAGTCCAAGAACCAGACCTCTTCTTTTTTGTGTTGTTCATCTCTACATATGACATCAACAAGAGCTCTTCTTGTTCATCTAACTCAGCATAATTTGCCTCCTTGTCCAAGGCAGGACATTCATATTGATAATGACCGAGTTTGTGACATTTATAGCATTCAATCGTGGCTCGATCGAAACTTTGTCTTCCTCTTCCTCTACCTCGTCCTCTAAATGTGCTTCTACCTCTTCCTCATGCAGGAAACTTCTCCCCCGTACTTACTTTCAAAGCATGATCTTCTCCATTTTTCCTTCGAAACTTCTGTTCATGCACAATCAAGGAGCTCTGCAGCTCATCAACAGTGAGAGAATCCATGTCCTTTGACTCCTCAAGAGAACATACAATGTAGTTGAACTGTTCTGTTAAGGACCGTAGGATTTTCTCCACCACTTTGACATCTGCATGTCTTCTCCATAGTTTCTCATGTTATTAGCAACCAGCATCACTCTTGAGAAGTAGTCGGAAACCGATTCTCCAACTTGCATTTCCAGAATTTCAAAATCTCGACGAAGTGCCTGGAATTGTGCACGTTGAACCCTTGCATTTCCTTGAAACTTTCTCTTCATTGACTCCCAAATTTGTTTGGACGTGTCCTTTTGAAGGATGATTTTCAAAATTAACTTGTCAATTGACTGAAAGAGATAGTTTTTCATCCTTGAGCTTAAGATCATCCGATGTCTTTTTCTGTGCGGCTGTCAAAACTTCTGTTTCTCCAGGTTCAGAGTAACCAATTTCGATGAGATTCCAGTATTCCTTAGATCGCAAAAAGTTTTCCATCAGCATACTCCAGTGGTCATAATCTCCATCGAACTTAGGAATGCTAGGTTGAGCAAAACCAATGTTTCCTTCTGCTGCCATTTCTCAATCACTCCCCAAGTGTTTCACTCTTACTCTCAAGTGTTTTGCTCTCTTAGATTAGGATACTGCAGTTCCTAACCACACTCGGAAATCTCACGGTCAGGCCTCTCAACGAGGCTCTGATACCAATTTGTAAGGCTTAATAGAAATGTTACGAAAATGTAAGCAAATTTGGTGATTGATTTTATTGATAACAAGGCTTATATAGCCATACAACTCTAACTGAAAGGAGAGAAAAAACAGTCCACAAATTTATTTGAGGGCCACGGCTATTGAAAAAGTCAAGAAACAAACAATCCTGAATTATTGTATTTATTCTAACAGTAATTTAAAATAGTCCTAAGATATTAACTCCAACAATACGAGATTGCTACTGTATTTGTATCAACCTTCTTTATCTTTGGTAAATTTTGAATATATTCCAATATCTTGAGTATTTTTTCCTTATCAAAAATATTTGTTCGCCCATTTTATGTTTGGAAGTGTTTATCTAAAATTATCGAAATATTTGTGTGGGCTCGACTCGGATAGCCGTGATATGTGATAACCGTGATATGTGCTTGGCTATCTGAGCCCTTTTCTTATGTGTAGTGCTTCTTGGGGTGAGATCAGTCCGGTTCAGTGGGAATTGTTTGATTCTTATCCTGATTTAATTGTATCATATGTGGGTCAAATACAATTGGCTCGGGCTTTTTGGCGATTCGAGTTGAACTTGGGTTGGGTCATCTATTCGGGGTATAATATTTTTTTATATTAATATTTATATTGCGACACCATAGTTATTGTATAAAATAATATATGTTATAAACCATAAAAGAAAATAGAGAATGAATCACTAGGTAATCATCTAAAATAAGAATATATTTATAACACTCCTCCTTAGATGATTATTTGCAGAAACAATCGATTCTTCAAACATCCATTTGGCAAGACGAATGATTAGAAACTTCATCAAGAATCAACAATGTCTCGTTAAAACTTTTGTCGGTGAAATACATTGGGAAATATCCGAACGAAAGAAAAAGAATATATCAATAGATAATTTCTTTAGATGTTTTCCCAACGATATATGCATCTTGTTAAAACCTTTCTAGGAAGAACCCAATGGAACAAAATTCTAGTGAAGAAAAAAGAGTACGATATCTCTCGCTAATTATTAATTGTCTCATTAAAAATTTAGTTTTTAAAAACCAAGAGAGAAAATTAATAGACGAGGAAAAAAAATACAACTTTGATTGCTTCCTCTATTGCAAGCATCACTTAAAATCATCAACTCTTCGTATTCCGAACTTGTACACTTATTTGTCAAAATTTGATGTAGTGATAATTTTGTAAAAAGATCTGTCATATTGTCTTCAGTTGTTGATAATCTCTTTATTTAAATCAATAGTCAGAATGATATTGCAAAGAAAGTCAGTCATGTGTATTTCTGGTTGTAACAGTCTTCCTTGGAAAAAAGATATACATCACTGTGTAATATGTGAGATGTGATGATGTATAAATTCCTATATATGGTATTTCAAGACCAAATATTTTTTCTTCATCTTTCAAGTTGGAGAAAATGATACTTTGAGCATCAAAGGGTCAAACAACCACAAATTTATGCAACTTATAAAATTATTTTCTTACGCTTTCTTTGTACTATATCTTATGTGCGTATATTCTTCTAGAAAATGTACAATCTATAGGTATTAGATCTTTAGTCACATTCTTTAGGAATTAAACACTTTTAGAACTTATGTCGACATTCTTTAAGAAATTATAATAAATTTATCGATTCATAAGATTATCAACAAAAATTCAACCAAAAGGGTATGAAATTAATATTCTTCAATAATATTGTCAAATATTGGATCTTATATAAATATTCTTCATGAATATCAACAAATCTTTGATATTTTGATCAATATTTCTTTATAAATATTTATATACTTTGATATAGATATATCTTTCGATAATATTTATAGGACTTGTATCTGTTATCATATCTCAATCATGAATATCTTTAGATTCGCAATATTTAGTATTATATAATATCTTAATAATGATTTCTCTCAATATAAAATCATGTTGTGCTATTTTAGAGTCATTAACATCTTGATATTTCATGGGCACCAATATATCAATAATTATAATTGTGCTATTTCCATATCACTAACAAATATATCATAAAATTGAGTATTGAGAACACGTTGTGATATTTCAATAGCATCAAGAAAATGAGAAATATGTTCATCCTCGGTCGTTTACATCATCGTGCTAATAACTCGTTATAAACTATAAAATAAAGAGATATGAGTAGAGTGAATTCATAAAAGAAAAGACAGAATGAGTCAACACTCAAGTGCAATTTTCATTAAACACAATTACCCTATTTATAAGAAAGATTACGACATACAAATCTTTACATATATTATATTGTCATATTTATCTTAATTACAAATCTTTCAGATCTAGCTAAATAAGGTCATCATCTATAATAAGAATATATTTATAAAAATATAGCTAATTATGAAGAAAACGATAATTTTGATCTGATGAGGATTTTATTATGTAAATTACGCAAAAAAATAAAATATTTAAACCAAAGTTTTTTCTTTATTGATTTTTTGGATCTGAGATTTGGCGAGATGTAATTTTTTATTATTACTATTTTACAATGCTTTACTCTATCTCTTTACATTTATCCTTGTCACATAAATAAATATAACAAAATATAACTAGATTAAAAAACTACTTCAATATAATCACAATTTCTATTTAAAATTTACTACAAATAAAATTAAAATTGTAATTATTTAAGCTAAAGAATTAGCCAAACAACAACAAAAAAATATTCTAAAATATAACCTCCAACTTGCGCAGCTATATTTTTCTCGAGGTTTACAGACCAATTTTCTCTCATAAACCTATATTCTATTTACAAAAAAATCAAAACTAATCGAGCTTATATTTTCTAGGCGCGAAAAAATCGACGTTTAATAGTCGATAATGGGTTCGCCGATCTTCAAATTTCTCTCAAGGGTCCAGGGCAAGTTAAAGAGCTTGGCCATAACGAACTTGAAAATCTTGTTTACGTTGATGTTATGCGTTGAGCTTGAAAAGAAAAGGGTCGCTTTTATCGCTTTTGCATATGCTCTTGCCTGCATTTATTCACAAATAATTCAATCGGACGTCTGTTGATTTTACAATGGACTTCACATATATTAATAAATATTCATCGATATTTTAAAAATAATAATAATATAAAAAAACTACAAATAATCTCGTTAATATTACCTGAGTAATAACGGACCATTGAATATCGGGTGGCATTTGGACAAAATCATCAAATTTCGTTCCTACTAATATAGGAATTGCAGTCTGCATGTGAAGAAGAAAATTATTAAAATAATTCTTTCTCAGTTTTTTTTTTTAAAATTATTACAATAATATGAATTTCGCTTTAATTTCCGACTTTGTGAAAAAAAGAAAGCGATAAAATGTCTTCGAAGATTAAACTTTATAGAAAGTGGCTTAAAGTTAAAGTAATGTAATTTGGTACCTGATTCCATCTTCTTGCCTCACTGTACCATCCAATAATACTGCATTCAGCACCAAATTAATACTATAAATTAATAATAAAATGAATAATTTATCATTTAGAATACAATGTTGTTATTTACGCTCCATTTTTTGAACTACGGTGAGCCTTTCTTAATATTAATTAGTGATCCTCGGAGAACAAAGTATTTTAAAATAGACAAAAACTTGTGTCAGACGATCTCACGAGTCGTATTTTGTGAGACAAATCTCTTATTTGGATCATCTATGAAAAAATATTACTTTTGATGCTAAGAGTATTACGTTTCATTTGAATATCGGTAGGATTGACCTGTCTCACAGATAAATATTCGTAAGACCGTTTCACAAGATACATACTCTTTAAAATAAGGGATCGTTTTTTGTTCGTGGTATGAGACAAATAGTATGGAGATAAGTAATACTTTTTTAGTAATAAAATATATAGAAATGATAGTTAATATAATGTTTGATGGCAAAAATTTGTGTGGGACGGTCTCACGGGTCGTATTTGTGAGACGAATATCTTATTTTGGTTATCCATGAAAAAATATTATTTTTTATGTTAAGAGTATTACTTTGTAGACAAAAACTTGTGTGAGACGGTCTCACGGGTCGTATTTGTGAGACGAATCTCTTATTTGAGTTATCTATGAAAAAGTATTATTTTTCAGGAAAAATATGAAAACAAGAGGATTAGGACACATTGCCTCAATTTCCCTTGCATCTTCATGGGTCAACAATGGCATTATAACAATTTCATAATTCTCCATAAAAACCACCAACCAAAAATTAAGAGCAAGAGGGGAAAAAAGTGAAGGCATTAGATGGGACAAGACAAACAATTTAAATGGTTTTAAGTGAATGCACATGAATCCAGTGACCACCACATCACACCAATTGAGGCCTTGTTTTTCAACTTTCAAGACTCTACTTTTGATCTAGAATATAAGGTTAAGAATTTGCACGAAACAGAAAAGCAATAAGACCTTACAAATATGTCTCAAACTCCAAGGAAATCTAAGAAACACGCCTCTATTCAACCACCGGCATCTGCACTCCCATTTAACAAGCAGAAGAAAGAGTTTACATCTGACGGTGTTGGCTCGAGGGTTACTGATAAAATGGCTGCAACATCAATCGCAGCAGCTGTTGGGACCAGAGGTACGGTTGCATCCCTAATCATGCAAGAAATTAAGTACTTTACCCAGCTCGAATTACATGGTCCGAGCAGCTCCAACAAGCCATCATCAGGTAAACTTGTGAACTTTGCATCCACGTGTGAGTTTGCGGGACTCAATATAGGATCAGTTGTCAATATATCAACTAAGAAAAAGAAAGGAAACAAATGCAACATTCCGAGGATGTGTTCTACAGTAGAAGTAGCAGAAAGAAACCAGCTGAGTGGGTTTTCACGATTCACTTACCGGAATCTGAAAGCTGATCTTAAAAAGTCTGCAGCTTTAGACCATGTTATCAGATAATTTAGAGAAGCTAAGTTTCTTAAGACGATTTGTAATAGGATTCACCCATGTCCTGTCGGGATTCCCACATTTCACGTCCACTATTTCAACAACGCTTGGTCCTTTCTTGACGGCTTTTTTCCTTATAGGGGTTCCATCTATTGAAATATCACAAGATGTAAGCATTGGGATATGATGTGTACCTCCAGAGTTGAGCTTTGACCTCCTTACATTTTCAGGGCATTTACGATTTTTAGCAATGTTTGGGACATTGCTGCTTGCTTCATCTTTTGATGTTTTAGATTTTGGTTCTCTTGGAGTCGAGTCCCCAGTTGGAACAGAGACAGAAGCGCATGACTCGGACACCTTGGTAGCATGTTTTGCAGAGTCTAATTCTCGGGACATAAGGGCACCAATCGTCCCAGTCGTTCCTATTTTAACAGATCCTCCCCCACCCCTGATAGCTTCTAATGTATGTACCATAATGCTGCAACTACTGCACAAAATCAGTAAAAAAAATTCTATGATCGAAGATGGTGTATCTTTCAGTTGGTTCTACTAGATATTGAATCGATCAATTGAAGATCCTGCATCAAAGCGCATTTTTCAGTTAGTTCTAGTAGATATTGAATCTTTCAATTAAGATCCTACACCAAAGCAGCGGGTCATGCAACAAGTGCTCCTAAACAATATTACATTTCTCTAAATACTATTCGAACAGCACAGGTATCTCTAAACTAAATGCAGTTGCATAACACAGAACAACCTTGAATATAAGTACTCTGATTGTGATTATATGTATGATGGTTCACATACGTTTAGATATTTCCATTGTTTCATTAGAATAACTTCTATATTATTTCTAACGGTAACAAGAACATTTTGTTCAACAAGCATTATCTTAATACCTTAAACGAATCTGCACATCTATCTACTCAAGGGCAGGCACAACGGAAGTCAGAGGGAGCATCCATGAAGGAACATCCCAGTTCAAATATATATTCATATTGAAATTTGACAATTCGTAAAAGAAGGAAAAAAAAAGATGAAAACAACTAAATCCTTTCATTACTGAAACGCAACTAGGTGAATGCAGAATGATTAACATCTGCAAAGCTGTGATATAATAACTTTCGATGTTTATTGCATTGGCACATAATGGTTGGATAATCAACTTTCATAGGCCACCTACTTAAGAAAATAGATGCTTCACTGCTAAAAGGTCTAGGACAGGCCGGACTCATTAAGCCAGTTGCCAAATTGAAAAGCTAACTGTTCAAGCATTGGAGCTCCATTAAGACAAATAAATAAGAGGTCTTGGTTACAGAATATTATGTATTAACCAAAGGCGAAAACCAACCACCTCCAAACTCTCAACCCAACATAATAAACAGTCATTAAATCAAAATATTAGAAGAAAGATTTTTTTTTTCATGGAAGAGTGGTCAGCGAGAGATCCAACACCTTTTGTTAGAGCTTCTAGTTCATTTGCAGATATGTATAGTTTAGGTCTATAAACATCAGAAAATGGGACGAGATATTTGCCACAAAATTAAGATCTCCCTTATTTTCTGGAGGCATTGGCTCCTCGAAGTTGCCAAAATTCTTCACGATTCGATTCTTAGCACATTGCTAATCATACAACCGTAGCACAAAAACTGCCCAGAAATCATCAAGAATCCAGGTATCAGCAGAAACTGGGATGGGTGGATATTCAATAAAAACTTCAACTTTCAACTCTGGTTTTTCTAAGAATATAACTAAACAAAGAATTTTAACACAAGGCATCTAAGAACACACATAATTATTCAAAAAACAAATGAATCATGAACAATTTCAAAAATCAAGAAATTGAAAACGATTAAGAATGGAAGTTTACCAACAAATGAGTGCTCGTACGAAATGAGTTTGATTTGTCAAATCTTGGGGAAAAAAACAGCGACGTGGGTCGTATTGTTGTCATCAAGAAATCAATCAACTCTTACCAAAGTGGGTGAGTTTGGAGAACTTTATTATTTCAAATTCAAGAAAGTGGAAGCAAGATCCGACATAGTTTCTAGCGTTTCGGCTCCCCCAACAACCTTTGCTTTGACAACAATGGGCCCCATTTTGGGTTTGTCTCCAAATCTATATGGATGATTGATGAAGTTTCATGTGTCATAATATATATATATATATATATATATATATATATATATATATATATATATATATATATATATATATATATATATATATATATATATATATATGAAAAGTATATTTTATCAGAGTATTTGTCAGACAAGATTTTTGTAAAAACTTTATGCAAATATATTTTAAAAAAATTTTCTCGAAATACAATTTTTAAAGAATAATTGAAAGATATTTTCTGATATTTTTAAAATAAAACAGTGGTTAAACTGGTAATAAATCGCAAATGCAAAAAAATGAGAAAAATAAAATTACAATTAAAAGATTTTGAAAGAATGTTTGTCCAAACACCTTAATTTATTTTTAATTATAAAAATATTTTTATATAACATTTGTCAAAACACATATTTATTCTTAAAACAACTTTTAAAATATCTTATAATTTTTATTAAAAATATTTTTTAAAAAACTTTTTATTTATAAATATTCATACTTTAGCATTTTTAAAATAATATATTTCAAACTCAAAGCCTAACAAACTAGCTCAAAAAACAAGTTGACTTTGAGCTCGCGAAACTGAGCCGAACATCCTGAAACTCGAGCTCGGCTTAATAAGTTTAACGAACGATTTCGAACTAGCTTTCTACCGAGTCGAGCTTTGAGCAACTCGAGAACGGTTGTTTTACAACATACTATTGCAAAGAAGGACCAATTTGCCAATGCCTCGGCCAAGAGTTGAGCACAGGCCTATCGGTATACTCAGGTTCTATCTCGTAAGACTATCGAATTGAGCCGATCGAATGCTTTGTAGATTCGGCAGCTTACCTTCTTTTAGAAATTAGCATCTTCCACTATAAAATTCACATACGCATATTACAATGTTAATAAAAGAAAACAATAGAAATATGACAAATAATTAAATCTCCCGACAATATATATACCTCTAGCTTGTTTTTATCAATAATCTGTCATGTCCTTATTCTCACGAGTATTCCAAGTAAATTCTCGCAAAAATGGCTCAAATTAGACAAGTGATTGGGTAGCCGACACCGAAACAATATACGAAATCGAAGGGCTAACCACACACTCCGATTCAGCAATACAGAAATGAAAAGCACATTTGTTTAGCCTGTTGCAAATAACAAAACACGATAGATCGAGATGAAGTCTATACAGAGATAATTTAAACCTAGAGTTGTGCATAATTTCATTGAATGCGTGACAAGTATTAGCATTGTAAAAGTATAATATTTAGAGTTGTGATGTATATGCATGACCTAACTATGCTTAAAAACATAATAAAAATATGATAAAATGCATGTGATGTGTTCACTTGTGAGGTATTTTCACCAATGCTGACAACATCTCTAACAACATTTTTAGTCGTGAAATTTTTATTTTCTTACTCTAGTTTCTCCAAGTAAATTTTCACATAGGACAATATCATAGAGTACATGGAAAGATATAAGACTTGTCTTGTCACTAAAAGCTTTAGACAGAAAGAAGACATTGATAATAAAGATAATTTTTATGTGGTTTCTTCAAAAGACTCTTTAAGGATTATAATGACTTTGGTAACACATTTCGATCTTAAGCTTCATCAGAATGTAAAAATGTGTTTCTAAATGGTGACATTGATGAAACGATTTATATGAGATCTTGTTGCATTGCCCAAGGGTATGAAGTTCATTTGGTTGCAAATGGATAAGAGGGATTCAAAAGTTAATGTTTAAAGATATAAGGCAGTTCTTGTCATTAAAGGTTTTACACAGAAAGAAGATATTGATTATAAAATGACTTTATCTCTTGTTTCTTCGAAAGACTCTTTAAGAATTATAATGGCTTTAGTGACGCATTAAGATCTTGAGCTTCATCAGATGAATATGAAGACTGCGTTTCTAAATGATGATATTGATGAAACGATTTAAATGGTGCAGCTAAAAAATTTTGTGTCCAAAGACACAAATAATAAGGTTTGTAAATTAAAGAAATCCATTTATGAGCTCAATCAGACATCTCAACGATAATATTTCAAATTTATCAAGTAATCATCTCGTTTGTTTTTGAGCTGAATTTTTTCGATTATTGTGTGTACCACAAGTTCAGTGGGAGCGAGCATATTTTTTTTTGTTTTATATATTGGTGAAATCCTACTTGCTAGCAACGATATAGATTTGTTGTGTGATATAATGTGATTTCTAGCTAATAATTTTGAGATGAAAGATCTTGGTGATGCATCTTTTGTATCGGGTATTCAAATACATCGAGATCGCTCTCAAGTTATTCTTGGATTATCTCAAAAAAGGTATATTTAGAAAGTTCTCGAGCTATAAGAGATACAAGACTGTAAAATAGCGGATATCCATGTGGCTAAGCGAGATAAATTTAGTCTCAAACAATGCTCAAAAATGATTTTCAGTGAAAAAATGCATAAAATTCCTTATGCACATGCAGTGGGGAATCTGATGTATGCTCAAGTTTGTACATGTCAAGATATTGCATAAGTGATAGGAATGCTGAGAAGATATCTAAGTAATTCAGGAGTAAAGTATTGGAAAACAGTCAAACGACTCTTATGGTATTTACATATTACATGCTCATATCTCGGAGATTAGATCAGTTTGAGATTATTTGTTATACTAACTCTGATTTTATGGGATGCCAAAATAGTATGAAAAAACTATGTGACAGTAGATTTTATGGATTGTTATGTTGCATCCAATCAAGATTCTGGTGGTTAAAGCAAGAGTTCAGAGTAGGTAGTTGTCTATAAATCACTCTGGTCCAAACTCCATAATTGTACATTCAATTATTAAGGGACTATCACCCAAAAAGGTTTGTGTGCACATTATTTGTATGAGTGTTTGGTCAATTAAAGATATTCAGTTTCAGTGGGAGCCCGTAATTTTAAATATTTTATAGACATGTTCAGTAATTCTGTTTATGGTCATGTAAATTTATTTTCTGTAGAAATAAATTTCAAGTCAAGTCACACTTTGGTTATGGTTTAAAGTTTGATTTCAATAAGGTTAAGGGAAGACTAATTAGAAATAGACATGTTATGATCATATTATACGAAATTTTCATGCTACACATCCACTTCATAATTAATGTCATTCAGTTGTCTCAGCATTTTTTATTATTGATGGGTCTAGTTGAAGACTGCTTTAATCTTTGTTGATGTGATTGATTGACCAGATTGGTTATAGATACGTTTCAAAATGACAACATTTTATAACTCATAAGATTATTTTTACAAACATAATTATAATGTTACACATATAGCTCTAATGGGAGATTGTTAGATCAATTTTATTTATATGAGCTTATATGTGAATGATTATGCGTTGTGAGTTGTATATTAATATAAACTCAAAATAAAGTGATCAACTAATGTTTTGGGTTTGGACTTTAATGTATCTAATAGGTTGTGGGCATATAATGTGTAAAAACACAAATTTAATTTATGTTTTCATGATGAGCTAAAACAGAAATATCATAAAATAATGATTTACATTATCTATATATAGATCATGGTACTCAGATCGCGGGTAATCACGTTCTATGTTCTCTTTCCGATTAAGAAATTAGTTCTGAAGAGAAAACTAAATGTTATTTTCAAGAAAAGACCGCGTAGATCTGGAAGATCAAGACACGTTCTAAAGAATTCATAATTATGGCTTAGGTATGCTTTCGCTTAAGTTTTCAATCAAAATTTTAATGATTTAATACTATGGATACTATGGTTTATGGCTTTACCTCAACAATATACATAAACCCCCATGGTTACGTCTTCCTGCAAATGAAGAATAGAAAGAAAGTCAATGGGATGCGGCATGATCAATAACATATATGTATTTATATTGTATATATAAGTATATATAATAAAAATATTACCAGATTTGAAGGATATATTAGCAAAAGAGGCAAGATAATCTGCCTTCTTATGTTCTTGAGCATCATTTTTAGATGATCTTTTCTGGGTTCTCTCCGGATAAGCAACATGACAAACATTCCAACATTTTCTTTTCGATTTTCGTTATTATCTCAACTCAAATTAACCATTCTACACGAAAACACAATCAATCCATTGATCCCAGAAATATAGAATCAAGATAGGCTATAGAATTTTTTGTTAATTATTCAAATATCAGTCTTTTTTTGGTGGAATACCAAGAAACCAATGTTGGATTGTTTTGAGCCGTTTCCCCTCCCTTTAAAATCAATGTGTTTTTCTACTTTTCATTCTCTTTTTTCCTCTTCCAGATTTAGCATATGGGATGGTGGACGCCATATATGGATCAAAAACTAGAAAAATAAATTATATGAACCTATTGTAAGAAAAAAAATGACACATACCAATTCAAAAAGAGAATTATTAAACGTGTCGACAATGATGATGGTCATTGCCACATCTTTTGACAAAATATGCGTACGCCGCCTCAACTTTAGAAGATTGAAACACGCATGCTCATCATCTTTTTGACAACCAAGCTCCCGCAATAACTCATTGACGAATTTGATGGTCGGAAGTTAGATATGTCAAAACGGGTTGGCGGAGCAGGCCAGCCCGCAACCCGCCATTAGGCGGGGTGGGCCTCTAAGTGGTCAACCCAGCCCAACCCACCTCAGGCCGCGGGTTAGACGGGTCGACCCGCTTATTTTTTTAAGAAAAAAAGCTAAAGAGTATCGCAGTAAACATAGAAGAAAAATATATTTAAATCAAATCGTTTCATAAAATACTTAAAAACATTGAAATAAGAAATTAAGAAAGCATACAACATAATCCATAGAAAGTAAAGTGTTTAAACTGAACACGAAGATTGAGACATGGAAGAGAACATAAAGTCGAGGAAAGAGACGTTTGTAAATTTTAAAAAATATTATGCCTTCAACAATACACATAATTAGCAAGCGTCCGCCGGGTCCACAAAATTTCACTACAACTCGTCAGACTTCAAACGAAACCGCTTTTAGGTTCACAAACAACTGCTATGCTTAAAAATTATTTTAATATTCATGAATAAAATTTACAAGAAATTTCTTCCCTTTTGTTTTCTTTATGTATATCTGTAAATTTCTATCTTTTTATTTTCTTTATGTATATTTGTTCTAAAAGTACATCATCAATATATTTGTTCTAAGACATTGAGGTGCATGAAACTTATTCCAATTTTTATATAAAACTTAAAAATATAAAATTTTATCTTAATTTGGCGGGTTGGACCCGACCCATCTTGACCCGCAACCCAAGCGGGCTCAACCCATTTGGCTTGCCTCCAAACAGGCTGCTATTTTATCAACCCAACCCAACCTGTTCGATTTTTATAGCGGAGCAGGCCGACCCGACGGGCCTAACCCAATTTGACAAGTCTACCGGAGGTAATTCTCGATCTGCTTCCACATATTATTTATCATGTTCATAGTTGGGTAGAAACATGATTTTGTTGAAAAAACTCTAATATTTAGTATCAGAGTCGAAATACCTCTGTCTTGAAAATATTTGTTTTCATTTCTGAAATTCGAATATCATGAAATTTTGGAAAATATTATTTATGGAATTTTTGCGTAAGAAACTTGAAGTTTGAAGATCAGACATAATAATATTAAGAAACTTACATGATAATTTCTTCTGAATATAAAGAAAAATTATTTCTCGGTTGAAGTTCTCTATTATACCTTGAGATCTTGAAGATGACAATATTCAGTTTCTGATTTTTTAAAATTTTTGAGAAAAGAAATTTTCTAGACGAAGGTTTCTGAAAATTTTATTATGAACACATTCGGAGAGGTTGAATACGATGTTCGATATAATGAAATAGACAAATCAACTGCCATCATATTTGAAGCATTTAATGTGAATTCAACATATCACATGAAGTCAGAAGATGAATTAAATTGTCTGCAAAGTTTATATTATTTTAATATATTTTTTTAAAAAAATTAATTTTGAATATTATAATAATATATGGTTATGAAATAAGAAATGTGAGATAGAATCCAAAAATTTCAATTATGAACGATGTCATATTTATTTATGTTTGTGGGGACCCGGACGCTAATCAAGTTCTGAATCATAATTGGAACTAATTAATCAATTAAAAACAGGGTCTAAATTTTTTTTTTTTTTAAATGCGGAACGTAGTGAAATTAAAACATATATACATATCAGTATATAAAATACAAGTCATGTATTACAACACATTTATTCAAACTAGGGTTTGACAACTACTATCAAGTGTTCAACCCTATCTCTAGTCCAAGTCCGGTGCCACCACTCTAATCACGATCTCTCTCTTCATCTCCTGGACCCTGATCCTGTCCCACCTGTTGTCAAGTACACATACAGACAAGACAACAGCCGGATAAACCGGTGAGAATATACTCCCAGTATAAATCAACGAAACATGCAATCATATAAACAATATAAAGCATGTAATCAGGTAACAGATATATGTAACAAAGTCTGAAACATAATCAATATCAAACTGTCAACAATACTCGTAGCTACATCATTCAGACTGACACAATCCTAGTCTAGGGATCCCGGTTCCAGAAGTTGGCATGCGTATATCGACTAGCAGTAATAGAAAAGACTCCAGTTCTATCCACGCCGATATGGTATCGATCAACAGTAATAGAAAAGACTCCAGTTCTATTTACATCGATACGGTATCGATTACCAGTAATAGAGGAAGTTATTATTCTATCCACATCAATATAGTACCGATTAACAGTAATAGAAGCAACTCTAATTCTATCCACATCGATATGACATCGATTAACAGTAATAGAAGAGCTACTAATCTATCCACATCGATACAATACTGATTAACAGTAATAGAAAAAGCCACCATCCTATCCACATCGATAGCCAAACATCCAGTGACAGTCTTTGGCACAACCGCCAATACACCATCTTATGACATCGTGCAATGTGCCTGTGGTGATCCCACCACTAACGGCACTTCTGTCATAAGATTACTCTTCTAATACCTGTAATCTATAACTCAAGAAAACAAGTATATCAATCAATCAATGCAAGTATCAATGCAACAAATTAAAGTATGTGATTTAGGGAAACCCAAGTCTAAACCGACTCAAGTCCATCTCCCAATACCACATTGACTTATACCTTTCTTTCGTCGGTTTCTGGCTCAGTCGAAGTCCTGAACTCACAATCTGTCTGGTACTGACAATATCAATAATCTCATATCGATATACTAGTCAATTCCATAACAATCTGATCAATCTGGATGTAATTCAAAATCAACGGTATAACGGTACAATTTTAATCTCCCCGTCAATACCAATACACCAGATAACAGGTACAAGCTACAACGCATATCCAATACAATCCGTAATCCAATCACAGTTCAAATCTGTCCGGTATAAATCAATATACCCTAAAATTCATAACAATTCCATAATCAGTCCGTTTCTTAATCTGACTTCGATTCTATGATGTCTAACATGTCAAGAACATCATACATGAATCCTATTCAATTCTGACAATAGCATAATTTCAAAGCATGTCAAAACGTAGAAAAAATTACGTCACGTTGTAGCCTACGTCGATAGGATTGCAGTACTGAAGTCAGATTACAATTCAGACGGACGGATTTCTCAGAAAAGGCGTACGGATTTTCAACACCTAAACAAGAACTTTTCTCGATTTCCTCCCTTCGATTAAAATGAATTCTGAAGGAAGATAAGTATATATATTCCCACGTTGCATGCAATGATACGTGTTCCTTTTTCAAATCTTTTGGGCGGCGCTCGGGCGGTAATAAACTACCGCTCGAGCGCGGCAGTTTCTGTCCGAGCTCTTTTCGGATTATACATTGGCGCTCGGGCGGTCATAAATTACCGCCCGGGCGCCATCTCTTCTGCCCGAAGCATTCCCCTACAGAACATTGGCGCTCGGGCGGTCGTAATCTACCGCTCGAGCGCCACTACTTCTGTCCAAAACTTACACCAGTTATATGAACTCTTATTTCGTGTCCCGATTAATCTTTTCGTAATCATATCAAATTATAAATCAATAATTACCGATTACTAGGATTAAATTTCCGGGCATTACATTCCTCCCCCCCTAAGATATGATTTTGTCCTCGAAATCACAAGCAATCTATCATATCAACAAGGAGTATATACAGAAATGTATTCCAAATTTACATTAGTGAAATAATGCTGGGAATTCCTGTCTCATATCAGATTCAGTCTCCCACGTAGCTTCTTCAACACCATGACGAGTCCATTGTACTTTTACCAACGGAATCATCTTCGTTCTGAGCTGTTTTTCTTTACGATCAATAATCCGGATCGGTTTCTCGACATAACTCAATGTCTCGTCCAGCTCAGTCTCGTCTGGTTGAATTACGTGCGAGTCATCAGGGAGATATTTCCGCAGCATAGATACATGAAAGACATCATGTATTCCGGATAACGAAGGCGGCAAGGCGAGTCGATAGGCACGATCTCCTATCTTCTCGAGGATCTCATATGGACCGACGTATCGTGGAGACAACTTTCCTTTCTTGCCAAATCTGACAATTCCTCTGAAAGGTGAAATCTTCAGGAACACTCGGTCTCCTGCCTCAAATACCAACGGTCTAGGTCGAAGGTTGGTATATTTGGCTTGTCTGTCCTGGGCTGCCTTCATTTTCTTCTGAATCAATTTTACTTTTTCAGTCATATCTCTGATCATATCAGGTCCAGTCTCAGGAACTTCAGAGATATCATCCCAATACAGAGGGGATCTGCATTTCTTTCCGTACAACGCTTCGAATGGAGCCATCTCAATACTCGTTTGATAGCTGTTGTTGTACGAAAATTCGCAAAGAGACAATGCATCTTGCCAGTTAGTACTAAAATCAAGTACTACAGCTCTCAGCATATCTTCCAATGTCTGTATCGTACGCTCTGACTGTCCGTCAGTCTGTGGATGATATGCGGTACTAAGATGTAACTTCGTACCAAGAGCTTGTTGCAGGCTCTGCCAGAAGTGCGAAATAAATCGAGGATCACGATCTGAAACAATCTACTTCGGCACTCCGTGCAATCTAACCACTTCTCGGATATAAACATTAGCCATCTGGTCATATCGGTATGTCATCTTGTATGGAATAAAACAAGCAGATTTGGTCAATCGATCAATCACGACCCAAATCGCATCACAACCTCGGGAGGATCTCGGTAATTGTGTCACAAAATCCATGGAAATGTGATCCCATTTCCATTCAGGAATGGACAAACTCTGTAACAATCCTCCTGGTTTTCTTTCTTTCAGTCTTCACCTGTTGGCAATTCAGACACTTGGCTACAAATGTAGTCACATCAGATTTCATTTGTTTCCATCAATATTGTGTCTTTAAATCATTATACATTTTTCTGCCACCAAGATGAATGCTAAAACGACTGTTGTGCGCCTCTATCAATATCCGCTGTTTCAACTCTGAAACATTTGGCACAACAATACGATTATTCACATACAAAATACCGTCACAAACTCGATATTCGGATCGATGTCCAGCTCTGACCATCGTAATCGACTTCTGTATATTCTGATCACTTTTCTGTGCCGCTTTAATTTTCACAATCAGCTCTGGTTCCGCTTGAATAGTATACAATCTCATTAGTCTCTTATCTGTCTCAAATACTAGTCCAGACAAACAGCAGTCTTCTATCAAATTCGAAACACCTATCGTCGATAAGGATAGTGCACATACCTTTCGACTCAGCGCATCTGCTGTTGCATTGGACTTCCCTGGATAATATTTGATCTCACAATCAAAGTCCTTCAATAAATCCAGCCATCTTCGCTGTCTCATATTCAACTCTGATTGCAAAAACAGATATTTCAAACTTTTATGATCAGAATATATTTCGAATTTCTCACCGTAGAGGTAATGTCGCCATATCTTCAAAGCAAAGACTATGGCTGCCAATTCAAGATCATGAATTGGGTAACGAGTTTCATGGGGTTTCAGCTGTCTCGAGGCATAAGCAATCACATGCCCCCGCTGCATCAAAACACAACTCAATCCTCGGTGAGATGCATCACAATAAACGACAAAGTCACCAGTACCTGAAGGAATCGTTAACACAGGCGCACTGGTCAATCTCTTTTTCAATTCCAGAAAACTGGATTCACAGTCTTCTGACCAAATAAACGGAGCATTCTTCTGAGTTAACTGTGTAATCGGTTTGGCAATACTCGAAAAATCTTTAATGAATCGGCGATAATATCCTGCCAAACCATAAAGCTGCGTATCTCTGGTACAGATGTCGGTCTCGGCAACGAAATCACTGCCTCAACCTTACTGGGATCAACTGATATACCGTCTCCCGATATAATATGCCCCAGAAATACCACCTGTTTCAACCAGAACTCGCATTTCGACAACTTAGCATACAGGTTCTCTGCCCTCAAAATTCTTAACACAGTCCTCAGATGATTAGCATGTTCAATCATATTCTTTGAATATATCAATATATCATCAATGAATATGATAACGAAATCATCCAAATATTTCTGAAAGACGCGGTTCATCAATCCCATAAATACCGCCGGTGCATTCGTCAAACCAAAAGGCATGACAATAAACTCATAGTGTCCATATCTGGTTCTGAATGCAGTCTTGGAGATATCAGAGTCCCTGACTCTCAATTGATGGTATCCAGATCTCAAGTCGATCTTGGAATACACCGAAGAACCCTGCAACTGATCAAATAAATCATCAATACGAGGCAATGAATATTTATTCTTTACCGTTGCCTTATTCAGTTGCCGGTAGTCGATACAAAGTCTCATCGACCCGTCTTTCTTCCTCACGAACAGTACTGGAGCACCCCAAGGAGACACACTCGGTCTAATGTACCCCTTGGCCAGTAAATCCTCCAACTGTTCTTTCAGTTCTTTCAATTCGATCGGTGCCATCTGGTATGGAGCTCTCGAAATCGGAATTGTTCCTGGCATCAATGCTGAAGTCTATCTCTCGCATCGGAGGTAATCCAGGAATCTCGTCTGGAAAGACATCAGCAAATTCACACACCACTGGCAAATCCGCCAATGATGGGCTCGATTTCAGTAAATCCACTGAATATACCAGGAATCCATCCGCTCCTTTCTGCAACAATCGAGTCATATTCATTGCAGATATCAAAGGAATTCTAGAACGAGAACCCTTACCATAAAATTTCCACTCCTCAGCCATCTCAGGTCTGAATCGAACTATCTTGTGGAAACAATCGACTGTAGCTCGGTACTTGGTCAACATATCGATACCGATAATACAATCAAAGTCAGATAACCCAAGCACAATACACTCTAACTCAATCGTATGCCCATCGTACTGCAGTATACTAGATTTAACAGTTTTCACTGACATCACACCTGTCCCTAACGGAGAAGAGACAGACACTACAGCAGACAATGACTCAATAGGTAACGCATGACTCAATGCAAACCTCTCAGAAATAAAAGTATGCGATGCACCAGTGTCAATCAGCACATATGCAGGATAACCAGAAATAAAACAGTTACCTGCCACGACATCATCAGGTGCATCCTGTGCTTGATCCTCAGTCAAAGCGAATAGTCGGGCCTGCTGTCGAGGAGGCTGGCTCGCTGTCTGGCTCCCTCCTGGCCTCTGCTGTGACTGAGTAGACGGTGCTGGCTGAAAGGAATGAACGGCAGAAGATCGTCTTCCTGTCTGAGCCACTGATCCAGATGACTCAGCGGCCTGGACTCCCTGGGCATCACGCCGTGGACACACTCGGGCAAAGTGTCCATGCTGTTTACAGATGCGGCAATTGCCGAACACTCCTCTGCACTGTTCGGTGGAATGCCTCCCTCCACAGGTGCTACAGTATGGTCCTGTATAACTCTGGCCCTGACTAGTCTGTCTAGAGCCACTCGAACTAGAGGAGCTACTTCCAGCTTTCTTGAATTTCTTCCCCTTAGCTTTCAGGAAGTCTTTCTTCCCACTGCCACTGCCGCTCTCAAATCGGGGAAATGGTGAAGGCATCTGTGAACTCGGTACTGAAGGCACAAACGAAGCCTCTTTCTGTCTTATCAATCCGGCTTCGGCTCCCTTAGCTCGATTCAGAGTATCAGTGAAATTGTTTGGCCTCCCGGTATTCACCAAGGTAAAAATTTCAGGATTTAGACCATTTATGAACTGGTCTGCAACGGCCTCATCACTCCCAGCCACATGAGGGGCAAATCGGAGCAGAGTAGAGAACTTAGCCACATAATCCTCAATGTTTAACTGGCCTTGTTTCAAGTTTGCAAACTCGGCTCCCTTGTCCTTCCTATATGAAACTGGAAAGAACCGTAGATAAAATTCAGTCTTAAACGCATTCCAGGTAATGGCCGTACCTCGTAATTCCAAAGCCCGTTTTGTTGTGTTCCACCAGTGTTTAGAACCGTCATGCAACTGGTGTCCGATCAGTTTCACCCTCTTTTCCTCAGTATATTCCAAAGATTCAAACAACGATTCAATATCGTCCAACCAACTCTCACATTCTACGGAATTCTCCGTTCCTTTCAAAGTCGGTGGATGGAATGACTGAAATCTTTTCAGCAATTTCTCCATTGCTGTAGGTGTCACATCCATGGGAGGATTTGAGGTACTCCCATGTTCTGGCATTCTTCTCGGAGGCATATCTGATAACCAAAAAGGTTAGCAATTCCAACAATAATCCTGTTTCAAGCCTCCTCGGATCATCTTACAGCTGATCCATTCCAATAATATATAATACCAGATCAATATCAGATAATTCAGGTAGCATATATTAAAACAGGAATCATGCTAGCAATCAAAAGCAGGAAAGAAAATCAATCTACCCCGCTCACTAGCTTCTATCTCAGTCTTAGGGATCTATCGCTCTGATACCACCTGTTGTGGGGACCCGGACGCTAATCAAGTTCTTAATCATAATTGGGACTAATTAATCAATTAAAAACAGGATCTATTTTTTTTTTTTTAAATGCGGAACGTAGTGAAATTAAAACATATATACATATCAGTATATAAAATACAAGTCCTGTATTACCACACATTTATTCAAACTAGGGTTTGACAACTACTATCAAGTGTTCAACCCTATCTCTAGTCCAAGTCCGGTGCCACCGCTCTAATCACGATCTCTCTTTTCATCTCCTGGACCCTGATCCTGTCCCACCTGTTGTCAAGTACACATACAGACAAGACAACAGCCGGATAAACCTGTGAGAATATACTCCCAGTATAAATCAACGAAACATGCAATCATATAAACAATATAAAGCATGTAATCAGGTAACAGATATATGTAACAAAGTCTGAAACATAATCAATATCAAACTGTCGACAATACTCGTAGCTACATCATTCAGACTAGACACAATCCTAGTCTAGGGATCCCGGTTCCAGAAGTTGGCATGCGTATATCGACTAGCAGTAATAGAAAAGACTCCAGTTCTATCCACGCCGATATGGTATCGATCAACAGTAATAGAAAAGACTCCAGTTCTATTCACATCGATATGGTATCGATTACCAGTAAAAGGGGAAGCTATTATTCTATTCACATCAATATAGTACCGATTAACAGTAATAGAAGCAACTCTAATTCTATCCACATCGATTAACAGTAATAGAAGAGCTACTAATCTATCCACATCGATACAATACTGATTAACAGTAATAGAAAAAGCCACCATCCTATCCACATCGATAGCCAAACATCCAGTGACAGTCTTTGGCACAACCGCCAATACACCATCTTATGACATCGTGCAATGTGCCCGTGGTGATCCCACCACTAACGGCACTTCTGTCATAAGATTACTCTTCTAATACCTGTAATCTATAACTCAAGAAAACAAGTATATCAATCAATCAATGCAAGTATCAATGCAACAAAGTAAAGTATGTGATTTAGGGAAACCCAAGTCTAAACCGACTCAAGTCCATCTCCCAATACCACATTGACTTATACCTTTGTTTCGTCGGTTTCTGGCTCAGTCGAAGTCCTGAACTCACAATCTGTCTGGTACTGACAATATCAATAATCTCATATCAATATACTAGTCAATTCCATAACAATCTGATCAATCTGGATTTAATTCAAAATCAACGGTATAACGGTACAATTTTAATCTCCCCGTCAATACCAATACACCAGATAACAGGTACAAGCTACAACGCATATCCAATACAATCCGTAATCCAATCACAATTCAAATCTGTCCGGTATAAATCAATATACCCTAAAATTCATAACAATTCCATAATCAGTCCGTTTCTTAATCTGACTTCGATTCTATGATGTCTAACATGTCAAGAACATCATACATGAATCCTATTCAATTCTGACAATAGCATAATTTCAAAGCATGTCAAAACGTAGAAAAACTTACGCCACGTTGTAGCCTACGTCGATAGGATTGCAGTACTGAAGTCAGATTACAATTCAGACGGACGGATTTCTCAGAAAAGGCGTACGGATTTTCAACACCTAAACAAGAACTTTTCTCGATTTCCTCCCTTCGATTAAAATGAATTCTGAAGGAAGATAAGTATATATATTCCCACGTTGCATGCAATGATACGTGTTCCTTTTTCAAATCTTTTGGGCGGCGCTCGGGCGGTAATAAACTACCGCTCGAGCGCTGCAGTTTCTGTCCGAGCTCTTTTCGGATCATACATTGGCGCTCGGGCGGTCATAAATTACCGCCCGGGCGCCATCTCTTCTGCCCGAAGCATTCCCCTACAGAACATTGGCGCTCGGGCGGTCGTAATCTACCGCTCGGGCGCCACTACTTCTGTCCAAAACTTACACCAGTTATATGAACTCTTATTTCGTGTCCCGATTAATCCTTTCGTAATCATATCAAATTATAAATCAATAATTACCGATTACTAGGATTAAATTTCCGGGCATTACAATGTTGATCAGAACCCAACCATGGTATTTGGCTAAAATGTTTTGTTGATAAATTTGGCTATATATATATAATATAGTTGTTCATATTTTGTTCATATTAAATTATATAAAGTTGTTTATAATTTAAAATAAATATATCAAGTAAAATTGTGAATATAAAATTATTTAATGAAAAGTTTTTACTTATAAATATTCGTATAAATATGGATAATTAAGTTAAATAATAATTATAAGGTGACGTAAGAAAATATGATCCGAAGCAGAAGCGGATTCATGTAAGGACTCACGTGGGCCACGTCCTCCCCTAAATTTTTAATTTTTTTAGTTTATATTAAATGTTTAGTTAGCTTTAAATTTTTTTAGTTTATATTAATTATGTTGGGCCACGGCCCTCCTAATCTTAGTACTAATCAAATGTTTAATGGGCTTTCAATTAAAATACTAAAGAAATGAATTGGGCCATCAATGAATTGAGAATCTCTTTGTAAAAGCCTATGTATTATTAAAACTGATGGGGAAAAAAAAAAGAAGAGAAACTCGGCCTCATCAAAACTATAGCTCGGAGCGCCGTCTTCTTTCATCACAGGGAAGTAGGGTTTAGGAAGAAAATTTACTCATCTCCTATTTTCCTCTAATTTCTACTGTTTTAAGGTAAGCACAATTACTCTTTTGATTTGTTGTATTATTTTCGAAACTTGATGTATATGTTGGCAAATATTTTAGAAAGGATAACAAGTGAATTTGATAATGTTAAGTTTTGGTGTTCATGAAATATAATTTATTAATGTTGGTTTGATGATCCTAAGAACTGAATTGCTACTCGTTAATTTCAGTAATCAAGTTCATGAAATTTCAGAATGTTTACGGGAGGAGTTCCAATGTAATTTGACAACTTAGTATGACTTATAAGTAGAAAGGTTATTTAAATTTATGGTTAAGACTTAGCTAATGACATACACAATTGCCGATTTAATTAAATGGGAACATGGATATTTAGTGCTAATTCAATTTCAGTATGTGGTCTTGTTTAGAATTTGACTAAAGGTATATGATGAAAATGTCCAAATTCAGGCTTTGTCATTTATAGTCTTTTATAAATCGAATTATGATGTCTTGAGGTGAAAGGGTTTTGGTCCAAGTAGGTATTAAATTTAATCTTAAAACTTAATAATAGCAACCTAACATTGAGGTTTGGATAGAATGCTTCGGGGAGCTAGCTTCTCAATATTTAGGATGTTGTATTGTATGGATTTAAACAGTAATATATAGTTGTGCGGGAACTTTATTTACCAAACACCTAATCTAATAACCTTGGTTTTACCAAATCGAATTATAATGTCTTGAGGTTTGTTTGTTTATATTTTTTTATACACTTTGTTTATTATATTTTGTCGAGATTTTGAAGTTTAGCAGTGAGTATTGATATATATTATTGCAGATATTTTATTTATGGTGTTAGTATATTTAAATGACTAGATTTTATTTATTGTGTCAGGTGTGATTTTATTCATAAATGAGAAAATCTGTTACAATCGATAAATTCTTTCAAAGGAGGAGATATAATTGTTGGGGAAATACACCGAAGCGATGCCGACCGAGATGATAATATAGTACCCAAACTTGCGGAATAAAATAACTAACAAGAACACAAAGATTTGCGTGGTTCACCCAATATAGGCTACGTCCACGGAGCACTGCAACTATTATAACCGGAAGAAATTTTACAACAAGTGTATACAACAATACACTCAATATCTCACACTCCCAAACCCTGAGTATAACCGAGAAAATATTTTCTCTAACTCACACAAGAGAATACCCGCACTCAAGAAAAAAATACACTCTTTTTTCTATGCACTCTCTATTTATCAAAGCTAAAAAGCTTTTGATTTTGGGATACTAAAAACATATAAGGAAGGCTCAATGTATAACAAATTTTCCTCGTTCATTTTTAGAAACTTTCGATGTGGGATTCGTGATTTCTGAATATTTTATTTTGACGTGGGCCCCACCTTATTAAAATCTCACCTAACAATTCTCCCACTTGAAGACTTGATTTCAATCATGACTTCACATCATCATTGCAGCAGCTCATATCTCTCCATTTATACTTGCAGTCCGACTGAAGTTGAACACAACTTCAGTTTGTCAATGGTTACTGTCTTTGTGAGCATATCGGCTGGATTTTTACTTCCAGGAATCTTCTCAAGCATCAAGACTCCATCTTCCAGCACTGATCTGATGAAATGGTACCTTACCTGTATATGTTTTGTCCTAGCATGATAAACAGGATTTTTTGCTAAGTGAATAGCACTCTGACTGTCACAGTGTAATGTGTTATCTTCAAGCTTCTGACCCAATTCCTCCAGAAATGATCTCAACTATATCATTTCCTTGCTAGCTTCTGTAACTGCAACATACTCAGCCTCAGTAGTCGAAAGCGCAACAATCTTTTGCAGCTTAGACACCCAGCTTACAACTGTACCACCTAATGTGAACACATATCCAGTAGTACTTTTCCTGCCATCCAGGTCACCACCCATATCGGCATCGACAAAACCCTGTAAGCCCAATTTTGACCTCCTGAAGCATAAAGAACAACTAGCAGTACCTTTCAAATACCTGAGAATCCACTTAACTGCTTCCCAGTGTTGCTTTCCTGGATTACTCATAAACCTGCTCACGACTCCCACTGCATGTGCTATGTCTGGTCTTGTACACACCATTGCATACATGAGGCTTCCGACAGCAGAAGCATAAGGAACCTTATTCATATAAGCCTTCTCCTGCTCCGTCGATGGTGATTGTGCTTTGGTTAGTTTGAAATGGCTAGCCAAAGGAGTACTCACAGATTTAGCTTCATCCATATTAAATCTGCTAACCACCTTTTTTACGTACTCTTCTTGAGATAACTTCAAGAATCCATTCACCCGGTCTCTAAAGATCCTCATTCCAAGGATTTGCTTTGCAGCACCCAAATCCTTCATGGCAAATTCCTTTGATAAATCTTTCTTGAGTTTATCAATTTCTTCCGGACAAGCTCCAGCTATCAGCATATCATCTACATATAGCAGTAGTATGATATAAGAACCGTCAAACTTTTCACATAACAGCAGTGATCAGCTTGACACCTTAAGAAACCATTTTCACTCATGAATCCATCAAACTTCTTGTACCACTGTCTTGGAGCTTGTTTGAGACCGTACAAGCTCTTCTGAAGTTTGCACACCATTCTCTCTTTTCCCCGTACTTCAAAGCCCTGTGGCTGCTTCATATAAATTTCTTCATCTAGGTCACCATGAAGAAACGCAGTCTTTACATCCAACTGCTCCAAATGTAAGTCTTCCTTCGCCACTAGTCCAAGTATTGTCCTGATAGTGGTTAATTTAACCATCGGAGAGAAAATTTCGGTGTAATCAATTCCTTCCCGTTGTTGGAAGCCTTTTACAACAAGTCTTGCCTTGTACCGCTTGCTACCATCATGCTCTTCTTTTAACCGGTACACCCACTTGTTATGTAACGCTTTTTTGCCTTGTGGAAGTTCTGTCAACTCCCACGTCTGATTGGATGACAGTGAATCCATCTCATCTTCCATGGCCAACTCCCACTTGACTGAATCATCATTTTTCATTGCCTCTTCATAGGTCTCCGGTTCACCTTTGTCTGTCAGCAAAATATAATGAAGTGCAGGGGAGTATCTCTCAGGTGGTCTAATGGTTCTCAAAGATCTCCTGAGTTCAATCACCGGAGTTTGTGGGTCATCATCTTGTGCAGTTTCTTCTTCATCTTCCTGGTTACTGGTTTTCGATTCATTAACAGGAATATATGTCAATGGCACTTCATCGATTTTCTTGACTTCAGGACATTCATCTCCAGCTCCAATGTCTGACTTGTCCTTGTACAGAAGTTGCTCATTAAATATTACATCCCTGCTCCGAATGATCTTCCGATTTTGGTCATCCCAGAAACGATAACCAAATTCATTATCTCCATAACCAATAAAGAAACACTTCTTTGATTTAGGATCAAGTTTTGTTCTGCTTGCTGAATCAATATGAACATAGGATAGACATCCAAACACTTTCAAGAAAGAAAGATTTACTTCTTTGCCGCTCCATACCTCTTCGGGTATTCTGCAGTCAAGCGGTATCGAAGGTCCTCTGTTGATCAGATATGCTGCAGTGTTAACAGCATCAGCCCAGAATGATTTTGGCAATCCAGAATGCAATCTCATGCTCCTTGCGCGTTCATTCAAGGTCCTGTTCATTCTTTCAGCTACACCATTCTGTTGAGGTGTACCAGGAATGGTTTTCTCCATCTTGATCCCGTTCTGTGCACAATATTTCTTGAACTCATCATCTTCATATTCTCCACCATTATCAGACCGTAAGCACTTCACCTTCAAGTTGGTCTCATTTTCCACCATGGATTTCCACCTTTTAAAGGTCTCGTAAACATCAGATTTATTTTTCAGAAAATAAACCCAAACTTTTCTACTCGAATCGTCAATGAATGTGACATAGTATCTCGAGCCTCCAAGGGATGTCACAGGAGATGGCCCCCATACATCAGTATGAACTAGCTCCAACTTTGCTGCTTTCGGTTCTCTACCGCCTTTTGAAAAGCTCACCTTCTTCTGCTTTCCAAAGATACAGCTTTCACATAGTTGGTGTTCAACAGTCTTTAATTCTGGTAGCTTTCTTTTTGACACCAACATCTTCATTCCCTTCTCACTCATATGTCCAAGTCTATAATGCCATAGACTTGAATTGGCTCCAGCATCAACAGCTGCTAATGTGTCTCTGCAACTGGAAGTCATATACATTGTTCCAGTTTTCTTTCCTCGAGCAACAATCATGGCTCTTTTGTTCACTTTCCAGGAACCATCACCGAATGTCACATTGTGGCCTTCATCATCAAGCTGTCCCACCGAGATCAGATTGCGTGTCAATTTTGGTACATGCCTGACTTTGTTGATTTTCCAGACAGATCCATTTGACATCTTCATCAATACATCACCCATACCAACAATTTCCAAGGGTTTTCCATCAGCCAGGAAAACTTTTCTGTAATCGCCAGCGATGTAATTGTCGAACACATCGCGATCACCAGTGGTATGAAACGAAGCTCCCGAATCCATAACCCAAGAATCAACAGGGCTTTCCATGGATAATAGCAGAGCATCATGTACTTCCTCAGTTACTGCATTGGCATTATTCTTCGTTGATCTGCAGTTCTTTTTCAGGTGACCAGTCTCACCACAGCTCCAGCACTTCAAATTCTTTTCAAAGTTACTTTTGTCTTTACCATTTCTTGACTTGGACCTTCCGCGCCATCGGTTAGAATTCTTTTCGCTACTCCTGCCCCTTCCTCTGTTCTCGATATTTAGAGCAGATCTCGATGATGTTCCTTCACCCGAATCCATCCTGCGAACTTCTTCAGCAAGAATTTGATCCCTGACATCATTGAATTGTAGCTTTCTTTTTCCAACAGAGTTGCTAACCGCTGCCCGCATTGGTTCCCAATTATTTGGTAAAGACGCCAAAAGAATAAGAGCACGAATCTCATCATCAAAATTAAATTCAACCGATGTTAACTGAGAAACAATCGTGTTGAACTCATTGATATGTTTAGCCACCGAAGCACCTTCTCCCATCTTCAAGTTGAATAACTTCTTCATGAGATGCACTTTGTTGTTAGCTGATGTCTTTTCGTACATGTCCGATAAAATGGACATCATCTCTTCTGTGGTTTTTGCCTCCGTCACGTTATGTGCTACATTCTTTGTTAGGGTCAATCGTATGACACCTAAAACCTGTCGGTCAACGAGCTCCCAGTCATCATCCTCCATCTTTTCCGGTTTCTTTCCTGATAGAGTTTGATGCAGCTTCTTACTGTACAGATAATCTCTTATCTGTAACCGCCAGAACGAAAAATCTGTTCCATCGAACTTGTTGATACCCGGTCCTGATCCATCATCTCCGGCCATCACTTCTCTAGCCTTAGCAAAAAATCTAAAAAATCTTTTCTGATGTAGAAGATCAGACAAAGCTGCAACCACAGAGCATACTCAGAATTTTAAAGAATTTTTTCACAACAAGGCTCTGATACCAGTTGTTGGGGAAATACACCGAAGCGATGCCGACCGAGATGATAATATAGTACCCAAACTTGCGGAATAAAATAACCAACAAGAACACAAAGATTTACGTGGTTCACCCAATATAGGCTACGTCCACGGAGCACTGCAACTATTATAACCGGAAGAAATTTTACAACAAGTGTATACAACAATACACTCAATATCTCACACTCCCAAACCCTGAGTATAACCGAGAAAATATTTTCTCTAACTCACACAAGAGAATACCCGCACTCAAGAAAAAAATACACTCTTTTTTCTATGCACTCTCTATTTATCAAAGCTAAAAAGCTTTTGATTTTGGGATACTAAAAACATATAAGGAAGACTCAATTTAGAACAAATTTTCCTCGTTCATTTTTAGAAACTTTCGATGTGGGATTCGTGATTTCTGAATATTTTATTTTGACGTGGGCCCCACCTTATTAAAATCCCACCTAACAATAATCAACTAGATCCTCCCATTTCTACAGTCCCATCTATACCATCAGATGATAATCTTCCACCAGAGATTCATTCTCAAAAGTTAAGAAAGGTTGAAAGTGCAGGGGTTGATCTTTACTTCTTAGAGCGTGATCCAGGATTACGTCGACAAATATGGGAATACTCTCCCAACGAGCAAGAAGAAATTCGTCGGGCTTATCTAAATCTGAAAGCATATCAGCCTATACTTTCAGAATATCCACTAAATAAAAACAATCTTCATCTCCGCAGGTTTCAATCATCCTGGTATGAGCTTTTTCCTTCGTTGGAGTATTCTCCAGTAAAAGATAAAGATTTCTGTTTTCCTTACTTTATCTTTAACAAGCCATCAGGATGTCTTAATCAAAATGCATTTACTGTTGTTGGATTTGATAATTGGAAGAAGGCTCGAAGTGGAAAAACATGCTCTTTCCAATGTCATATTGGGAAAGATAATGTATCTTCACTTCATCGTATGGCTGAAAAAGTATGTGAGGATTTAATGAACCAACCTCAACATATACCAAGATTTTTCAACAAAATTAGCTCAGAAGCAGTTGCAAGGAATCGCCTTCAATTGAAAGTTGGTATATATGTAGTTCGGTTGCTTGCGCTTCAGGACGTTCCTTTCAGAGGTCATGATGAGAGCCCTAATGCATCTAATCGTGGAAACTTTCTTGAATTTCTCGATGTGTGGTGGCCTTGTATAACGATGAGCTTTCAGATGCAATACATAAAGATCCGAAAAATGCCAAGTATACATGTCATGATATTCAAAAGTAAATACTTCACATGTTCTCAGTGAGAGTGAAAAAATGTAATTCGTGAAGAAATTGCAGAAAGCAAGTATTGCATAGTGATCGATGAAGCCCGTGATGAGTCAAAAAGAGAACAAATGTCTATAGTGTTGAGGTTCGTGGACAAAAATGGATGCATACAAGAACGTTTTTTTGGGCTTGTTCATGTGTCAGATACGACAGATTTGAAATTAAAGAAGGCTATATATTCTTATTTGAGTCATTACAATTTGGATGTCCAAAATATTAGAGGTCAAGGTTACGATGGTGCTAGCAATATGAGGTGAGTTCAATGGATTGCAAGCTTTGATTCTGAAAGATTGTAAGAGTGCTTATTATGTTCATTGTTTTGTCCATCGATTGCAGTTGGCTCTTGTTGCGGCAGCAAAAAATGTAACTCACATTCATCAGTTTTTTGATAAATTAACTTTCATAGTTAATATGGTTGGTGCTTCGTGCAAGCGTAATGATGAATTGAAAGAAGCTCAGGCATATGACATTGCTTATTTGATTTCTATTAATGAACTCGAGACAGGGCGTGGACTTAATCAGATATGTAATTTACAACGAGCAACTGATATGCGTTGGAGTTCTCATTTTAGATCATTATCGAGCTTGATCAAGATGTTTAGTGCAGCATGTACTGTATTGCTCAAAGTTATGGAAGATGGACTTCCTTCCCAAAGAACAGAAGCAATGTCTGTTTATGATGAAATGAATTCATTTGATTTTGTATTCATATTGCATCTAATGAACGAGATTATGGAGATCACAGATGTGCTTTGTCAGACATTGCAAAGTAAGTCTCAAGATATTTTGAATGCAATGGAGCTAGTTTCATCTACAAAAACATTAATTCAAGAGCTAAGGAATGACAGATGGGATGATTTTCTTGAAAAAGTGAAGTCTTTTTGTGTGGCTCGTAACATTGATGTTCCTGATTTTAGTGCTCAGTATGTTGATAGGCGAGGTCGAGCCCGTCGTCATCAAGGCAATTTCACCATTGAGCATCATTATAGGGTGAACTTTTTTTATGCCACTATAGATTCACAACTGCAAGAAATTAATGTGCGTTTAGTGAAGATGCGATGGAATTACTCATGTTTAGTTCTGCTTTAAATCCTCAAAATACAAGTGATTCATTGAGATATATGGATATATACAAACTGGTTGAAAAGTTTTATCCACAAGATTTTACTAGTGAAGAAAAAGAACGGTTAGAGATGCAGTTGAAGCACTATGAGCATAATGTAGTCAAAGGGTCACACTACAAAAGTCTTTCAACCATTTCCGAGTTGTGTCAATAGTTAGTGAAGACTAAGAAAGCTGCTACATATGACCTTGTTTTTAGAGTGATCGTGCTTGTGCTGACTCTTCCAGTTTCTGCCGTTACTACAGAACGGTCATTCTCAGCTATGAATATCGTCAAAACTAGGCTTCGGAGCAAAATGGAGGATAATTTTCTCTCGGATGTATTGATGATATTTATTGAAAGAGAAATTGCTAAAAATATTTGTATAGATACTATTATTGAAGACTTTGAAAATTTTAAGGAACGTTGAGTTCCTTTTAGTTAGAAATTTTCTTGTTAAAAATGTACTATTTATGTTTAGTTGAATATAACTGATGGAATTTTTGTCTTTCTTCTTTTAATATTTTGTCTGTATTTTGAAGCGGCCCCCACATAGGGATGGCAAGTTTCCCCACGGGTTTGGGGCCCCGCGGGGAAAACCCGAAACGGGGATGGAGATCCCCGATTTTTTCGGGTTTGGGTTCGGGGATGGGGATTTTTTTAAATCCCCGATGTATTTCGGGGCGGGTATGGGATTACTATCCCCATCTCCGAAATCCCCGAACCCGCCCCAAAAATAATATCAATAATAAAATAATAGTATTATTAACATTAATAATATAATAATAATAATATTTTTTAAAATATTAATAATCTTATTATTATTAATATTGATATTAATATTAATATTATCTCTAATAATAGATAATAATAACTTTGGTTTGAGAGAATCTCTGAATTCGTCATCGTCTTGCCATATTAATATTTTTGAAACGGGGATGGGGACGGGGATGGGAAGTTGATCCCCGAAGTTTCGGGTTTGGGGATTCCCCGAACCCGAAAAAGCGGGGATCGGGGCAGGGATGGGGGTGGGGATGGAATTCGGGGATGGGGATTGTCACGTCCCGATACCGGGGTGAGTTGACATCCGGCGTTGTTTTACAATTATTCAATCGTAAATCAACAAGCCTCGTAGTACAGTATACAACCAAACCAGTCTTTTCATACATCAACTTAATAAATGAGTGCGGAAGCGAACAACGTAGAAATAAAAGATAGTCAAATTCCAAAGTATGTCTTGATCAACTGAAACCTCGTTACCATCCCCAGAAATGCATTTGCTCTTCTTCTTCAACTTGTTTTTCATTCTTATCTGGGAGTGAGGGGTGTAAGGGTGAGTATTTTGTGAAATACTCAGCAAGTGGGGGGCCGATCGATCACAATAACACAAAGATATACATATATAGATCTTTAACAATTCGAAATTTTCCGTGTCTCAACAAACGTCAGAACAATAAAATGATAGATACGACATAACTTATATATATTTATGTAAATATTAAATGAATTTCATGTCACCATAATTAGTCACAACAAAATCAAGACATGATATTAACAATGAGCAAACATAACTTAGCATATGCATATAGACATAAATTATTCGTATTGCACTGTTATTTCATCTTATTATCCATGGTGTTACTGATCAGTCCCCTATATGTAATTCCTCTAAGGGGTGAGGCCATATATCGGTTATTATTACCCACCGCATCAGGGCCATAAACTTGTCATATCTTATCATGTTTTAGGAAAATTTTCCTTTTTACCATTTCTAACTTGAATCATAACAGTGCCTTTAAACATAATTCTTAGAATACACCAATTTGGTGTTTAAGAATATATATTAGAATATAACATGAAACAAAGACAACATAATTTTGAAACGAAAAGAACATGCACTTGAAATTGATTTAAACATGCTTAACAATATATTGAAACAAAATATTCATATATCAAATCGAAGGAATATATCATGTCGATCGAATTTTCGAAAACATACTTAAATACTTTAAAACATGAGCCCACTTACCGAAAGGTGCTCCTAAATTATGGAAGAAACAAGCTGGAATTTATCGTCCGAAAATCCGTAAATTAGCTAAACTCGTTTGAAATCCGAGCAGTTTTCTTGCCGAAGGGTTTCACAAAATTTGACCGTATGGATGAGGCTGAAATTTTGATATGATGTTTAAAACATATGAAAGTGTATTATAAACGGTGAAGATCGGATTCTGAGGTCGGAAGTGATGGAACGAATTTTCAGAAGTATAACAGAATTATTGCTCCTAAATTTCACTTCAAGAAAGATTGATGATTTCAAACTTCAAGCTTGCTCTAGATGGAAAGGTTTTGGTGTGATTTCTCTCAAACTCAATACATCTATTTATAGGCAAGATTTTAAAATAATTTCCACAATTTGATGCATACTTTAATATATTTTATTTATTTTAGTCAATTTTGGCACATTTGATTTTCAATGTTTTGCACTCATGTTTTGTCAATGTTTTGCACTCATGTTTTTTTCAATGTTTTGCACTCATGTTTTTCAATGTTTTGCACTTCATGTTTTTCAATGTTTTGCACTTTATAATACCTAATAAATATAATACTAATACTAATAATTAATAATAATAAATCATATTCTTACATTCCTCCCTCCTTATTGGAAGTTTCGTCCCTGAAACTTGAGTTTTCTAGATTTTCGAACAGATAGGGATATTGCTCGAACATCTTCTCTTTTAGTTCCCAAGTAGCTTCTCTTTCGGTATGATTAGACCACTGTATCTTAACATAGGAAATGTTGCGTCGCCTTAATACTTGTTCTTTGGTGTCCAAAATTCGAATTGGAACTTCTTCATATCTTAGTTTTTCATTCAGATTATTTTCCATCAGGAGCGGTCCAGTTTCAAGAACATGACTTGGATCTGGGATGTATTTCCTCAATTGTGAAACATGAAATACATTATGAATTCTTGACATATCTGGTGGCAATGCTAGTCTGTATGCCAATGTTCCGATTCTTTCTAAAATTTCAAAAGGTCCTATGTATCGAGGATGTAATTTCCCAGCTTTATTGAATCGAACAACTCCTTTCATGGGAGAAACTTTTACGTAGGCTTTTTCTCCAACTGTGAACTCCACTGGTCTCCTCTTTAGATCAGCCCAACTTTTCTGTCGATCTTGAGCAATTTTGAGTCTTTCTTTAATGATTGTTACTTTGTCCACGGTTTCTTGGACAAGTTCAGGCCCAGTTATGGATTTCTCTCCTACCTCATCCCAGTACAGAGGTGATCTACATTTTCGACCGTATAGAGCTTCGTATGGAGCCATTCCAATACTGCTATGATAACTGTTATTGTAAGCGAACTCAATTAAAGGTAGATGTTCACTCCAATTACCCCTGAATTCTAAAGCACATGCCCGTAGCATATCTTCAAGGGTTTGTATTGTTCTCTCTGTTTGGCCATCAGTTTGAGGGTGATAAGCTGTACTGAGAGTAACCTTAGTCCCCATAGCTTGTTGAAAACTTTTCCAGAACCGAGATACAAATCTTGGATCTCTATCAGACAGAATGCTTGCCGGAACTCCATGTAATCGCACAATATTGTCCATGTATATGGTAGCCAATTTTTCCAGATTATAATTCATGCGGACAGGTAGAAAATGTGCAGATTTTGTGAGTCTATCTACGATTACCCATATTCCATTATGACTTTGCCTAGACTTGGGTAAACCTACTACAAAATCCATAGAAATATGTTCCCATTTCCATTCTGGAATTTCCAAGGGTTGAAGAAGTCCTCCAGGCCGTTGATGTTCAGCTTTAACTTGTTGACAGACCTGGCATCTAGAGATGTATTCTGCTACATCCTTCTTCATTCCGCTCCACCAGAAATTTTTCTTTAAATCTCTGTACATTTTTGTACTGCCGGGGTGGACCGAAAATTTTGATTTATGTGCTTCAGACATTACTTCCTGTCGAAGATTCTCGATGTTTGGTACACACAATCGTCCTTTCATCCACAGAACTCCCTTCTCGTCTATATGAAGATCTTGTGACTTCTTTTCTTTGACTTGTTCTTTAAGTTTTGTCAAAGTAGGATCTTGATTTTGTCTTAATTTGATTGTTTCTTGAAGGCATGGTTGTGCAGAAAGTGAAGCTAGGATCACTTTACCCATGTTTTTCCTACTTAAAGCATCAGCTACCTTATTTGCCTTGCCCGGATGATAGCTTATTGTTAAATCATAATCTTTTAACAATTCAATCCATCTTCTCTGCCTCATGTTCAATTCTTTTTGTGTGAACAAATACTTAAGACTTTGATGATCTGTGAAGATCTCGCATTTGGCGCCGTAAAGATAATGCCTCCAAATTTTTAAGGCAAAAACTACCGCAGCTAGTTCGAGGTCGTGAGTAGGATAATTTTTCTCGTACGGCTTCAATTGTCTTGATGCATATGCGATTACTCTTCCTTCTTGCATGAGTACGCATCCTAAACCCTCTTTTGATGCGTCACTGTAAATGGTAAAGCTTTTGTCCTCAGTGGGTAGAACCAATACTGGTGTAGATGCAAGCTTTTCCTTGAGCGTTTGGAAGCTCTTTTCACATTCCTCACTCCAGTTAAATTTTGAGTTCTTTTGTGTAAGTTTTGTAAGAGGCGTAGCTATTGAAGAGAAACCTTCAACAAATTTTCGATAGTAACCTGCCAATCCTAGAAAGCTTCGAATTTCAGTTACTGTCTTAGGTATCGGCCAGCCAGTGATTGCTTCCACTTTTTTAGGGTCCACAGATACTCCTTCTTTTGAAATGATATGGCCTAAGAAAGTCACACTTTTTAGCCAGAATTCGCATTTCTTGAATTTCGCGTATAACTCTTTTTCTCTTAACATCTGAAGAGTCAGGTGAAGATGTTCTTTGTGATCCTCTTCACTTGGGGAATATACGAGAATGTCATCGATAAATACCACCACAAATTTGTCGAGAAATGGCTTGAATACTCTGTTCATGAGATCCATGAAAGCTGCTGGAGCATTTGTCAATCCAAATGGCATTACCGTAAACTCATAATGACCATATCTTGTTCTGAAAGCTGTCTTTGGAACGTCTTCTGGTTTGACCTTCAGTTGATGATATCCTGTCCTCAAATCAAGCTTGGAAAATATTGTGGCTCCTTTGAGTTGATCGAAAAGATCATCTATCCTTGGAAGAGGATATCTGTTTTTGATTGTGATCTTGTTGAGTTCTCTATAATCGATACACAATCTCATACTTCCATCCTTTTTCTTTACAAATAAGACTGGAGCTCCCCAAGGAGAGACACTTGGTCTGATTTGTTTCTTGTCTAACAACTCTTGAAGTTGTTCTTTTAGTTCATTGAGTTCTGCTGGAGCCATTCGATAGGGTGCCTTTGATATTGGTGTGGCACCTGGTACCAAGTTAATCTCGAATTCTATCTCACGGTCCGGAACCATTCCAGGTAGCTCTTCTGGAAAGACATCCGAAAATTCTTGTACCACTGGAATATCTTCTATCTTGAGCTCGACTCCTTCTTTTACTTCGTTTACCATTGCTAGATAAACTATTTCTCCAGACTTCATGGCTTTCCAGGTTTGAGATGCAGAAAGGAGGGATTTACGTTTCTTAGCCTTGCCATGGTATGTAATTTCTTTTTGGCTTGGAGTTCGGAGTTTGATAATCTTATGCCGACAATCTACTATTGCATGACTCTTGGATAACCAATCCATTCCCAGAATAACGTCGAACTCCACCATGTTAACTTGAATCAATTCAGCGTTGAATGTGTGTTCATTGATATATACTATGCAGTTCCGATGTATCTTATGTGTTTCAATTGTTTTACTGGTGGGAGTAGCAATTCTAAAAGGTTCAACAAGTATCTCTGGTATAAGCCCTAACTTCTTAGTGAATCTCTTAGAAATAAATGAATGAGTGGCACCACAGTCAAACAACACATAAGCTGAAATTTTATTGATTATAATGGTACCTGCCACGACATCGTTTGCATCATCTGCCTCTTCTTGAGTTATGGCAAACATACGAGCATTGGTCTTATTCTCCTTTGTCTTGTTGGGGGTATCATTAGTGTTTGACCATGTCATTTTCTTTAATGGTTCAGGACAATTAGCAATTCGATGTCCCATCTTCCCACAATTGAAGCAAGCACCAGTGTTCCTTCGACATTCTCCAATGTGTCGGTAGTTGCATAATGGACACGGTTTTATGCTTGAGAATGTCGTAGTTGAATTGGAAGGAGTTCCCTTGAATGGTCCACTTGATTGGTTTGACCTTTTAACTGGTTGTTTACCTTGAAAAGATTGTCCAGTGAGAGGTCGTTTATTTTTATTTTCATCTTCTCGGCGCTTGATATCAGTCTCAGCTCTAATGGCTGCTCCCATTAAATCATCAAAACCTGTGGGTTGATAAACTGCCAGAGCTGATTGGATACGACTGTTCAGACCACGTTTGAAACGATGCATCTTCAGGATATCATCTGCCATGATGGCAGGAGCATAGGTTCCAAGGGAGTTGAATTTAGAAGTGTACTCCACAACAGACATATCCGGGGTTTGAGTAAAATTCTCAAATTCACTCAACAATTTTAATCTCAACTCTGGTGGATAGTATTGTTTCAAGAATGCTTCTCGAAATCTTTGCCATGTGATTGGTCCGACTTCTGTCATATTTGCTGAGATTGTCTCCCACCATTTGGCCGCCTTTTCTTCTAGGAATGGTGTCACCACAGTCACTTTTAGTTCATTTGGCACTTCAAGCAATTGGAGTTGTGTCTCAATATTCTTGAGCCAGCCTTGACCAACTTCTGGGTCAGGGTTGCCGTCAAACGTTGGGACTCGATTCCTCCGAAGAGATTCATAATGGTGTTTGATTCCATTCGGTGGTGGAGGTGGTGGTGGCTGATTAGTGTTGGTATTTACATGGCTCATTCCTTGGATGGTTGTTGCCACAATGGTTGCTATGGCCATTAAATCTTCTCTGCTAAGGCCAACTCTTGCTGCTGGTGGTGTATCTTCGTTGTTATTGTTGTTGCAATCATTGTTGCGATTGGCATATCGCGGGTTGCGGTTGCTACGATAGGGTCTCTCTGCCATTTCCTACACGCATGAGAATTTCTAAGATGTTTGAATAATTATGTACAAAAATATTGAAGATTAACTCAAATATGAAATCAATCAAGGAATAGATCAAATAAACTTTTTATTGATTCCAATGAGAAGGAAAAGCAATACAAATCAAAGTTTTCAGAAGTGTAATGATAAGAAGTAAAAGAAAGGAAATGGATTATCAATCCTTATTACAAATAGTCACGACACTAAATACTCAATCATCTAAAACCTCGCCATCTCCTAATACTTCATCTTCCATCTGTTCTTCTACCGGTTCTACTTCCGGCTCCAATGCCATAATGATGGCATCCTCAAGATGATGAACATAATTCTGTAATTGTTCATTTTGCATAGTCAAATTGTGCACTGAATTCTGTAGTTCTTGAATGGTGGCCTCATCTTGCTGACGACGTTGATTTTCCATCAGTATACTTTGTTGAATTTGAGACTGGAGTGCTTGGGATTCTTCTAGCATTTGTTGGTGTTCTTTGTTCAATTCAAGGACTTTTGTTTGGGAAGCCTCTAGTTTATTTTTTGTCATTTCGTGATTTTTCTCTTCTGAGTTGAGATAGTAAGCAAACCTTTGTACGTCAGCCTGAAAATGGTCTTTGATCTCTTCTAACTCTTGTTTTTCCTTTTTCAAGTTTTCATATGCCAAATCTTTGGCCAACAATTGCTCTTGGTGTTTTTGTTGCTCTTCATAAAGTTGAGCTCTAAGGTTTGCCATCGCAATCTCGTGGTTACTAAGAGCGAGTTCACGCATACGTTTGGGTATTTCAGCACGAGTACGGGAAGCCATTTCCTGAAATAAAACCAATGGAAAGGCTTAGAACAAGGAGTTTATGATATTCACGATTATTACCAAAAACGGCAAAACGTGATTTTGGATGCTTCAACAATAGAATATGGTGATTTTCAGATGTCACGATAAGAACAGTGAATATTGTTCATTGGTAGGAATTCGCTAGGGTCTTGCCAAAAACTGACTTTGTCAAATTTCCTATGGCAATTTCCCAGCCGGATTATGAACCTGGAGGGCTCTGATACCACTTAAATGTCACGTCCCGATACCGGGGTGAGTTGACATCCGGCGTTGTTTTACAATTATTCAATCGTAAATCAACAAGCCTCGTAGTACAGTATACAACCAAACCAGTCTTTTCATACATCAACTTAATAAATGAGTGCGGAAGCGAACAACGTAGAAATAAAAGATAGTCAAATTCCAAAGTATGTCTTGATCAACTGAAACCTCGTTACCATCCCCAGAAATGCATTTGCTCTTCTTCTTCAACTTGTTTTTCATTCTTATCTGGGAGTGAGGGGTGTAAGGGTGAGTATTTTGTGAAATACTCAGCAAGTGGGGGCCGATCGATCACAATAACACAAAGATATACATATATAGATCTTTAACAATTCGAAATTTTCCGTGTCTCAACAAACGTCAGAACAATAAAATGATAGATACGACATAACTTATATATATTTATGTAAATATTAAATGAATTTCATGTCACAATAATTAGTCACAACAAAATCAAGACATGATATTAACAATGAGCAAACATAACTTAGCATATGCATATAGACATAAATTATTCGTATTGCACTGTTATTTCATCTTATTATCCATGGTGTTACTGATCAGTCCCCTATATGTAATTCCTCTAAGGGGTGAGGCCATATATCGGTTATTATTACCCACCGCATCAGGGCCATAAACTTGTCATATCTTATCATGTTTTAGGAAAATTTTCCTTTTTACCATTTCTAACTTGAATCATAACAGTGCCTTTAAACATAATTCTTAGAATACACCAATTTGGTGTTTAAGAATATATATTAGAATATAACATGAAACAAAGACAACATAATTTTGAAACGAAAAGAACATGCACTTGAAATTGATTTAAACATGCTTAACAATATATTGAAACAAAATATTCATATATCAAATCGAAGGAATATATCATGTCGATCGAATTTTCGAAAACATACTTAAATACTTTAAAACATGAGCCCACTTACCGAAAGGTGCTCCTAAATTATGGAAGAAACAAGCTGGAATTTATCGTCCGAAAATCCGTAAATTAGCTAAACTCGTTTGAAATCCGAGCAGTTTTCTTGCCGAAGGGTTTCACAAAATTTGACCGTATGGATGAGGCTGAAATTTTGATATGATGTTTAAAACATATGAAAGTGTATTATAAACGGTGAAGATCGGATTCTGAGGTCGGAAGTGATGGAACGAATTTTCAGAAGTATAACAGAATTATTGCTCCTAAATTTCACTTCAAGAAAGATTGATGATTTCAAACTTCAAGCTTGCTCTAGATGGAAAGGTTTTGGTGTGATTTCTCTCAAACTCAATACATCTATTTATAGGCAAGATTTTAAAATAATTTCCACAATTTGATGCATACTTTAATATATTTTATTTATTTTAGTCAATTTTGGCACATTTGATTTTCAATGTTTTGCACTCATGTTTTGTCAATGTTTTGCACTCATGTTTTTTTCAATGTTTTGCACTCATGTTTTTCAATGTTTTGCACTTCATGTTTTTCAATGTTTTGCACTTTATAATACCTAATAAATATAATACTAATACTAATAATTAATAATAATAAATCATATTCTTACAGGGATGGTAATGGCAAACCCGCCCCCGCCCCGGCCTATTGTCATCCCTACCCCCACAGTATAGAAACTAGATCCGCCCCTGATCCGAAGGAATTCTTCATAGATCGGTTTAAAATGAATTGACTTGCCACTGGTCTCCCTGAGAACTTTGCTCTGTCTAGGAGTTAGGAATTTAAAAGGCCTTAGCCCTACCTATTTTTCCCGAGAGCACTCTTGGAAAGTGTTGATTGTATCACTAAATAATTATTATATAAATTATTAAGTAAAGCCAAAATTTTGTTCAGTGAATCGTATAATTTTAAATAATTGAGGAATAGCCCCATCATCCTTAATTATAAAAAAAAATTATGCATTAAATGATCCAATTAATTGTAATCAATTATATGAACATAATAAATTTACCCTACAGAGATTTTTTTATATTTATATAACTAATTAGGTTAAATATCAAAATTATATTTTTCTTAATTTATCCAAAAGAGTTCACGAAAAAATATTTTAATAGTTTTATCATAAAGTTTCAGAAAAATCTTATTGAATTAAAATTTTAACTAACATGTAAATTTGATGTTACTAGATTTTTAAAACATGATATTACCTCAAAATTTTAAAAAATAATAAGCATATTATATTTTTATGCAGTTATGCAACCTGCGAGTTTTTCTGATATTAAATATGACATTCCCGAACTGAAGAGCGATAATTATAAAATATGAAAAGAAAAAAATTCTTCTTCAATGGGGGTGGATGGATATTGATTATGCTATACAAAAAGACGAACCACCTGCTATTGCTGAAAACATCATTCCAGATGATGTTGATCTTTATGAAAAATGAGAGCGATGTAATCGACTCTGTAATGTTCATAAAGATCAAAATCTCTGTTGGCATGCGTGGTTCCGTCGATCAGCATATATGTGAAAGAATTACTGAAGGCTATAGATGAACAGTTTCAGTCTTCAGACAAGGCACTCACCAGCATCCTAATTATAAAATTCTCTTAATTAAGTCTCACCGGTATGAGAGCTGTGCGAGAGCACATCATGAAAATACGAGACATATCAGCTCGACTCAGAACGCTTGAAGTAAAAATGTCTGAAACTCTCTTGTACTACATTTTATGCACTCTTCCAAAACAATATGAACCCTTCAAAATTTCATACAACATACATAAAGATAAGTGGTCAATAAATGAATTATTTACCATGTGTGTTCAAGAAGAAAGAAGGTTGCTAATTGAAACGAGACATAATATTTTTATGACTACACAAAGAAAGTATAAGAAGCAAGCCAAATTCAAGAGAAAAGGGAAAAGAATAATTCCACCACAAACTGACATGAAAAAATAATCCAAGTGTTTCTTCTGTAAAAAGACGAAACACATAAAGATAGATTGCAATAAATTTAAAGATTGGCTTGAAAAAAAAGGTATTCATATTTCATTTGTTTGTATTAATCTAATATGGTTGATATGATTTATAACATATGGTGGATTGATTTTGGTTCTACAATCCATGTTACAAATACCTTGCAGGATATGCAAAGTCTAAGAAAACATCTAGGAAATTAACGGAACATCTATTCAGGAAACAGGATGTTTTCGCATGTGAAAGGTATTGGGACTTGCTGCCTTATATTGGATAGTCATTTTATATTAAAATTGAAAAAGAAATTTTAAGTTTCTAGTTTTTCTAGGAATTTAATTTGAGTTTCAAATCTTGTGCCCCTTGGTTATTCATTTCAGTTTTTGGACAAATCAATAAATTTATTTTATAAATCAAATATTATTCGAAATGATATAATGATTAATGGTCTTTTCTCTATTTCTTTACAAAATAATAACATTATTATGCATATTCAGCGAGGTATTAAAATATGTGTGATAAATGAATATTCTTCTATATTATGGCACCAGAGATTGGCACACATCTCCATAGAGAGGACTAAAAGATTAGTGAATGATGAATTACTTAGTACTTTAGATTTTACTAATTTTGAGACTTGTATGGACTGCATAAAGGAAATCAAACCAATAAGTCTAAAAAGAATGCCAAGATGAGTATATAATTATTAGAGATCATACATTTAGATATTTGTTGTCCAGATATGGATAAACAAAGTACGAAATACTTTATCTATTTCATTGATGATTACTCACGATACATGTATATTTACATGCTTCATAACAACATGCTTCATAACAACATGCTTCATAACAAAAACGAAGCACTTGAAGCCTTTAATGTTTTCAAAGCTGAAGTGGAAAAGCAATGTAAAAACAAATTAAGATCATGAGAACCGATAGAAGTAGAGAATATTACGGTAGATACACTGAGAATGGAAAGTCACCTGGTCAGTTTGCGAAATTTCTTCAAGAGCATGAGATTGTTGCCCAATATACTATGTCTGGTTCTCGGGACCAAAATGACATAGCTAAGAGAAGAAACCGAACATTATTGGACATGGTGGGGAGCATGTTTAGTAGCTCCAAACTTTCTAAATCCTTGTGGACTGAAGCTCTTAAGAAATTTGTGTATATATCAAATCGAGTTCCAACTAAGACTGTCCCAAAGACGCCATTTGAATAATTTAAAGATTGGAAACTGAGCTTACAAAATATACGCGTTTGGGGTTGTCCTTCAGAAATAAGAGTTTACAACCCACATGAAAAAAATTGGACCCAAGAACTATAAGTTGATATTTCAACGGGTATACAGAAAAATCCAAATGGTACAGATTCTATTGTTCATCTTACAACACTAAAATTCTGGAATCAAAAAATGCAAAATTTCTTGAGAATGACTTGATTAGTGGGAGTGATAATTCAAATGACATAGTTTTTTAGAAATATCACATTAATTCACAATCATCTTATTCAAATGATAGATTTGTCATTATTCACACCCCTCAAAACCAAGCGGGTGTTAGTCAACCGGTTATTGAAGTTCCACAAATCGCTGATAAAAATCCAGTAGATCGAGTCGTTAATGAAGAGCCACAAGAAATTGTTGATCAACCAAACAACCTAAGGATATCTACTAGAATAAGAAGATCAGTTATATCTAATGATTATATTGTATATTTACAATAACATTTTTACATGTCATGAGTTGTAATGAGCCAAAAATAAGGTTTAATGTTATGAAAGAAGAGATGAATTTTATGGTATTAATGAAGTCTAGGATCTTGTTTAGTTACCTGATGGTGTAAAATTCATTGGATGTAAATGAGTCTTCAAAACAAAGAAAAACTCATTAGGCAACATTGAAAGATATAAAACAAGACTCGTAGCTAAAGAATTCACTCATCAGAAAGAAATTGACTATAAAGAGACTTTTTCTCTTATATCTAAGAAAGATTTTATCAATATCATTCTTGCATTAGTTGCAAATTTTGACTTAGATTTACAACAAATGGATGTGAAAACAGTTTTCCTCAACGGAGAACTAGAGAAAGAGGTTTATATGAAATAACCTAAAGGATTCTCTTATAGTAATAGCGAGCACTTGGTATGTAAGCTCAAGAAATCTATATATTGATTGAAACAAGCATCCTGTCAATGGTATTTAAAATTTCATGATATTATCTCTTCATTCCAATTCGTAAAGAACCCCATGGATCAATGTATATACCAGAAGGTCAGTGGGAGTAAGATTTGTTTTTTTATTCTATATGTGGATGATATATTACTTGCAACTAACGACAAATGTTTGTTATATGAGGTGAAACAATTTCTCTCTAAAAACTTTGATATGAAATATGATGCATCTTATGTCATTGGCATTAAGATATATAGAGACCGAATTAGATGTATTTTAGGTATGTCTCAAGAAAACTATATCAACAAAATTTAAGAGAGATATCGGATGAAAAATTGTTCACCAAGTATAGCTCTCATTGTGAAAGGAGATAAGTTCAATTTAAGTCAGTGCCCAAAGAATGATTTAGAGCGAAACCAATGAAAAACAATCTTTATGCTTTTGCTGTCAGAAGCTTGATGTATGTTCATGTTTGCACTAGACCTAACATTGCATTTGCTGTTGGGAAGATATCATAGTAATCCAAGTTTAGACCACTGGAAAGCTGCAAAGAAAGTGATGAAGTACCTTCAAGGGACCAAAGATTATATGCTTATGTTCAGATGAACTGAGAATTTGTAAATAATTGGCTACTCTGATTCAGACTACGCTAGCTGCATTGATTCGCGAAAGTGCACTTCAGGATATATTTTCATGCTAGCTAGTGGAGCTGTATCTTGGAGAAGTTCCAAGCAAACATTGACGGCTACTTCCACTATAGAAGATGAGTTCGTATCTTATTTTGAGGCAACCTTACATGGTGTAAGGTTGAAGAGTTTCAATTCGAGACTTAGAATTATGGATTATATATCTAGGCCATTAAGAATATACCGTGACAATTCAGCTGCTGTTTTTATGGTTAAAAATAACAAAGTGGTAGTCGATGCATGAAACATCGACATTGAGTATTTTGTCATACGAGAACGTGTTAAAAATAAGAAATTAATTATCGAGCACATTAGCACTGAAATGATGATTGCAGATCCTTTGACTAAAAGCATGCCACCATCGAAATTTAAAGATCATACAGAAAGAATAGGACTTTGTTCCATTATGTAATTTTGTTGTAAGAACAAACTAATGGAACTATGATATGATATTTTCTCATATTTATTATGTACACATTAATTGATTCGAGAAATATCAATAAAGTTTGATCTCGAATAAACATAAGTTTTATTCATTAAGTTATATAGATTTGAGAGAAATAAATCATTGTGATACATAGAAGGTCATACTCGTTTTAAGATGACATATCGTCATGATTAATGTATTTTGTTTCTTCTATGGAAAATAAGATATGAGCTAAGTGGGGGAATGTAAGAAAAACAGTGGCACATATCAATTCAAAATGAGAATTATTAAAAGTGTCGACAATGGCGATGGTCATTACCTACATCTTTTGAAAAAATATGTGTACGTCGCCTCAAATTTAGAAAATTGCGACACGCATTCTCACTCTCTTTTTGACAATCAAGCTCCCGCGATCACTTTTTGATGGTATGAGACATATAAATACCAGCGATTAAGGTCTCTAAACACACATCTCATAAGAACAAAAATGCATCATCTACAGAGAGTTTGAGTGCTTAGAATGCTTCAATAGGAGGAAAACCGAAAATTTACAAATTATTCGATGGCCCGAGGTACGCTCGATCCGCTTCCGCATATTGTTTATCATGTTCATAGATGTGTAGAAGCATGATTTTGTTGAAAAAACTATTACACCCTATACTCAAGCGAGCTCGACTAAAGATATTCTTTGGAATTTGAGTTCAATCTGAATGAATATTTTTACTAGTTTGAGTTTCTCGAGTATCAATTGTGATTCGTCTATTTTTTTTTAATACTATTTGATTGATAAAACATACAGTTGATTTCTAATAATTATGAATAAAATATTAATTAAAATCATATTTTAAATATTAAGGAATTATATAAGGTTAATTCAACGGGAAATTTGGGTTCAGTCCCCAGCCGTCATTTTTTTTTGTGTTCAGTCCCTAGGTACTTTTTTAGTACCACATTTCCACATGAAGTGTACCACATTTTCCACATGAAGTGTACCACATTTTGTATGACATAGTACCACAATTTTGTGGGTAGGGAGTGAAGCCAAAGAAATTTTATGATTAGGGATTTTTCAATAACTTCCCCTTAATTCAAACTAGAGATTTTAACATTTAAAATAAAGGATCTTATTCCACATAGTCGCAATCCCTCTTTTTTATATATAAAAAAAATGGCCTCGTTATATTTTTTTATTGAGAAATGTAATAAATTTTAGAAAACAATATATGTAAAATTTATATTTCAAACCAGCACATTTCATTTTCAAAAAAAAAAAATTCAATTTCCTAAAAATATGCCTAAATATAACCTAGTGGCATTTTTAATAAACAATCATATTAACCTCAAGATTGGCCAATTTTTTTAAAAAAAAAAATATCATAGTTCCTCGAATTTAATAGAATTGTTATATTTTAAAAAAAAAATTGTAATATTTTATTTAAAAAAAACCCCAAGACTAGCCGATTATATTAAAAAAATTATTGTCACTTGTTTAAAAAAATATCGCCACTTTCTCCATATTAATGTTTTAAGCTATTACTCAACTGAGTCGACTCGCAGTTTCAGCAAAAGAAATGAGCTTTAGCATTTTTTATTTATTTTAAATATTAACTTCATTTAATCCGATAATAGCATATAACAATAATAAGCATTACATGGTAGAAGCTGCAATAATCATAATTCTCATGCTTGTATGAATACAATACATCTCATCAAATTATCGTGAGTCCAAAGCCAAAATTCTAACATGTCTGTATGGATACATACAGTACGAAATTGTATGGGACTTACTTATCGGTAGACTCAGTCAGATTTCGGAGGGATATGGTTGCCACCATTTGCAATCTTGTACAGATAAAATCCAGTCATGAGAAAACTGCAAACAAGAAACCAATGGTTAACAATTCTGCTTGTCTAGTTAAATCGAAATGCTTTCTACTGTATATTTAGTTAGTATCAGATAAGTTGCAAAGACAAATGCGGGAGACGAGGGTTGACCCATTATGTAGAACGATAAAGAAAGAACGTTGCAAATGGTATCCAGTGGAGGCGATACTTCGGCACATTCTAAAGGAAATGAGAGTAGGGTTGAACTCCGAAAAGGTTTGAGAACAGAACAAGGTCTCGTCCCAACATTTTGGATAAGAAAAGAGTTCTAAATATTTACAAATACATTTCCATCCATAGTATTCGGACAAATGAGAATTGCTCTGCAAGTCGAGGGGCAGCCGTAACGGAAGACTATAACTAGAAATTATCCAGCAAAGAATTGCTTAGGTCATTAGGTGTGTGAGCTTTGATTCTATTTTTAACGCAGCCCACTCTCTCTCTGCTGGGTATCAGTTAGCCAAGAAACACAAACATCCAGAATACCATGAATAAATCAACTCAACAACGTAGGCATGCCATAGCAAATTATAAAGCAACAAGATACAGCCAACTGCCAAGGCTGGCTAGCAAGGGTGATTTCCCCAATAAATTTTTTCTTGTAATCGAGTATATTTTAAAATATAAAACGTAGCCCTCGTTGTCTGCAACATAAGAAATACTTGGTTAAGTGCAAGTTTCTCACCAACTGGCTCATCACTTTCTTAGAAAGGGAATGGGCTGACATAACACTCAGCCTCTTCGAGTTCATCTATAAACTAGCTCAGATAATCGTAGACGCTATTTTGTGAAACTCAAATACACTAACAATATGCACAAAGATTTTCAAATCAATACAAGTTGCAACTGCACATTTGAGTTTACTTCACCTGATCCCAGCAACCATACCAGCCGGCATTATCTTCGAAGTTTGCAGATACCTCTGGGTCATAACCCACGTTAGCAAGGCAGCAATAGCTGTTCCAAGAAACGTCAAAATGAATGAATCAATACGCAATGCAAAACCATACAAAGATTGAACTCAAAAAATGACAAATATCAATATTTCTTTCCTGGTTAATTAAGCATTTTCAATATGGTGATAAGAAGACTTCATATCAAAAAAGGGATATTTCTCAAAGTCGGATCATGAAGAGATTCCAAATTTAAGTCCATTCATTTTAATATGAGGCCCGTTAATTTGTTATCAGATTTGTAGAACAATGGAAAATAACTTTGATACATATTTTCTTAATTTGAAATTAGAATCAGATTAGTACATAAACTATTGTTAATGATCGAGTTGGCCATTATATTATGGTTAATTATGATTACGATACATTAATAGTAAAATTATCAAATGGATTCATAAATTATTGAAAATAATTAAATCCATACATATAATAATTAATTATTTATCCTCGTTTCAATATTTCACTTAAATTCAATTCATATACCAATTTTATTTTTGATCTAAATAAATAAAACAAGTATCGATTAGAAAGAAGAATACCCGTCTCCAGAATCAACGCAAAGTAGGAATTTTTGCGCTTGTGGTAGGCTTGGAGGCTGAGAAACCCGGCGAGGACGAGCAGCAAACCGGTGCCGGCGCCACCAGCCAGCGACGCAATGCTGCCTTTCTTCGCGTATCCAATTACGCCACCTACCACCAAAAGTAGCCCATACGGGATCGTGAAGCAAAAATCCAGCATTTTCCTGAACTGGGTTTATGAGAAATTTAGGGTTTTCCAAATTTTTGAGATCAAATTTAAAAGATGGAGGAAATGAAGAAAGATCTTGAAAGTTTCAATGGTGACGGCTTGCTTGTTGAGTCGGTCCATTTGTTCATGCTATCAACTCCGTTTGACCGTAATTTTTTTAGTGTATTTTTTATTTTAATCTCGATCAACAATTTTTTTTAAAAAAAATACTTTAATATTTAAAATATATTCGAAAAGTTCAATTTTTTTTAAAAAAAATCGTTGACTAAAATTATCTCATAAATTTTCCCTAATTTGTTCATATAGAAGTTGACACAATGAAATTTTCATAGGAATTTAGTTACTACTAAGCTTGTCTAGGATATTATTGGGCATCAAAAATAATAAAAGAAACATGCATTTATTTACCACCCTAATCGGGTGTACAAATAATAACACGTTGTCAAACACATGAAATGGGAGTTGAAATTGCCCTATTTAAGATCGAGTCAAAAACTTGTTCGACACGATCTCACGGATCATATTTGTAAAATGGATCTCTTATTTGGGTAATCCATGAAAAAATATTATTTTTTATGCTAAGAGTATTACTTTTTATTATGAATATCAGTAGGGTTGACCCGTCTCTTAAAAGACCTACTCTAAGATAGATAAGCCAAACAAACAATACGATATCAAACGGAATGTCATGTGATTAGACCAATCGATTGAGGCGACTCGGCAGCATGCTTTGCAAAGGCAGGGGCAGACTTGAAAATTAATCATAAGATATTTAGAAAACCAAAATTTATATTTTAAAGAAATTCAATATAAATTTTGAATTTTTGAAAATTTATGAGCCCCGACTATTCTACTCATCATCTATTGAATCTGCCTCTCCTCAAGAATGCTTGCCTGACAAAATAATCACAACGCAAAAACATGTAACAAAAGTATAAATAAATGAAGCATACCAAGCAAGAAAACGAAATGAGGAGAATCTGAAAGACAGAATAAAAGTAAGAACCGGATTTTAAGACAACAAAGTCTCAGCAAAGTGCACCTATAATGTAAATGAACATTAAATTGCTTTTGACTGCAGATAAACAGAGCATACTCCTAAATCCTTTTGCTAGTGAGAAGGGTTCCCACATGTTCGCCGATATATGAACCACGAGAAAAGTAAACATACTCATTCAGCTGTCTAGACTCTAGAATGCCGTTCCACTCGTTCAAACACATATTTGTTGCTGTACGATCAGAAAGATTTCCGATCATGGAATGATTGTTTTGTTTTCTAAATCCATTTGAGCGGCATAAGTTTCTGGAAACTCAATCTCAGGTATGGAAGTTGGTTCTGCTGCAATGTGCACCTCGTTCTCTTTCATATTTTCCTGTTCAGCCTAGAGCAGGTTATGTAATCAAAGAAAGACGCGAGAAATCACCACTTGTATTGTGTTAAACAAAGATATTTGCATAAGTTAAGGTTTCTTCTTACCTTTAAAAGCTCCGTCATCTTCCCGGTTTCGTAATCGAAAAAAGGTTTTGCACCAGACACAGTTTGTAAGGACTCAGATGAAAAGGGATCAATGGTATTTCCCAAGTCTTGTTTTGAAATGCCATCTAAATCCTCTGATAAGCAATTTGATGTTTCCTTACTGTTCTCTGTCTGAGTATCCGATGTTTGCGAAGAGCCTGATGTATCGGTATCTATTGATTTCATTGGTTGGTCACCTTTTTCTAGTCCGCTGTCATAGATGCTGGGGGCACCTTCTTTAACAGAACTGGTGTTAATCTGCTCGCTAACTATGGACACTTGGTGGCCGTGATGAGGCGGTGTGGCCATGAACATCTGGCTAACTGGTATAGATCGGTCCGGTGGTAACATGGCTAAAGGTTCGACCATATGCACATCATTGTCTCCAAATTCCAACACGTGACCAGATTGGGGTGTGTTTAAAGGTATTTGATCGGAAGGTGATATCTCATTCGAAAAATCGCCAGGTTGAAGTAAAATAGGAACCACAGTGCCTTTCACATCGACTGGAGGAACACGAGGAGCAATTTTTGGCGATGAATATTTGTGTTTTAGAGGAACTATTGCACCTGGTTGAATAGGAAGTTTCTCGCACCGTGACCAACCTCGTTTTTCAGTGGGCATGCGGACTTCATTTCTCCTGATCATTTTCATATGCGGGGCCACATCGTTAGCTGCTGTGACTGGAATAAAATGTCCAGGTTTGAAAACAACACCCCTTAAATTTGTATCTGAGTTACCAATTCGAACAGTAAGCAAATAACCAGCATCAAATGTAGCCTCAACAACGCCACTCACTGGCTGGCCAACCATTATATCAACTCCATTGGTTTGATCAGCTCTCTGAGAAAGGTATTCTTTCGTTCCTACAAAACCAGGTGGTGTGTGAGCAGCTTTAGCATGCTTTGAACTGGGATCTTTACGTGGACGACCACGTTTCCGCTTGGCAGGAAGGACTGAAGGGCCAGCAGAGCTCTCCCCTTGATTAAGTTGATTCATTTTGGGAAATAGCTGCAAAGTTTATTTATTTCCTAGTCAATTCAAATAAAGAAAACTCTTTAAGTAATAGCTAGCGGTCAGGCCTCAAACGTAAAGAGACACTTCATTGTAGGTAAGAAAATAACAATTCGTGCATTCTTTCATGATTAATGATGATAACAAGCAACAAACATAACTTAAATAACCAAAGGATATATTAATATGGAACCGTGTCTAGGCACTTTGTTACCATGAAATTTATCACTTAATTAATTCTTGTGCTACTTCTTCAAGGCAAGAAATTCATATGCTCAACTTAAAGACTGAACGTTATGTTAAACAAGGTTATCATCTCAATCTTTCTTCCTTAATATGGTGCTCCTAGAAACTTATTTTAGGTATATTCTCTCTTGGCATTAATTTCGTCTAGATTTTTTTCCTCTATTATAGAAGGTCCTAGAAATTCTCATATTCATCGACATACTTTCCACTTTCAGCCGTGATGGAGAGAATAAAAATACTCACACAATTTGGACCCTTCAGCAGATTTATACGGCAGAAAAACTGATACCAAACAATGAGTACAACAAGACTGCAGATACCAAACACACAAATCCCAATATCAGCTCGGTGGAAGTGTTGGTAATCAAGAGTTAGTCCTACCAGCCACTGCAATTCCATGCACTCACGTGAACAACTTTTTTTAATCATCTTTTATATAACATCATGTTTGAATATATAAAGTAACCATACATACCATCTAAACAAAAAAATATACTCATTCTCGACTTCACTATGAATTTGGCGGTTGACATTTCAGACTCTGGTCTTGGAGAAAACATTGAGATCAATAAGTTCATTACTAAACAAATAGCTGCAAATAATAGAGCCAACAAAAGGATTAAAAAAACTATAGTTTTGTGAGTTTATGAATAAGCGCTTTAAAACAAGTGTTGCTACCAGCACAGGAAAAAAATGAATCATGAAACTTTACACTTAAGTATGTTATAACATGGGGTGGCAAGAATTGCAGCCCAGTAAGGAATTGGGTCATTCAGGTAGCTTATTTTATTCAAAAGTTTGAACAGCCAAGAGGTTTTGGATTTATATTTATAAGTCTTGGCTTGGGTTTAGAAATTACAACCCCTCAGAAATTCATTATCCAAGATGCATCTATATTTGATATGGATCAATTCGAATACAGTGCTTGAGAAGGACTTTCTTTCACTCTTTCTTATGAGAAAGATTATAAATTTAAGCCTCTTCCCTAATTTCTTAATGGAACAAATTCCCAGATATTTTCCTAAATTTCTCTCCATGATTTTTTCGAGAATCACCAAAGGAAATGTATAAACCTGAGTGTAAGAAATGTAGATAGCTCCTGTAATCTGCAATAGCGAGAAATACTCAAGTTTTAAAGGGATCGTTAACGAGCTTATTCAGACGTGGTGTATGATGCTAATAAATATATTAACCTACTATTCCTTAAATTCTAACATGAGGGATTGAACAATTTAGTGTTATGTTTTATTCATCACGTAGTTATTTTCATTTGAACACTTAATAATATAGCTTAATAAATCAACTAAGTCTACATGATTAAAGATTATTTATTTCCAAAAAAACAACATTGAACAAGCTCTGAAAAATCCAGCTATGTGCCAGCACTGAGTGCCATTCATGTCATCGTCCAACCACTGACTCACTTTTAACAAGATTAAGAAACAGATAAAATAAGGGGGCAATGGGGCATGCAATATGAAGACAATGATATGGAAGAAGACCAATAACACCAATTAAAATCCTCCTTTCCAAAGGCTGGTTGAGAGCATCACACCATCAGGCATCAACATTATTTGATAATCTATCATAAGGTGGAGAAAGATTATAGATATAAGCATCTCTCCAAAGTATACAATTATACATACTACAATGTTTAAACTTCAAAATTGTAAAACATTGATGTAAACGACCTCTCCCATTCCTCAAAATATGGCAGATTTTCAAAGTCATTGCTAACTGTTTCTAGTAATGAAATAGAACAGTTTACATACCTTATAAATAAACAAATCGAGTAACTGAAGGCAAACCAGCACATTAAATAAATACGGAAGAGTATACCTTGACGAGCGTCTACAAATATTTCTTCGAGAGAATAGGAAGTAAAATCAAAGAAACTAACAGAAGAAATTTGGGGATCTGAAACAAGGATTATGAAAATATTGCCATGAATAGAATGACAAAATCACAGTGAGGGCACAGTGGCACACACATTTATAACTTGAAGAGACAGACTTTTGAATTAAATTTTTCACCAGCTCGAGCGATAAAAGATGCTTTTGACACTAGAAAACAACTACTATTATGAGTAGGTCAAAAGAAAAATTAATGTGATGACGTCTCAAATAACAGATGTTGAGTGCCATATCAAATTTTTAGCCACATAGTATTTCACCGTCCTTGAAAAAATAACAGATGCTCAATGTTGTGTTTTTATTTATTTTATTATCAATTTATTTTGTTAGTGCATGCTAAATACACAAAAAGTTTGTCATTGAATTATTTTTGAAGCAAGTCAATTAGCTTTGAGAAACATAAAGAAAATGATAAGAAAAAACAAAAATTAGTACAGAAAAATAAGACAATAAAAAGTCTTCCTTAACAAGAAAACAGAAACTCAACGGACACATTCGTTAATACCAAACTTAAGCCATTATGCATATTTCCATGAAACACTTACGAAAATCCATATTATATTTAATAAAATCTCGATTAGATTTTGGGAATCTCGCAATGGATTTGAGATAATTCATCCACTGGACATAGAAAGCTTGTGACAAGTAACAAAAAAATGAGGTGGTTTATTAAAACTTGTTATTGATATTGCAAATTTCATTTTTGAACAATATTGCACTTTCATTTTAACTTATAAACATTGATATTTAATAGAATATGATTGTGAGTAACAGGACGACGATCGAAGGGTAGTAGCAAAGCATATAGATTAGCTTCCAGAATTCTGAAACATTAGAAGGGAAAGGACTCGATGTAAACAATTTATCCAATCGGATCGAGTCATTGACACATGCCGGGAAATTCAGCCTGTTTCCAACATTTTCACTCGTGCATTTCAAAATAAATATCAATTAATTAGCCAAATGGCAAAGCAAATGATATTCCAAGCTTAGATCCCAAGTTCGAGTTGCACCAAGACCAGGTGCACATGCGGCTGAACAATTAAACTAGAATATGCCAAGCAATTGTGCTTTTTCACCTGATTTAATATCATTTTACTATATGACAATACCATGTAAGAGACTGTAAGTTATATCAAATTGTGTAATCAAACTTAACCTTCGTTAATTAGAAAATGTCAATGGATATGAAGCAGCGATTTGCGAATTCACGATTCACAATTAAACTAATATCCACATTGCATTAGTATCTGCACCTCATTGCAATAAATAAAACTGATAAAGAATTAGAAAGAAATAATCAAACGAATCAGACACCAAAAAAAGTAACATGACTCTAAATTACACGTCAACTCTATAATAGTTATAAGCATCAAAATCCACTCTTTCCATTTTACGATTAGCCATCTTCACACAAAAGCATACCAGAAAAAATCTCACAAAACCATGCAACAACTAAAATCAATAAGAAACAAAAAATTAAATCAACTAAACTAAACCAGCAACGTCGACCACATCTGATATAATTTTCACAGAACAGAAAAATTATCACCCGTGTAAAACAACGAAATTTCATACAACTGATAAAATATTGTTGTGCAAAAAAAAAATTTAAAAAGAAACCAATTTTGAACAAAATAAATTATGCAGGCTGGTGAAATGGCAGTACCTCTGAGAAGCATTTGGAATTATTTCTTCTGAGTGAAAAATCTGAAATCCAGACTGAAATTCTGCCCGTTAAACCCTAGCGAGGGATTGAATTCAAAGTTTTGGGGGCTTAGAGAGTATTAATTATAATTTGGCAGAAGATTATTTTTTTATTACGAGCGTAATGAACAAAGCTTTTTTTGGAGCTCGGCTTATTAAAATGACCTGACTGTGACAGAAGTAAAGCACAGACGAATTGTAATGTGAAACGTGTCTTCAATGAGCCGGGTTTATTTTTCATCTGGCCCAACTATATAGAAAATGGGCTTTGTAACAGATTAGCCGAATGGAAAATATTTCGGTAGCCCAGCCCAGTATAAATTTAACAAAACAATAAATGAATTGTAATTTTAATTTTGGAGAAGTAAAAATATATATTCCTAAATATTTAAACTAAGTTTATTTATTTTTTCTATGAAGTTTGAGTTATTTGTTTTTAAATTTTGTTGCAATTAAATTAAATTACCGATTAAAGAAGTTGTACTTTGATTAATTAATTTTATTGAATAAATGAACTACTTTTTATTGCTCGGAATTTTATTTTTTTTTTAGTTTTGTTGGAATGAAATGATTTTTTTGCTGGTTCGCCATTGTCGAAATGTGGAATTTGAGATGTTGTAAAGTTTAAAATATTGTAGATATAGGAGTGGTCTCATGTGTGACCGTCTCACAGATCTTAATCTGTGATACGGGTCAACCCTACTGATATTCACAATAAAAAGTAATACTCTTAGCATAAAAGTAATACTTTTTCAAGGATGACTCAAATAAGATATCTATCTCACAAATACAACCGGTGAGACCGCTCACACAAGTTTTTGCCTATATACAGTGTCACTATCAGTTATAGTTTTTGATAAATTATGTCTATTATATATATATATATAAACAAGATTTCATTACTAACCTTCGGAATCAAATAACTTTACATAAATGAAAGATACAAATCAAAAAGGATTTCAGATTTCTGGGTAATGGTTAAATGGATTTGGATTTGGATCTGGGAATGAGTAGTTTAGAGAGAGAGAGAGAGTGGTAAAAATTTTCAGTAGAGAGAGAGAGAGTGAGTGGTAAAAAATTTCGGTGTCTTCACACTGAGGTATTATCCCCTTTTTATATACTTTTTTGGGGGTATTTTCGGATTTTTTTTAAACATTTAAAAATGTACATATCAATACAAATACGAATACAATGTCATACAATCTAATACAAACATTTATACACCACTATTTCCAAATATTGGTCCTTGGTCATCTGGTCCAAGGAGGCCATCTTCTTCCAGGTTAAGCGAATCATCAGAGGATTCTGCTTGAAGGTCCTGGTAAAAATTTCATTAGTATAGCTTGCATTTCTTCAGGAGTTTTGGTAGCTGCAAGCATTGCCGTCATTTGGGATTTTTGTGTCAGGAATTCTGTCTGTTGTCTTAGTGGAATCCTGTAAAGCGGTTTTTGAGTTGGACTCTTGTATTTTTATTATCGGTGATCCAAGCTTGGACATTGGTAGTTGTAAGGCTTGGAGGAATTTTAAATTTATCTCACCATTTGAGTCTAAATCTTCTCTTAATTTATAAAAAATTTTCGTCTGAAAATTCAACAGTCCAGGAAAGGGAACCAAAGGAAGATAAAATTTCATGCAAAAAAGGGCAAGTGGATGGAATCGTTTTTCTTCTGCTATTGGGGCATATTGGGTTCTAAAAAGATTAAAGGAATTTTGGACAGGGTGTTTGAGGATCTCATAGGTTGGGAATTTTTGGGATTGTAAATCTTAGTATCAAAATAGAATAACCAGGTGTGCTTGTGTTTCTGGTTTTGAATTAACAAGGAATTGTACCAGGCCTGTTGATAGTCCTAGTAATTAAAAGGTATTTCAAAAATTATGCTTCTTTATATTTTTCTGGAAATAGTATAGGTTTTGAAAAATCATAACCCCAGTCAATTGGAGCAATGACTTTTAGGATTTGCAGGTAGAATAAGCAGGATCATCATGGCTTTGGTCTAAGAAGAAGTTTTTGAACAATGCGGAGTCAGTAGTTTCCAGAATTGCTTGGTAGAAATAAGGGGTTTTATTTCGTTCCAAGGTTTATAATATTGTCCTTTTCCAAAGTATTTTTGAAGTGTTTTAAAGGGATCTTTTCATGAAATCCTAGTTCAACATGTATTATATTTTGCCAATTATATTTTTCAAAGTAATCCGAAAGAGGGTTTAATGGTGGTTGTGTGAGAACAAGCTGGGAATTTGTAGTGTGATAAGAGGTTTTTGAGGAATTATCGGAAAACGAAACAGTTTGGAAGGAACCTTTGGTAAGAGTTTCTTTATAGGGTTTCTTGTCGGAGCTTTCACTTACCTGGGTTTTGGCAAAGGCATTTTTTATTTCAGGTGTTTGGAGAAAGGATTCAAGGATTTTAAGTCTTTTCTCCAAATCATCACTTACATGTGGTTTTGATTGTGCAGTATCTTTAAGTTCCTCTTCTTCTTTTTTTGTAACGATGTCATACCAGGTTTTGGTTTTTGCTAGTTCGGCAGGAGTTTGAACAGGCTTTTTATCTTTTTTGGGTGGCATTTCTGTTTTGGAGAAATTCTTTCGTGAGGAAATCAGGTAAAGAATTTGTATCTCCTTTTATGAATTCGATTTCGAAATCAAATATACTAAGAATAGCTTGTCATCTTGCAAAAATTTGTTTTGAGGCAAGATTTTAGACATCTTTTTGTAAAATTTCTTTTGCACTCTTACAATCTATTATTAGTAAAAAAAAATTTGTTTAAAAGGTCACTCTGGAATTTTTGGATGCATAAAACAATACTCAAATTTCTTTCTTTATAGATGAATAATTTTTCTGGGTATCACTCCAATGGACAGATGTGTACTGTACTATCACTCTTTGTTTTCTTGTTTTTGTTTTAATATTCCTCCATATCCTAAATCTGACACATCTGTTTCTACGATTTTTTGTAGGTTGGGATCTGTGATATAAAGATATGAGATTTCTAACACTTGCTTCTTGATGTTTTTTACAATTTCTGTGTATTTTTCTGTCCATGGTTTTGGGTTTTTTCGGAGTCTATCATGTAGGAATTTTGTTATTATATTGATATTTGGACAAAAATCTAGAATATAATTTAGATTTCCTAAGAATCTTTGTAGTTGGATTTTATTTTGTCTGGAAATTTATTTGTGAATTCTAAAGATCTCTCAATGGGAGTTATGGTACCACGAGATATGTAATGACCTAAAAATCTTATCCTAGTTTGAAAACAACTTATTTTTTATTTTGATACAACTAGACCATTTTGTTTTGTGATATAAAGAAATGTTTTTAGATGTTTAAAATGATCATCGACATTATTAGAGAATATTAATACATCATCAATATAAACAATGCAGAATTTTGAATAATCATTATATATTTCATTCATAATACTTTGGAATTCAGAAGGGGCATTTTTAAGTTTAAAAGGCATTACATTCCATTCATATTGTCCAAAGGGGGACAGTAAAACAGTTTTATATTTATCCTTTTGAGAAATTTGTATTTGCCAAAATCCAGATTTCATATCAAATTTAGAAAACATATAAGCATTGTGGAGTTTTTGTAATAAGTTTTTTTTATTTGGTAATGGATATCTGATCCATTTTAATGTTTTATTTAATTGTTTGTAATTAATTACTAATCTGCGCGTTCCTTTTTCAATTTCTGAATTTTTATTAACATAAAAGACAGCACAACTCCAAGGAGGTCTAGATTTAGAAATTAACTTTTTTTTTTCTAAATCTTGAATTTCTTTTTTACAATGTTCTTCTAATTCAAAATTCATTTGGATTGGTCTAGCCTTAGTTGGTATTTGCCTATCATTGAAATCTTCTTCATAAGGAAGATCAACAATATGTTGTTTTCTATTCCAAAATGTATTGAGAATTTCTGAACAAACTTCTGTTTCTAATATTTTTTTGACTTTTTGAATTTTATTTTGAATTTCTTTTGTTTCTAGTTGGTTGTATATTCTTTTTAAAGAAACATTTTTTTAAGATTTTTTAATTGAAAGTCTTCCCTTGGATTATTGTATTAATATTATTTCATAAATTGAACATGTTTTTATTAAGTTAAGGTTTCTAGTTCGGGGTTTTTCTAAAAGTTCAAATTTTAATTTTTTATGATTGAATTTAAAAGAAATATAGTCATTGTTTACTTTATACGGAGTAATTAAACTTATAAAAGGAGTTCCTAATATTACAGTGTGATGAATATCATTTACCAAAACAAAAGTGGTTTTTATGAAAATACTATTATTTATTATAGATGCGTCTGTTTTTGTATTTACATTTAATCTTGAATTATTTGCAGCTGAAAGTTTTTCTTGTGTTTTTTGTTGGAATTCAGTAGGTACTATTCCTGATTTGATACAGTTTAAGTCTGCACCAGTATCAATAAGGCTGTTGTATCCATTTTGAAATTTTCTGAAAACGTTAGATTTATTTTTAATATGTATTTTCTAGAAGTTATTTCTCTTAAAACGAAAAGAAAATCTTCAGGAATTTTTTCAAGATTTTTAACTTTTTGGGTTTCATCGTTTTCTGTTTCTGAAGAATTTTCAATGTTTATATTTTGTAGAATTAATTTTATTGCTTCAGAATTTTGAATATGTTTTTCTCTAATTCTCTTATTTCTAATTTTATTTCTTTTATATCTTTTTGTAAGTCTTGGATTGTGATCCTTTTTTCTTTTTTCTTTTTCTAATATTTCAGTTAAGTCGTAAGTATGTTTTGAAGTCCTTGGAAACTTTTTATTTTCTTCTTTGTCATTTAGAGATTTTAGAATTTTTTCTAGATATTCTTTTTGGATTGTTGGGTCATTAATATTTTTCAATATATCTAAGAGAAGTGATTGATCTTTGGTGAGCATATTAATTTGTTTTTCAGATTCACTACCGGTTATGATTTGTTCATCTACTCATGATTCATCAATCTTGGTAGAGTTTTCAGTTTATGAATTTTTTTCAGAAGAATCAATCAAGAGATTAGAAATTTTATTTAATATTTCTTTTTCTAGTTCTAATCATTTAATTTTCCTATTTAACCTACAATAATTTGCTGTATGACCTTTTTTATGGCATCTATAACATTCAATATCTTTGAAGGATTTTTTGAATTCTTGCTGTTATTTTTTAAATTTCCTAAATGGTTTTCTTTTTGGTTTTTGTAAAATTCTTCTTTTGGGTTAAAATTGTCTTTTTGATTTCTTCTAAAGTTTTTCTTATAGGGTTTTTTATATATTTTTTGACAATTTTCTGAGCATTTTGATGAGGATGGTTTATTAGTATTTATATCAAATTGATTACAAAAAGTTCCCAATTCTTATTTTGTTTTTTCATTTCTCATTTTAGGTGTTTTTGTAACTTTAAATCTTGGCATATTTTTAACCCTTCTTTTGGGTTAGACTAATTAATTGACCATAAATGTATTCATTATAGGCTATATTTGTTTACCGCTGTTTTCTCTAATTTTATTTCGTACTTTATCTCTTAGAGGAGTTGGTAATCCTGCAAAGAATTTTTCTTTCCAAAAGTTTGATTAGAATCTTCTCTAAACATTATTCTAGTTAAAAAATTATTTTATACCATTGAAAATTACTTAATTTTTTACATTTTAGATTTGATAGGAGTTCTGCATTTTTATCTTTAGATGTGAAGGATCTCCAATAAAATGTAAAGAAATTATTAATATTAAAGTTGCTACCGCATCTTGTTGTGGATTACTATTTTCATCTAGAATTGGTATTCCTTCTTCATATGTTTTTATAGAGTTTAAAATATCTTCTTGTTGTTGATTTGTGAGATAGTAATCCCACCAAACTTTTATTTGACCTGAGAATCTGCTATGAGAAGTTCAACAATAGTTTATCAGTCCCCACTTTGGGTTTTATAGGCATTTGCAGTCATAGTCATTTGTTGTAATAAATTCAAGATGTTATATTCTGTCATTCCATCTATGTTCCAATGTAGACTGAAGATGTCTTAAAACTTGGTTGGGTTAATGGTTTTAATACTCCTAAATTAGGAGCAGGAATAATTTGTAGGGATTTGTCCCAGATTATTTGTTGATATTTGTAGAATTTTGGAATGTTCTATGGTTCACACAATATCAGAATCTTGACTTAAAGTATTTATTCTAGGGATGGATGAAGGTGTATCCGGAACAGTCCGATTCATTGTTTCATTAGAAATACTAGTTGTTGCCATTATTCTATTTAATTGATCTTGAAAGATTTTTTTATAAATTGAGACTTATTATCTTGAATATTTTTACACTAGGTTTAGATATTTGGTAAGGTTTAAAACCGGGATTTTTAAGTTTAGTATCATTATTTTCAAGGTTTATTATTGGTTGTTTTTGTAAATGTTTTTTTAATTTATCTAATTGTTTTCCTATGGTATTTAAATTCACATTTGTGAAATTATTTTGTGTTATAATATTTTTTATGTTGATCTTATCATTTTCTCCTGAATTTTTTTTATTGGAATAACTTATATTTGATGATTTTCCATATTTATTTTTATTCTTGTAACGGAGGATGATTAGATTGGATTATCCTATTATCAGTAATTGTTTGTCATTCTTGTGTTTATTTTTTATTGTAACAGGATTTACACTTTTAGAAAATGGATATTCCAATGAATTTTGAGAAGCATATATTTCAAACCAGTCAAAAAATAGAATATGTATTTTATTTGTATCTACAAATTCATAGAATTTTTCTTGAATAGATTTTCTAAAATCTATAAAGTGTTGGAAAAAACCATAATCTTTTTTCCAAGTTATGTTTGGCATACAAATCATCATGCAAATTTTTTTATTTATTTGAAAGTCTTTTTCTATAACATTTAATTAATTAGTAATATTTTCTGTGATTGCAGAAAATGTTAGATTTGTTGGTTCTTGATATGATTCTGGAGTATGAAATTGTTTTTGAGAGCTTTCTTCTTTTATTTTTGTATAGATTGGGTCTAGAAATTTCAGAGGCGTAGTCTACATTTCTTAAAACTAAATAGGTAAATCTAAGGTAGGAGCTATTGTGTTTTATAGGGAATGTTTTAACTGAAGGAATTTGTGATATTCTTCCTAAATTTATGTATCAGCAATAGAAGAAATCATATCTATTGCCACTACCAGATTTTCTATTAAATGAGAGTTTGACTTTTCCATTTGCATATTGAGTTATTTCTTTTAATTGGGTGTTTGTTTCTAGTGTCCTATAGGCTCTGGGTTAACACCCTTCTAAGATTCATTCTTCAGGTAGTGTTATATCTTTTCATTGAATTGGTTTTGGAATTATAGTATTGGATTTTTCTAAATCTGTTTGTAGTAAAAGGGTTTCACCTTTTTACTATGAAATTTTACTTTTGTAGCAAAGGCCGAATTCATAGCCTTGTAATGAATTCTAAAAATAACAGCAACCGGTATTGATCTTTTAAGCATATTATAATTATGAGTTTTTATTTGTAAAACAAAGGATTTTAAAATGTTTTTATCGTTTAAGGATACTGAGAAGTTTGGATAGCAATCAAAAGAGATTGGTCCAGTACACAGACTGGATTCAACATAACTTAATAATGAATTTTCGAAATTTGTGAATCTGGCATCTCTTAAAATAGTACGAATGGAAGTATTTAATCCCTCTTTAGTTAAGAGTTTTATTCCTACTTGAACCAATCTTATGTGAATGTATTTATAGTTTTTATCTCTATATTTTCGTAAAGAGTTTTGAGATAATAAATTGATTGTTTCAAAAGGCTTTGTAAGTTGTATATATCTTTCTTCTGTTTTAATTGTGAAATCAGATTTAAATATTGGAATCTGGAGTATTAGTTTAAATCTGATCCTTATTTATTATAAGAATTTCCCAGTTATCGATGGATTTATAAAAATCTTCTATAATTATTTATTCGGTGTTAATTATTTTATTATTGTCATAAGATGTAGCAGCAGAGTTTAGAGAAATAGATCTAGAGAAAATTGAATCCATAATTAAAAATTTTATTTTTGAAATTTATTTTCTCTCTACAATCCTAAGCAATTCTTAAGTGTTACGGCCTTGAAGGACTTACTACCCATACTTTCTTAGGCAAAAAACAGTCAAGAGAACCTAAATTTCTAAAAAAAAACAAATCTATAATCACATACCCCCTGGCTCTGATAGCATACAGGAACAGGAAATTAACACCAAAAAAATTATTCTAACAATAAAGCAACTTAAAACAACGATGATTCCTATAGAAGGAAAACCACGAATATAGAAATTTAAATGCAATAAAGTAAACTCAGATGGTTTCTCTATTGAGGAGATCCACAAATTGCAGAAAGTAAATTGCAGATATTAAAATTCTTTAAGACCAGGTTCCTCCCGTTTCTATATATAATAATATAATATATATATATATATATATATATATATATATATATATATATATATATATATAAGGAACTTTTATTTATTTGTATATATATAAATGAGATGAAACAATAATTGAAATACCAGAAGATGCACCGGCGGTATCAAATGGATCCAATGAATGTATTTAATTTATTGCATGTGGTAGCCAATGCATGTACCATATATCCTAAAATTCTTGGATGCTCTGTTTTATTTATTTAAATAATGTTTCTTTTACCACTATATAATAAATTATATATTAATTTGCAACTTAGGACTAGTTTCTACCAAATTCATTAATTAATTTTTAATTATCTCATAAATAATTTAATGAATGAATAAATTAATAAGAACTCCCAATATTATGGAAAATATTAAAAGAGTAGTTTAGTGAAACCATAAAATAATACATATTAGTAATCATGTACATAATTTATATAAATATAATTAAATTTTTTTAATAATATTTTTTGGTGCTAAGTATTTTTATTCAAAAAAAATTAAGATTGTAGTAAAATCGAGACGACTAGAGATAATTTTTTAATATATTTTTATAATTAATTATTTAATCATGATATTTTTTTGTTAATTTTAAATTTATATTGCTTTGTAATAATTTTTTTAATGTGATATAATCTTTTTTTTTTGGTTGCTATACTATGGACATTGGACGGTCATTCTTCTCATTTATTATAAAATTAAATAATAATATAATTTTTTTATTATCCGGATGTGGTATAGTCTTCTTTGGACGTTGTTTTCTCATTTTTTTAAAATAATTATTTGGAATTATCAGTTTTTTTTTTTTTTTTGACAAAAGGATTATTATATTTTTTGTAATTAGTAAATTATTCGTTTATTATTTCATAATATTTTTTAAATAGCCAAAATTAAGGATACATTATTTATTTATTTATTTCAGTTATTTTATAAATATATTTCTATTTCATTTCACATGTGTTTCCATGGACTGCATTTTCAAACTTTAAAATCCCTTACTAAAATCAAATCAAATTATGTGACTTGGATTGATTTTAAAATCATTCGAATCGTAAAAAATATTTTGGTTCAAGTTTTGAATTAAAATAAATCAAACAAACCCAACATTAATTTTTTAAATATATAATAATATTTTTAAATTTATTGTGAGTTTTCTTGGATATATGTATGTTTTATTTGATTTTTTGTTTGTATTCTATTATTAGTGACAATTATAACAATCCAGTTACACTGAAAATTTATTTATTGCAAATTTTAGTCCAAATAAACACAACCACCCTAAATGTTTAAGATTTTTTAAAGTCTTAAAATTTTGTAACATACATAAATATTTTAATATATAGTTTTTACTTATAATCATTTTAATTCACGATCAAATAAAATATTTATTTCACTTCTATGATGCTAATTTTCCAAATTGCGATATCATATGCATCAATTCACCGGGAAACTTAAAACTCAAATTAGTCATACAAACCAAACCAAAATTCACGAATTTAGGATGGATTGGCTGTAAAAGTTTCATGGTTTGGTTTGGTTTGGTTTGGATTGAAATTTTGTAGACGGATAAAATATGATTTGGTTCGAATTTTAATCTATAATCGAACTAAACTGTAGTTGAATAACTTACTAACTTTCTTTATTTAAATGTAACTTCTCGTAACCACACTTTTTCAATTTTTTGTTTCAAATTAAAATTCGAGAATATACATTGTCTTAGGGCACCCACAATAGTCGGTATTGAGGGTGTCATGTCATCCAAATATTTTTCACCACCAAATATTCACAATTTGTGTCCTCTTGATTTGTGTCCAAAGTAAATAACCGATTATAAATTTGTAACCGGTTATTCATATATATTTTTTTTCATTTTTTAAATATCTTTTAATTAAACTTTCTAATTTTAATAATCATTTTAATACTTTTTTAATATTCAAAAATATTTTTAATATTTTTTAAAATTGTAAGTTATTTTATTTAAATGAAAATAAACTATTAATTAAAGTGACAGTGAGACTCATAAATATTTAATTGGTGAGATATTTGATTGTGAAATGTGAGATATTTGAGTAGTGAAATATTTGAGTGATGATGTGGACTATAGGACCCACAAATATTTGGAGAAAATACATTTACTACTCTGGATGACCTTATTGTGTAGAGAAAATATCATATATATTTTTAAATATCAAGTAAAAGATTCTGTTTCTTCCAAATTTAGATCAATAAATTAAGGCAAAAATTTGTTTGAGATGGTCTCACAGGTCGTATTTTGTGAGACTGATATCTTATTTGACTAATCAATGAAAAAGTATTACTTTTTATTGTGAATATCCGTAAGGTTGACCCGTATAAAGATTCGTGATACCGTCTCACAAGATACCTACTCAATATTTTTTTATAAGTTCAAAAAATTCAATTAGTTTAATTTTCTATAATTGTGGTTTGATCTTATAATAATTGTGGTCACTTTGTAAATATATCTACGATTTTTTTTTTTTAAATAAATAATTGATCAAAAATTTAAAAACAAATTAGCAAATTTTCTCTATTATTATTATTATTATTATTACCTTATTAATGGTGCAGTACGACATCGTTCCTAAACAAACGCAATCCAAGGTTTAGATTGATTCCGATGCAGTAATGACTGGAACGTTGACCGTACAAATCGTCTCTCACGCAACGTATACTTCCCCCACCCCTCGATTCTCTTCCCCAGAGACATCTCCGGCCCCCCACCTCCAGTCTTGCGCTTCACACATGATTAAATGTGAAAGTGAAGCCAGACTGTAATGGCGGAGCCTAGACAGGGAAAACTATGAAGATCACCGTTGGAAGAGCAAATACCCAAGAAACCCATCTTCCGGGACAATCTGTAAGCCACCCGCCGCCGCCAGATGTTTCCCAGAAGTTTACTTTTACACGCAAGCAGCCTCGCCGGAAATCGAGGATTCCCGGCGTCGGCGTGTTGTTGAGGAGGGAGGTCGGGGTTTCGTCGGTCAAACGGAGTAGTCGCCCGGAGACTCCTTTGCTTAAATGGAAGGTTGATGAAGGGAATGAGAAGAGTGAGTCGGTGGAGAACGAGAAGTCGTCGCCTAAAGTTG